>NC_056686.1:95868636-96171666 GCF_018350215.1 Panthera leo
GTTCTCACTCTGACCAGAACATTTTTTTCTCTCGAAAGCTGCCTGGGGCCATGGCAGGGAGCCTGGGTTTGGAAGGGGTGGTTGGGGGGGAGGCTGAGCGCGGGGGGGTGAGGGGGGGGTGGTAAGGGTAGCAGAATATGCCACCCCAAAATATGCCTCTTGTCCTAAGGATTATTTTGAGCTGATTATTTTGACGAAGAACAGACACCGGAGAAACTCCAGAAACCGTGGAACTTACTCTTTTGAACGGGAAATTTAGAGGAAATCTCTAAGCGTGTCTCCGTCTCAGCACTGGGAAGAGAAGATAACTCTTAAGTCTCCAGAGAAGCTTAACCAATGGAGGGAGCAGTGATTTAAATCTGCCTAACAAGCTTTATCCTTGTTTACCCTGCTTTCCCTGCTAATCTCCCATACAGACCTCCCCCCTCTCACCTTTTTGTTCTTTTGTCTTTAGCTGAAGATGGTATTTAAGCTTCTGGTTTAGGCCACCTGCGAGGGTTAACTTGTTTTTCTCTTGTCCCAAATATACACGAGGTATACATGTGAATAAACTTGTTTTTCTCTGGCTAAACTGCCTTTTATTACAGGGGTCTCAGTCACGAACTCAGAAGTGTAGAGGAAAAATACTTTTTCCTCCCCTGCCTGGGAGACAGCTACCAGGGGCCTTAGAGGCTTCTCTGTCTCCCCCTGTCTGCCCCCCCACCCCATCCCCTTGGTCACTGGGCAGCTACCGCACATGAATAAGCTCTGCAGGCTGTACCCTGGCCTGGCGTCTCAGCCGGGGATTGGAGAGCATTAGGGTTGCTGGAATTAAACCCAGGGTGGGAGCCCCAGGCTAGTAGGCTGAGGCCCTGGACAGTGTCCCAGAGCAGGATGAGGAAGTCCTGAGGTTTCTCAGTGTCAGAGTAGGAGAAGGACTGTTCCTAGGGTCCTGAAACAGGTTGGGGACAAAAGCAGGATGTTGCAGGGCCTAGGAGACCCCCCTGTGGGGGAGGGGTGAATAAGGACAGAGCCTCCCAGGGCTCCCATCTGTCAATCCCTGCTGTCCTGGTTCAGGCTTCTTCCCAGCAGACCTTCCCTTCCTTGGTTCTGTACACTTCGTCTCTTCTAGGAGCTTCCATTCCCAGGCCAAGCCAAACAACCATGAGAAAGATTTGAGAGAATAATCTCCTTCTGGGATATGACTACTCTAGGGAGCAGCAGGACCTAGCAGCGCACAGGAGGTCCAGGGAGCAAGGCTTAATTACCATGTAGTCATTTAGAAAAAGGCATTGGCATCAGGTTTGGGTTGGTTAAAATTCTAGTTCAGCCACCTAGTTAGCCATGTGACCCTAAATGAGCAAATTTCAGAACCTAACTGAAACTTAGTTTCATCATCTGCAAAATGGGAACAATAATCACCTTACAGAATTATGGAGATTGAGAAATTAGAAACGTAGTGTGTTCGTTCATTCCATCAATAGTAAACGCTGTTCCTGTCATGGTTTTCCAGTGCCCGGACCCCCAGAGGGTGGCTCCAGGCCTCTCACCTTTCTAAAAAGCAGGCCTCCCTTCTGGGCTCAGACAAAAGCAATCCTATAATTTGCCTGCACTACTGTGCTACTGCATTGGTAAGGAGTTAATACATTACCCAGGCAATAATGGGCTAATATCTTCCTGTTAACAGCCTCTGGGAAAATGCCTTGGTTCCAAGGAGTGAATCTATTGAATGGCAGACAGCAAGTCCTATCTGTGAATGTGCAGATGGATCTCTCCTTCCATCTGGGCCTCATGGCAGATGGAACGCAGAACTCTTTGAGGAGAAAGAGACCAGGGGTGGCTGCCTGTTCCAGTAGAGGTTGGGGCCCAAGGGCTTTGTCTAAGGCTCTGCTGATGCCCCTTGTACCCTTCTATCATAGGGGGTGAGAGGTCATGGGTCAAGACATCTCCTACACAAGGAGAGGAGGGAAGGCCTGAATGTGGGCTATGTATCCACAGCTTCTCCCTGCCCACATTCAACCTCCCATCCCTACTCCCGAGTCTCTTAGTCATCCAGTTTAAACCCCCTTAGGTGAGACAGGGAGAAGCCTCCCTGCTTCCTGGCACATAATAGCTGCTTAATAAATGTTGGTGGCATTGAATTGCATGTAGGCCATAAGGTTCACGGGAGGGAAGAGGCTTTCTGTGAACTCAGTTCAGTTCAGAGGCAGGGAGCCTGTAGGTGGGCACCACCCCAGGATCAAGTGCCAGGAGTTGGTGGGGGCCCACCCTTCTGGGTGTAGCTGGTGTTGAAACCTGGCAGCCACCCCAGGTTTCTCTCTGCTCCCACTCCCACCCCCTCCCGGTTGCTCCGCCTCCCTAAACTCCCAACAACCTGCCTTGTCTTTTCCCTAGTCCTCCTCTCGGCAGCCATGATCTTCAGTCCAGACAGCTACAATATCATCGTTGAGATCTTTGCCCGCAGTCCTGCCCTCTCCAGCCTGCAGCACAAACTGCACTGAAGTGATATTTCAGAAACCAGAATGGTGATTCTCTCCCTGCTTAAATGCCTGCTATGGCTCCCCATTGCCCACAGGATAAACTCAAATTCTTCAAAATGATGTGGAAGCCCCTTGAGGTCTCCAGTTCCCTGCTTTCCTCTCCAATTTTGTTTCTTACCCACTGCCCTCACTCATCACTCTGTGCACTGGTCAGACTGAACTGTCCACTGGTGGAAAATGCCAAGCACCCCCCCCGCATCTTCCAGGGGTTTGTAGATATACATATGCTCCCTTAAGATGGAAGTAGCATTGTGTCTCTCTCACACACACACGCCCTTTGTTCCCTCCTGCTTAATTTGGATTTGGTTAATTTGTAGTTTTCCCTTTAAGCTTTGTATTAGACTCTGCTACTACTGGAAAGCTGGCTTTTACCATTCCGCTTCCCACCCCCAGACTGGCCCAGGTGGGCCCCCTGTGCTCTCAGCTCCGTGACCCCAGGCTTTTTGCACACACGGTTACACTGATCACTTTCCTTGATGATTCCAGTCTCTGCTGCCCCTGGAGGGCCATCGCATCTTCAGGGTCAGGCCCTGTCTTGTTTGCGGGTGTATCTCCTGGGGCCTAGCCCTGAGCTGCCACCCAGCAGCCATGTAGCCGCCTCCAGCCAGCAAGTGCTGTGTGCCTGGAGTGGTGAGCGCTCTCCAGGCTTAAAGGTGCTGGACCCTCATGGGGCTGAGGGACCTGTTCCCGCCTATTTCCTGTCCTTTGCAGGTAGAAAGCTAAATAAAGCTCCATTTCCCAAACTGCCTCCTTCCAGAGTGGTGGGTGCCTATCGTGAGCCAGCGCTGAGACCCTCATGTGGGACTTGAAGGTGGAAGGAGCCAGAGGCCGCCTTCCTGTGCCTTGGCCGCACCCTTCTGACAGGCAGGCTCGTGCAGACGCGCATCCTTTCCTGCACTGGTGTCCAGGGTGCGGTCACCCCTGGTGGGGGAGGCCCTGCCTGCTCTCCAGATCATGGCCATGTCAGCGTGTCCCCTAACGCAGAGTGCCCGAGGCAAGCTCCGGACGCCCACCTGCCTTTGCTGCTCAGGCCAGGGGAGCAGATCCTCTCAAGCCTCAGCCTCCTCTCCTCTCTTCCCCCATCCAGCCACTCCAACCATCCCATGAGCACCCAACCCCCTGTATTAGTCACTTTCTGCTCAAAATACCCATGGCCAGAGGGTGGGAGAGCCAGGCTCTGAACCCAGGTGTCTGAGTCTGGGGCCACCACACCCCCTTGCCTCAGTGGAAATGCTTTGAGGTGTGCCAGGTGCCCGACGTGATCAACGTGGTGCCCACACAGTTTGGCTCTCTCAGCAGCCTCCCTGCCCCACACATCCCATCTGAGTCAGCCCCAACCTCTGGGATGGTCCCCAGGAACTGGCCCCACTTGTGCTGCCTCCTCAGGACCCGCCATGGCAGTGAGCCCAGCCCATGCCTGTAAGCCCGCCCAGCCACCTCCCGTGGTTAACAGATCAGCAGTGTTGGGAGAAACACTTCAGTGATGGGTGCAACATCAAAAGAGGTGGATGGTACGGTGGAGGTGCCACCAGGCCCGTGGGTCAGGAGGCTAACAACATGGGTGGCACTGCCTTGGTGAACTTACAGTGCTTTGGTCTTGTCGGTATCCCAGGGTTGAATGGAGCCCGGAGCCTGATGGACGGTATATACCAGAATTCACAGGGAGAGTATGGCAGGCACTCAGATTGAATGTTCCTGCTGACGTGCTGAGTTTATCATCTCCTATCAGGTAACTAAACATATAGAGGAGGCCAAGCGAGGAGAAAAGTAAATCAAAGGAGTTGGTTGGTGCTTCGAGTATGTCAATGCTGCCGGTCTTTAGCTGACTACCTCTGAGGGCAGAGCAGGGCAGCCAGTCAGCCAGTTTCCTCTCCCTGGACAAATCCTCTGGAGTCCCCATTCATTCATTCTTTCTTTTTATATATTCAACAAATGAGTCCTATCAGATAATAAGCAAATTCAGATACTCCCTGCCTCACAGACCTTAAATTCCAGGAGAGAACACATTGTCCTGAGTTTCCTTGTTGATTAGCCCCCTTTCAACATACTGCCTTTCAGCTGGCAAGGACTATTTTCTATGCAATGGCTTTGTGCGCTAGTTCCCGAAGTAAGACTTTGGAAATGCTTCCGGGTTGCCCCTGCCCATAGTGAGGACTTCCATTCCCAGAGATTTGAGGGAACTCACCCTACTTCTACATTGCCACCCATCTGGCCAGAAAAGTCTGATGAAGAGCAAGAGCAGGTCTGACGAGTGTAGAACAGATATTTTTTCATTGATTTCTCGGAGGCTGCCCAGAGGCTCCCAGCAATCTCCTGTCTTTGGTCCTTCATCAAACCTGGGCCCAGCAATTTACTTGAGTTTCTAAAGTTTGGCTTGCGGGTTTTAGGGCCCTCCTCATACTGTGTTGTAAGCCTTGATCTCCTTTTATTGCCTGCAATGGAGTGCTTCTTGAAAACAGAGATCAGGCTTCATTCATCTGTCTTTCTAGCCTAGCCCAGGGCCTGGCATATGGTCTATGTTTAACACCTGCTTGCCAGTCATTTCTGCCATGGCCCCACACAGTGGACACTGTTCTCCAGGAGATATGTAGCCTTCCTGTCCTCTACCCAGCTCAAATGTCATCTCCAGCCCCTAAGATCAAAAAGGATCAAGGAGTTTGCATGTTGCTCCCTCTCATCTTAAGCAACTCATAGCTGGTGGGGTTTGGGTGTTTAGAAAGGCAAAAAATAGTGCAACTATTGTGGTAGGAAAAACTGTGAGGTTTTACAAACGGGCAAAGGATTCCTGGGTGTTCTCTTGATGGGATGCTGGGTGTTGTCTAGGGTTCCAGACCACCTGGTTCTATAGGGACGTCTGCATCTGTCTTCTGCTGGGCTACATTTCAGCTCTGCAGAGATGGAAGCTAACCTGTGGAGGGCTGACAGTGGTGCAGGTGCTCCGTCTGATGTATGATGCAAATTGTTCCTGGTTCATGGCAATGCAAAAGCATTTTGTCCAGTAGAGAATAAATCTCCATAAATCCAATTCTCAGTTGAAACAGTTGTAAGACCTTACTGGTTCCCTCCTTAATGAGTTATATAAACATGTGCATTTTATAACTATATGAGAGTTATTTTACCATTTTGAAAATTCTTCTTTGGCAGTAGGAAGATCTAGGACAGAGGTGGCAATAATTCTTACTGAGCATTTATTCTGTCAGGTGCTATGCTTAAGGGTCTTATAGACATTGCCATATTTAATCCTCATGGCAACCCTATAAGTTCTTTCAGCCCTTAGTCTATTAGTGCATATTTATGGATGTATAAAGTGTGGCCTAGAGGTTAAGTAACTTGCTTAAGGACTCAGAATTAGTAAGTGGCCTACCTGGAATTTGTACCCAGAGACCTGAGACTTTGACACAGAATCATTCTTGGTGCTGTAGACCTAAGGGCAATTGAAAACAAATTGGGGAATCAGCATGGCCTCCTTTAAAAGACATGAACCAAATTGCAAAGGATGAACAGGAGTTGGTGCAGAGAGAGGAGGGAGGGGTTTCCAGGCACAAGTCAGCATGTAGGAAGGCAGGGAAGTGTGGAACTAGAGCCAGCATTACTAAGAAATTCAGCTGGCTCAAGAGCAGGGTGCGGCTGAGGACTGGCAGGAGATAAGACTGAAGCAGTCCACAGGTGCTGATAGCTGACAGAGAAGGGCTCTGGGCAGGGGTCAAACTGAGATTGGACTTTAACCTCAAACTACAGAATATTAGGCAGAGGAGTGACATGATTAGATGAGTTTTATTATTTTTATCTTTATTGCTTTTATGTGAAGTTATAAAAGCAGCTGAGAGACTGCCAAAAAATCATTTTGGCATCAGTGTTGAGGTTAGATGGGAGGTGGTGAGAACAGAGGTAGGGAGGCTGTTAAAAGACAAGCCTGTGGCAGGGGAGAAAGAGGAAGGGATGAAAGGAGAAACGGGAAAGCTGTTCAGTCTACCCATTTGGGCAACTGAGGAAGCATGTGGGGGTAGGAATGGGGAAGGGGAGGGAGGGGCTAGGGCACAGGCAGAAGTTTAGGAACCCTCTCCAAGTGCCTGGCTCACTTGACCCCCTACTGCAGGCCTGATCTTGCTCATTCTCAGCATTTGAGAAACAAGATGGTACCTGGAATTTAAAAGGGTTGTTAATCAAAAGTAAAGCTCCCCTTTTGAGAAGAGTATATAAATAAACAGGGCCTGACATAAAAGCACCCAGGCCTATTTTTTTGGTCTTAAAAGGGATAAAAAATAAAGCAGTGAGAAAGGAAAGAAAGATGAATCACAACGACAAGAACCATTAGAAGCCTTCTCTTGATAATTATTGATGTACAGATTGTTAGCACACCAGGTGATTTGTAATCCCAGCCCAGTTCTCCTCCTGGCTTCTTAATGGCTGCTGGCCACTTCCTCTTGGGACCTGGCCAGGGTAAGCTCAGGAAGTGCAAACTTTTAATTCTGGAATTAGTAAAGCATATTAGGAAAGGAAATCCACAAGTGAAGAAATCACATTATGAATTCCAAAGCCAAGGAAAAGGACTCTAAATTATATTGTGAATACATTGGGGACAGGACCATTTTACTCCTTTTGGTGTAGGACCCAAGTGATTGGTTTGGTCACTGTTCCAGGATTACCCAGGATTCGGCCTCTTCCATTAGGTACCTTCGGCTCTAGCCACTGAGCTGTCTGCAGTCTTGCTTTGCGCTCTTCTGACAGCAGGGGAGATGTCCTGCTGGGATGAAGACCCAACTAAAGGGTATTTTCCATTACACCCACCTCCCCAGGATTTTGTGTGACTCAGATGATAGAATATACTTGAAAGGCCTTTGAAAACTCTGATGAGCCATACATATATTAGCAGCTGTTTATTCCTTCTTGTTCTGGTTGGTGACTTGCCACTTGCCACTTAATTTTTAACACTATGAGCTCAATGTAATGCTACTATATACCCAGCAGCACGCCAAGTACTTCCACACTTAATCCTCACAATTTTACTGTGTTTATTTTACCAGAGGTTCAGAGAAGTTAACTTGCAAAGGAATATACTTTTTGTCCTTTTGAGGGCCCTCTTGAGGTTGGGTTAAAGAATTCCCCATGTTCTGCCCTACAACACTGACTACACAGTCCTACCCACTACACTAGAAGCTGTGAGTGCCAGGAATCAAATTTTGCTCACTGTTATTATCTCCTCTATCCAGCAAATAGGCACAAGATGGTTAAAAAAAAAAATACTGCTACTTTCCTTAGAACTTACTGTTCACGGTCCTTCTTCTGCCACTAGAATGTAAACGCATGGGAAGACCTATCGTGTTTTGTTCATGGTTGGATTCTCAAAGCCTAGAACAGTGCCTGTGACATAGTAAGAGTCCAATAAACACTTGCTGGTAAATAAATGATAGCTGTGCAGACAAGCAAATTCTCCTTTGTGTGACATCAATGAATTTTTTTTTCGATGCTGATTTCAGTAAGATAACGCTTAAGACTGCAACATTGTGATGTGGGTAAGTGCCAAATGCTCTAGCTTTCTGAGTTAAACATTCACTTGCAGCTAAATGATGATCAGAGGGGGAACTACAGGAATGCTGTCCCCAAGAGCACTGTCTCCAGGAAGACAGCACTGGAGGCTGGCACAGGCAGCCCGTGGACTCTATGCTCCACAGCTCTGGTCCAGCACCAGCAAGATCATGCCTTGAGAGCACTGTGCTCTTGAGGTCCAGGTCTTACTCCCCTCCCTTTCACCAGATGCAACTATCGAAGAAACAGGAAAAAATAACCTGCTTGTAATAATCATCAGCTTCATTTTCTTAGGAGTCATGTGTTTCTTGTCAGAACACTTCTAGATCAAATGTACTATTTTTTTTCCCCTCTGTAAACCAGTAGTATCTCCTACATTAAATATTTTCTTTTAGTATAAAAGTTATCATCACATTAAGAAAATTTAGGATATGGAAAAAATATAGAAAAAGTAATCTCTAATTATGGTCACAAAGTGATTAGCCTATTTGTGTATGTTCTTTCCCCCAATGTGAGTGTGTATAGGCATTATGCATATATGTGTGTGTGTATATATACATACATACATATATATGTATGTATATGTATGTACGTAGTGTATATAGATGTATGTATATATGTATGTATATATATGTATGTGTGTGTGTATATATATATATATATACATAGACAGACATGTATCATAGTAGTTTGCGTTCTGCTTGTTTAACATTGTGCCATGTTTATACCACAAGGACATCATAACCATCCATTTAGTTACTGATATACACCTTAGGACTTTCCAAAGAAATTGACAATTTCAAAGACATATTTTTCTTACATAAATTCCGTACCTGGAATGTGATGTGAACTCATGGCACTTGACACACATCATGAAATATGTCTCATATACTCTGTCAATATGTTACACCAATTTATTCAGCCACCAACTGATAATTTATAACTTAAATCATGTTATCTATATAGTAGGTAAAAACTAAAACCTCACCAATTTTTCAATTTGCATTTAAGAACATTGGTAGGGACAGACAATTTTAATCACGACTAGTTATGGCTTAGTTATATTTCTTCTTTTAGAATCATCACAAATATCGAGAGGAGAGCTTTATGTGCTGCTAGTCAGGCATCTCTTCCTTGGAGACAGTGTATTGTCAGAATATCAGGAGTGCAAGGGCTTTGAGATTTACAACCCTTTTGCTCACAGAGCTAGACATGTATGTACCAACCGTGTAAATTGTTCATTTCACCCATTCATTTACCAAAGAAAGACCATTACATTTATAAGAATAAAAGGGGGATCTAATCAGAAAGGAGAATCTGATAATTTAGCTAATATTCTTATCTTTAAGAGTCTCTTCCAAACTATCCTCTCCAAGTAAGGATCCATTTTGGGAATTAGAAGAGCTCAATTTTTTCCCCAAGACTTTTTTTTTTAATAGTCAGGTATTTACACTTATTAAGCCCTTACTTAACACCAGCTGTCAAATATCAACTAACCTTCCGGACAACTCTGCGGGGGGGTGCGCTACCAATTATTCTTAACCCCTTTACAGAAGAGAAAACCTGACCCTTATGGAGGCTAAGTAATTTGTTTGAAGTCACACAGCCTCAATTTGAACCCAGGTGGCCTATACTGTTAAGCAACCAGCAGGCTACAATTCCGTTGCTAGCTATCCCAGTCTCCTCTAGGCAAGTCAGGGTAAAGCTCAGCAAAATGGAGTAGATCAATGCTGTTCAGTTGAGGAGAAAAATAATCTACACATACACATGGTACTTTTTCCAACTACTCTCATTTGAAAGCTTTAGTCACTATGGCCCAGACTGAATGGGGGAAAAGGGGAGACAGAATCTAAAACGCTAAAGCTAAAACACATTTCAGAAATGATGTACCTGAAATCCCCTTAGATGCTTCTGAACTCTGAAGCAACCTGGCTTCATTGCTCACATCTGGGAAGCCAGGCAAGCTTGGGCTGTCGCTTCTTGTCAAGAACTGAAAGAATTTTCATATTGACACAAGTCTGTCATTAACCTCTTTCTTCATGTCTTCCAGGCAAATGCCTGATCTGATTATTAAAACAAGTCATGTTGCAAAGGTGGAAATCTGCTGTTCACCTTTCCTCGTCTTTCCAAGCAAAATGGTGGAGGGGCACATGGCTACCTGATTATTAAGTTTATTATACTATGAACCATTTGCTAGGGAAGGTAAAACCCAGACATTTAGGTTTTTCACACAAACCAATACCCAATTTATCAGTCTGAAATTCAACACAGTAAAACACTGGCTCATACAAAAATATTAAGTGGTTTTTGACAAAACTTTTTCCTTTTTAAAAATACACGATTAATATTGACATACATATCTATAATACACACATAAACTAAATTCAGATAACTCAAGAATTCAGGACTAGTCATCAGTGTGATTAAATCAGGGATAAAACACCTCTGAATTTCCCATAATTTGTTTTACCATCATGTTTTCCTGAATATTTTTTATAGAAATTATTCACTTATCATGACTAGTTCAGATAATTTAAATTCTCAACAAACTTGTGTAGAGCATGAGAATATGGTCTTGTCACCATGATAATCTGCAATTGTCCAACCTATCAGCTTCTTAAGTAATTTCCCAGCTTTGGCCTGGGAGCCTGTTTCAGAGTATACTCTTGAACAGAGCCAAGCACTACGACTACCTAAGAGCTGTATATGTCCTGTGACTTACAGAGGGTGTGGCACAGAGAAAAAGCAAATACAGGCAGGTACTTTTTGCATACATCTATTTTCCCAAAGCAGCCACTGAAACCATGTGAATTGGAATAAAACTTAGTCCTCACACGGAATAAAGGACAACAGACAGGATCAGAAAGCTCGGCTGCTTCCCAGTGTTGAACATAACCTACAACACAGAGAAAATTCACGGGGACTGTTAGCAAGGAAGACGGCACAGAGTAGGCCTGTATCAGGTTTTAATGTTGGCTGTTACCAAAATTGATGTTGAATAAATAGTTTAAATCCTCCCTCTTTAGGGGGAGAAAGTCAGGGTTGGACTGGCAATAAAATGTTTAATTCCAGCTTGGAGGCGGTTTTCAACCCTTTTTGCTAATGAGTAGTGGTCAGTCTGCACCCCAAATCCCTCACCTCACTAAAAAGATTCAGCTATTAAACAAAGACTAAGCAGGCTCTTAGGTACGGATGTAGCTCAACTGTGATGGGAGTGACGGGGTCCAGGACAGGGCTGCCCCAAATGTGCCACTTTAGCATGTGGATTATTTGAGCTGAAGGCCACCAATGCCTAACAGACTCAAGGAGAACTTTTTACCTCCCCTGGTACTGCCTGAAAGAATTCAGACAGGGAGTCTGTACCAGGGAAGAGAACTATTACCAAAGTTAACTTTTTTTTTTTCTTAACATAAGAGTTCTCCACATGGCATAGTTTACCAAACATTTATTCTTCCCATCTTTCTATAAATTGTTTTTATTCCTTTTGAAGCTGAAGACCCCTATCCCCCTTCTCCTTAGCTCAAGATGGCTTGTAAGCCTTGGTTGCCTAATTATTTATGATACTGTCATGAATATGTGAAGTTCCCACATGTATGAAATTAAATTTTTCTCCTGTTAATCTGTCTTAGGTCAGTATAATTATTAGGCCAGCCAAAGAACCTAGGAAGGAAGAAGGGAAAAGTTTTCCTCCCCTACTGGGGAAAATAATCCTGCACTCCTCCTCCTCCACCCTACCTCCCCTTCCCATTTCCTTTACTTATATTACCTCACTGACAGTGATCCTCGTTTTTATGGAAGGGGAAAGAAGCACATAGAGGTTATGGACTCGGGGCCATGGAAAATAGCAGAGTCCCAACTGGAGCCGAGCCTGCCAACAATCACAGCAGGGTTCTCCCCTACAATGCCTCCTCCATCTGCCATGACACTCAGGCACTGAAAGGGAGTTTTCATTGTGTCCTTAAGTCTAACTGCTTTGGATGCTTTCAGAGAGGTGATTTCAAAATTCCCCTCTTCTTTGCCTTAAAGAAAAGATGAAAGAAGAAAAATATAAATAAAATTAGCAATATACACAATTCCCACAGCACATAAGCTAAATGATTTAATATTAGCAAGGGCCAAAATGGATCTTGATACTGAAAATAAAGACACACTAATACTTTCTCAAGAAAATAAACATTTGGAGGGAGAAACATTTCTTAAAAAAAAGAAAAAAAAAGTTTATTTGGAAAAGCCAGCCTCTTACACAAAAGGTTTTGTACCTATACTTTCTTTCACTGTGTCAATTACAATGATATTTTTAAATTCACGGAATATAATTTATTGAGTGTCTATCATTATCTTCTTGAGCATTTTAGAAGATATTAGGTTAAAAAATATTTACAGTTTTCATTCTGGTCCATCCTCCCTATCCTTATATTAAACCCATTTCTCTACTTCTCAAGTAAGTAAAAAGGGTCACAATATCTTTAGGTTTGTGTGGAAAGTAAGAATGTATCCAATAATTGTAAGCAAAACATAATTTTCTGTCAGGCCTGAGAAAAAGAAAAGAAGCAACTTTCCTCCAAATCTTATCCTTATTTGTTTGCCTGGGGCCAAATTGCTCTGGCTTTCTTTAATTAGCAAACATTAAAGAAAAAACCCCAAATATACAAAGATTGAATATCTCACACGCAGCTCTAAGACAGACACAGATATAAATGGAACCACTATGCATCAATGGGGGGAAATTCCAGGAAAATCATTAACAAAAAAAGATTCCAAGTCTCACAGTTTAACTGAGGTTTTGGTAAAACTGAAGCTGAATTCAGCTGCTGTTTGAAATATCTGTCTGCATTTAATTAGATGTGTTGTATTTACTAAGGAGGCACAAATACATAGTTTTGCATATTTTAAAATTAACTTTTACACTGAAAAATACTAAGTGACCTCAAAGGGGGCAATGGCCTATAACCACTCAAAATGCATCTTTGAAAAGGGAAAACAGTAATGTAATGAAATCAATTCTCAAACACTAATAATATTAGCATCCCAAGAAAAGATTCCAGAGAGGTGCTGATGAGTACAATGTGTCTAGAATGGCCAAGATGTTTCCAAAGCTTTATGCCTTAAATTTCCTAAATATATAGCTAGCAGGCACTATGCCAGGCAACTATTGATGCTAGGAAAATATTTTAGTCAGGATTTTATAAAATCCCAACTTGCAACGAATATTTCTACTTATAAATCTTCCAGTGATGATGTATGACACTATATTACAAGTAACAATGAAACAAAGATTAATTTTAAATTTTAGATTGGTCTCAAACAAGTTAGTTGTTACTCTTTCTTACAACGTAACACTTAAAATAGATGAATTCAGCAGAATGGTTTAAAAAGTTAAGGCTCCCTAAAGAGTTCTAAAGACTAAAACTTAAGGCACATATTATAATCTTCTGGACACTGGTGAAAGCTAAGATTTAAACAAACAAACAAACAAAAAAAACCCCATACTACTTCCTTCTGTCATTCTTTGCCAACCACTCCCTTCCCAAAGGTATGGCATTTTAAATTCAGGCTACTGGTAAGGAGTGAAACAAAAATTCCATCACTGAACACCTGGTATGATTTCCCACACAAATGTCCACTATTTGCATTGAGCACCACTGCTGGATTACAGGCCAGTAGAACATTTTCAGGTATCTTGGGTCACAAGCTGCTCCATTGACCCTTGGGCCCCACACGTTTAGACTGGACTCTCCTCCTCTTTGGGACTTCCTTCTGTGTCTTTCTGCTCTTCAGATTCTGCTGTGTATTCTTTTGGCTTCTCAGCAGCATCTACACTGGTCTCCTCCTCTTTATTTTCCTTTTTCTGCTGCTTCTCTGCTTTCTGTTCTTTCGCCACAAGCCGATAATTGATGCCCATGCCAATGAAGAGATAGATGCCTGCGATAATTAGGATCACACCACACGCCCAGTATGTGTATTTGTAGTCTCCATAGATGTCATTCAGACGACCTGAAGATATCCAAAACACAGTTGTGGGCAAAAGTGAACAAGTATACCTTTCCCAAATGAAGCTGAAGGATCTACGCAGAAAGATGTCAACCAATCCTCAAAGAGCCCATAAATGACAAATTAGTCTAAAAAAAGAACTGCTAAAAATTATCTCATCTTTTATGATGTCATACTTGGGTTTTAGATGGCCTTGCATATTTTGTTATTTTTAGCAACTTGAAAATAATGAAATCTTTCCAAATTTGAGCCAGGAAAGACCTACAGATCATCTAGAATCAATTCTCTGGATTCACAGTGGAAAAATTTGTTGCTCAAGAGAGGTTTAGGAGTCTTGCCCCAGGCCACAGAGCTAACTGCAGTCTCCTGGCCAATGCTCTTTCGCTGACATCAGCGTTTCCCAAAGAGCGGTCCCTGTGAACACTTGGCCTGTGCTATACAATTAACAGCAACACCTTTCCACCATTCGAAGTGCTTAATCCTCATAACAGGCAGATTCTGTCATCATTCCCGCTGTATGATGTACAAACTGAAGTACAGAGACCTTAAGTAACTCGCCCAAGGTCACAGAGCTCATAAGTGAAATAACATGGCTTTTAATCCAGGAAGTCTGACACTGAAGCTGCACCTGTAAGCTCCTGAGTGTTCCCAAAGTCAAACTTAGGGAATGGCATAACATATTCTTTTCTGGTAAAGATTCACCATGTGCATATTAAATAGGCTTTGCAAGGTCCTCTGGTAATCTATCAAACTTGGGGTTTCCAAAAATTTTTTGGCCATGAAATCCTTGTTATAGTAAACTTTATTAGCATCTCACCCAATTGGTTAGTTAAGGAATAAACACCCAAGAAGACTTAATACAACCAATTCAAATATGATTCCATATGCTTTTCTAACTCAGGACATTGTTCATTCAGCAATATTTATCGGGCTGACGCATACACTCAGCACCGGGCTGCTGGCCCTGAGGATAAGGGAGAGCAGAGGAGAGAACATCCACAGTTCAGTGGAGAAGAGAAATGTTAATCAAATAATTATACAAGCCGTGACAAGGAGTGTTTGAAAGCAGAAAATAGGGGGTTGGGAGCAGCAAGCAGGGTCAGGAAAGCTTCTCTTACAGTGTAAATGAAGCAGGGACCTAGAGGAAGAAGGGACCCATCTAGGAGGAGGGGATGGGAGAAGGATGAGGCCAGAGCACAGCAAGTGCAAAGGCAGGTGGTAGGAAGCTGGGGTGTGAGAGGGGAAGGAGGAAGGGCGGGGCTGTTGGAGTAGAGAGAACAAAAGGTGAGTGACAGGAAATGAGGCTGGAGAGATTGGAAGCCAGGCTGGGGGGCGCCTTGTAGGCCACAAGGGAATTTGCTCTCCACCCCAAGAACAATGGGAAGCAACTGGAAAGATCTCATCAGCTGGAACATTGAGTTTGTATTTGCCTGCAGAGTAGAAAACAGATTGTAGGCTGGCTAGAGTGGATATGGGTAGACCAGCCTGGAGGCTGCTGGAGCAACCCAGATAGGGGACAGGAACTGTGGATGGGGTGGTGTTGTGACAGAAAAAGTGGGCTGACTAGAAACACTGGATATGGGGAGGAAGAAAGCAGTATCAGAAGGAGAGCTATAGGTCTTCTTTATGTATCCTTATTCCCCAAATCATACTTCTAAACAGTATACATCTTCACTAATTTGTTATCTAGTGAGCTATTAACTGAAAAGATAACCTTAAGAAACAGTTCCCAAATTATATACTCACTTACTAGCCATGTGATGTAAGGCAAACTATTTAACCTTTCAAAGCTTCTATTTCTTATGAAGTAGGAACTATGACAGTCCTATTTCATAGGCTTATGAGCTGTAAGAGGATACAGAAAATGTTTAGGACAGTCCCTGGTAAACCAGGAGCTCACATGGTAGCTATTATCAGAGGTGTTGTATTTTACATGTTTTCTACAATAAGCACCTAAGTTTTATGAAGATAAAACACTTCAAAAAAGAATGCCATTTGTAAAAATATTGGACTCCCCTTTCAACTTGATGGTTCAATGCAATTTGATTCTGTAAGGATCTGAGCAATTATGCTGTGCCAAGCATTGTGTCAGCACTGAGGCTACAGAGATGAAAAATGCTCTCTACCACCCAGAGGCTCACTAATCTCTGCTTTTTATCACCTTCCCAATTTTCTATGCCTGTTTTATGTTAAGAGGACCAAAGAGGTAGTAAGGCATACTATACCTAAAAGTGGCGGCCCCAAGAGGACAGGACAGCATTCCACAATGGTCACCAATCCCACAGCGCTGGAGAACCTCTGGGGTCCAACAAGGTCCATCAGTGTTTCGAATAATACGGAGCTGAGCCACCCAAATGCAAATCCAAAGAATCCCGCATAGACACAGAACCCAATGTAGCTGGAGGATAAAGGTGCTAGCAGATGACACACTCCATTTGCAATAATAGAAGCAGCAAAAAAGTACTGAACTCGAGGTCTTATCCACTTCGTGTTGGCTACAAGTCCCATAGAAGGTCTGGCTACCATATCGACGAAAGCCAGAATGGAAAGAAGGAAGGCAGCCTTCTCACTAGAGTAATGTTTACTCTTGCCATAATTACTGAGAAAGACCAAAGGAGTAAATAGTCCAAAAAACATGAGCACATTTCCGGAGAGGTATAGCAAAAAGCCTCTGTGTGTGAACAGAGATAAGTCCAGGAATTTATTAATTGTTTGGAAGACTGATCGTTTCTCTTGTTTAGGGTTTCCTCCAATAAGATCTGTATTTGCATCACCTACTCCCTTTTTTCCTTCAGATTTTCCAGCATCCTGAAGGGATTCTTTAGACCTATCTTTCCCTGCGTTGGTTGGCGGGGGCCCTATCGGTCGCATCAGGGCACCAGCTACACAGCAATTTAGTAGGAGGCCCCCAAGAATTAGGAAGCTTCCTCTCCAGCCAAAGATACCAAAGAAAGCCTGATTGAGGGGGGCCAGAGTAGAGAGAAACACAGGGCTGCCTGCCATGGCCAGTCCATTTGCCAATGGTCGCCTCTTGTAGAAATACTTGCCAATCATGGTCAGAGCCGGATTCAAGTTGAAGGCAAGCCCAAGACCTGGGGAGGAGGGTTAAAAAGAATCACATACTATAATAAATGTCAGCAACGTATTTGGAATTAGTTAACAAAACAAAGAAATTAAAATAAGAGTTATAAATAATGCAAACGAGACAAAAATCCTCACCATTACAGGATATACCGTATAATGGTTTAAAGTGTGGTATCTAAAAGCAGACATATGTGGGTTCAAATCTCAGCATTGCGACTTGCTGGTAATGTCGGACATGTGAGTGTCTCCTAATACGTAAAACAGGTGCACAGTGCTGTTGGTTAGAACAGTGCATGGCACTGGAGTCTGCACTCAATAAATGTTAGTTATTTTTATTATTGTTTATAGTATTTGAAGGTGAATAACTATTTGTCTAATCTCGCAAAACCACCTGAGGAATCACTGTAATGACAGAAAAATCATTAAGTGGATAATTATCAACTAGAGACAAGTTTTACAACAGAAAGTGCAACACAAAATTATTCCTTTTATAATAGCACCAAAGGGGCACCTGGATGGCTCAGATGGACAAACATCCAACTTGAGCTCAGGTCATGATCTCATAGTTCATGAGTTGAAGCCCCACATCAGGTTCCTGTTGTCAGTACAGAGGCTGCTCCCTCTCTCTCTGCACCTCGCCTGCCCGTATTCTCAATCCCTCTCAAAAATAAAGAAACATTTTAAAAAATGACTTTACAATAGCACCAAAAGTAAAAAATGTGCAATTTTAATCACTGCAACTGTGTAACTTTCCTAAAGGGTCAGAGAATGAAAACACACACACAAGCGCACACAGTTTTTGGACAATAAAACACAACATCATCAAGATGTCAATACTCCCCAAATGAATGTATTAATTTAATGTGATTCCAATGAAAATGTCAGTGCATTTCATTTTGGAATAGGGTAAAATGACTCTAAAACACACTTAAGAGAATGCATGGGAGTCAATCAGGAAGTCCTCCTGTGGTACAGGAGGAGTGGGACAAACAGTAACAGATATTTAAATGGACTTACAGAAGCTACAGTCATTACAACAGTGTGGCTCTGACTCAGGCATAAACACTGATCTGTGAAAGTGGACAGAGTCCATGAACATTTAATGTAAAAAAATATATTTTATATATATATATGTATATAAAATAAATATTATGTATATATATAACACATATATTTTAATGTAAACATTATATATGCATACACTTAATGTAAAAGTGAAGTTTTTAATTCCTGTATAAAGAATTGTTCAATAAACAGTGCTAGTAAAAGTGAATATTCAAATAACTTCTAGATGCTTTCCCTGGTCCCTGCTTGTTCCCTACCATTTATATTTAAGCCATTCACAGAGCATTAAACCAATACACCAGAGCAGATCACTCCAATGTTTCAAGCCTGATAGTGGCTTCCCAACCATAACCTTCCCTTAGGTTAACTCCCTTCCTCATCTCATACCAGACCATTCTCACCTGTGCCAAGAAGTACACTGTTGACCTGGGGCTTAGGTTCCCCTAGATTTTCACAAAGCTAGTTCCCTGTTTACTCAGATTTCTTGGTTAAGGACATGTCTCCAGAGCACCCTACCTTCATAGACCACCTAGTCTTTCTCTGTCAGAACACTTTGTTTTGAGGCTTTGTATAGCATTATTACTAGCTGAGATTTTCCCTATTTATTCATATATTTGTGAGTAGTATTGTCTGCCCCCTCCCATTAAAGAGTATGATTTAGCCCAATTTTGTTGTTCTATTCCCAACAATATCTAGAACACTGCTTGATACACACATGGTTGTTAATAAATATTTGAGGAACGAATAAAAGAGAATAAGCTGAGTAACCATGTAGGAGCAAATAGACTTTTATGTTTCTTCTCATTTTATGTAAAATGTTTTCTTCTATTCAGAAGTTTTAAATGTAAAACATGGCAGGGGGAGGGTAGGGTACCAGATGTTTAAAAGTAGGCAAATAGGGGTGCCTGGGGTGGCTCAGTTGGTTAGGCATCTGACTCTTGATTTTGGCTCAGGTCATGACCTCACGTGTTCGTGAGTTCAAGCCCTGTGCACATTAGGCTCCACCCTGGCAGTGGGGAGCCTGCTTAGGATTTTCTCTTTCCGCTGCTCCCCATTTGCCGGTGCATACAGGCTCACGTGCACGCTCTCCCTCTCCCCCTCACTAAATAAATACATAAATCTTATAAAAATAAAAAAAAACTTAAAATTTTTAAACGTTTACTTATTTTTGAGAGAGAGACAGACCGTGAGTCAGGGAGGATCAGAGAGAGACGGAGACACAGAATCCGAAGCAGGCTCCAGGCTCTGAGCTGTCAGCACAGAGCCCGACATGGAGCTTGAACTCATGGACCACGAGATCATGACCTAAGCAAAGTCGCATGCTTAACAACTGAGCCACCTAGGCGCCACCCCTCTTTCTGGTTTTTTAAGGTTTATTTTTGAGAGAGACAGAGTGCGACTGGGGGAGGGGCACATAGGGAGGGAGACACAGTATCCGAAGCAGGCTCCAAGCTCTGAACTGTCAGCGCAGAGCCCGATGCAGAGCTTGAACTAATGAACCATGAGATCATGACCTAAGCTGAAGTTGGACTCTCAACTGACTAAGCCACCCAGGCACTGCCCCCCACCCCCAATTTTTCTTCCAAAGAAAAGTCAACAGAAAAAAATTGGCAACAGATATTTGGAGGGATGGGGACTGGGAAGTTATTGTTTAATGGGGTCAGAGTTTCAGTTCTGCAAGATGAAAACAGTTCTGAAAATGGATGGTAGAAATGGTTGCAAAACAATGTGAATATAGTTAATACCACTAAACTGAACACTGAAAAGATGGTTAGGAAAGTAATTTTATGTTATGTGTATTTTCACAAATGTAAAAAAAAATTTGGAAAAATAACTGTGTCTTATGCAAAGGGACAATAATTTAACATGTAAAGTTACTACACATTATTCTTAAACAAGTACACAAAAGCCATTAATAAGAATTTTGTACAAAGACAACAAAAAAACCCCAAATACACAGCCACAGACAAATTAAAAATATTTACTTTCCCAATAATCAAAAGAGATTTAAATTAAAACGAGGAGAAGACACCATTCACCTGATGAAATGATTTTTAAAAAAGATAATATCCTATTTTTGCCAAGGCTGTATCCCCTCTCACATGATGGTAGAGCTCTTAGTGAGCATGACCTTTCTGGAGGGCAATTTAGCTTACATGTATTTTTCAAAAAAATAGCAGTTCCTAGGATAACAAAGTTATCCTAAGAAAATATTCATGTTCATAAAGGACTATTAATGTAATACTGTTTACTAGCAGTAAGAAAATGCAAAAAAACCCCAAAAAACAAAAATTAAACCCTAAATATTGAACAATTAACTAAGAGACTGGTCAAATAAAATTATGGTATATATTAGGGAGCCTGTTTGGCTCAGTCAGTAGAGCATATGACTCTTGATCTCAGGGTCATGAGATCTGTGCATACAGCTTAATAAAAAAAAAATTTAGTATATATCTATTCAATGGAATATTGTTATCAGAATATTTAATGACATGGAAAGATGTTCATGGTATCTTGGTAAGTGAAAAAAAAAGGTTACAAAACATAATCTTATCATTTTTTGTATTAAAAGGCTATATGTTTGTACACAGAAAAAAGTATGGAAAGACATACATTAAAATGTTAACAGTCACATCCTCTGGATTGTGAAGTTATAAGTAATCTTTATTATACTCATCAGCAGTTCATTATTTTAATCTGGCTATCAAAAAAGGAAGAAGGGAGTTATTAAGTGGATCTTTTATCCCTCAGAAATGTATCTGGACATTCTGTCAGATAATTCCAGCTTTATGTTTTATGCTCTCCTGCTCCAATAGAAGGCTATTCCCTGTGTGAGGAAGAGGTAATGAGAAAGAGTAATAACCAATGATCAACCTTGCAAGAAGTTGCCTGACACATTTTATCTACCACCATTGACTATTCTTAGGACAAGAGATGCTATCATCTCTTTGATTCATTCATTCAACAATGAACACATACTGTATGATAGCAATTTTCTTTGAAAGTTTGATTTTCTAGTACCCTTAAAAGTATTTATATAGCTCTTCAAAATGATAATCAAGTAATTTCCATAAGGAAGGAATTTCACTCAAAAGATCTGAAAGATGAATGTAAGTGAAAAGCAAATAGCCAGTAATAAACTAATGCTTGAAAATGACCCAACAGCAACTCACCTCCAATGACTCCAACACACAAGTAAAGTTCCTGAACGGTATTACAGAAAGAAGCTGCAATCAAACCACAGCCTGACAAACAGCCACCAGCAATCATGATTGGACGACTGCCATATTTATTCACCAGGATACTGCTGATAGGACCTGGGAGAGAACCAGAAATTTAGTAGCATAGAAGAAAGGAACCAACTCCTGCACATCTATACAAGGCATTAATGACACTAAATGACAAGTTCTCCAAAATAAACAGAAAACAACAAAAGACGATGGTAAGAATATTGCTTTCTATAATTATTTCATAGTCAAAGTGTATTAGAAATAAAGATGCTAAAAATCATCACTGTGTGCCTTCTACATCTATAAATGTTGGACAGAATTTTGCTAAAATATAAAAGGGCTCTTGTCTCTCCTCGGTCTTCTTCTTATAAGGCAGAACTGGCTGAAAACACCTTGGTAATGGATGTTTGTAGGCTTGTTGTCATATCTAGGATATGATCAATGTATTTAATAAGTTTGCTCCATTTTCATTTTTTGGACAGGCACTCTGACATGATGAGATGATTTTAGAGTATTATTTATACATTATCATAAATGCAGTTTGTGTCATATTTTTAAAAAAGAAAAAAATGAAAATGACCAATATTTTTTCCAAGTTTAAGTAATTTTTCAATTAGGAAATCTAACTTTAAAACAAAAAAAACTGTTCTCAGTTTTACCTACATGTCTCAGGTACTGAATTGAGTCTTTCTTTCAGAGTTAACTTGGCTCCTTGCCTATATTACTGTTTCATGGTAACAATACTGTGGGGAAAAAAGCTTGTGGGAGATTAAGTCAAATAATGGTCAAAATATCTTGGGTCTAACAACTCAAGAAGATAGAAAATAGAGTGTTATTCTGAGAAAATCAGATTAAAAACAAAAGAAAATCTGATTAAATTTCCTCTGCTAAACAGATGAATACCAAAATATCAGCTTTTCTTGAACATGAGAGAAGGAACCAAATAAAATTTGAAGTATCATAAGGATCAGGAAGAAAAAGATTTGTTGTATTTATCAGTTTTCAAATATGAATATCAAATGGCCTCTCCTTACTTGCTACAAATAGGTATAATCTGTAAGTCCTTTTACCAAACTTTTAAATGTTAATTATAAGAAAGTCTTATCTTATCCAAACCAATGTTTTAAAAGCTGTAACACAATTCTTAAGTAGACTAACAGTATTTCTAATTACACTGAATGACATTCATTGAATTTCATTTATGTATAAGAATACTTATGTCTCTACTTCATGGATATGGACTTGTGGGAACGACACCTTTGTTTACCTGACACTGTACCTCGTCTGCCTGGAAAAGGTAGATGACTGCGAACAGAAAGGATCACTGCAATGCATCAGTAGGGAAGGGGACACAAGGAAATGATCTGCTGTTTGAACACTGCAAAGTCACAAAGCTACTGAAAACCAAGTTTCAAATCCAGCCCGTTTCTCCCTATTACATGCACTCTATGTGTGTGGAACTAAGCTACAAAGCAGAAGTCATATAAATCATGTTTTTCTTCTATTAGCACAGTAAATTCTGACCTTCTTCTGTTCATTCTATAATTAGCTCCCTAGAAGACAGTCTGCTTTTTAAAACAAATATACAGTGTATGTATTCAGAATATACTACTGGTTATATGTTGACATATTCTATTTCCATAAACACTATGGAAAATTCTGCAGTTACTTATATTGTAGTACTATACTCAAAGTTGCAGGATGATACAATTAAAAGGTCAGGCTCTGACCCCAGGGAATCCAAATTCAAATTATGGTATGTATGCAAGAAGGAATCAAACCTTTTGACATCCTAGTGTTTCAGAGTACTCACTAAGTCTATCTCAGGGGCTGGTTCCAGAAATGGCTGCTAGGAGAGACTTCAGGCTCAGCTTGAATTTGTATAAAAATTTTTCATTGACCTTCTAAGTCACTTCATGAAAATATCAGACCACGGCTGGTTTGGAAATAATTTGAATTTATAGCTTATGTAAGATGAAATAATTAAAGGGGCGCCTGGGTGACTCAGTCAGTTAGCTAAATGTCCAACTCCTGATTTTGCCTCAGGTCATGGTCTCACAGTTCATGAAACTGAACCTGCATCGGGCTATGCACTGACAGTACAGAGCCTTCCTTGGATTCTCTCTCCCTCTTTCTCTGCCCCTCCCTGGCTTGCGCTCTCTCTCTCTGTCAAAAAATAAACATAAAAAAAGATAAAATAATTAAATACTGGAAGAATATTCATGAAATATTTCCATATAAATTCCATATAAATTTCCATATACATTCTGTATAGTCAGAATTACAAAGATCAAAATAACTGCCACATCGTTGATTCTGTGAATTAGAAGTTAATACTGTAAAGCCCACAATATTAAAGTAGGGATGTCAAAATGACGTTAGTGTGAAACTGAAAATATGCAAATTTACACTTTCATGTTTAAAAAAAAAAAAAACTCAAGTAAATAAATCAGGAGTAGGCAACTAAGATTTCCTCCCTTAAAAATACACTTATGCTCTAACAAGCATCAGTATGTATCTCTGAACCAAAGCATTAAAAAAGCCCACTAAACCACTCATAGGTCAAAACATATTAGCGTTGAGGGTGTGGCCCAAATACAGAAGTTACAGAATTATGGCAGTTTAAAAACTGATGATAATTCTTAGGGGATATACCACTGAGGAGCCAATCAAAACAAAATAACCCATTTAGGAAAAATTCCACCACAGGCTCTCAATAGGCAATTTGTCTTTCAGAGTTATTTCAGGAAGGATGGCCCCAATTAGCTATCATTAAAAATAGAGAGGGGTACAGTTCATAGGCCTATTATAACACGAATTCAGAGAAAATGTGCTAGTTATCTCTGGGTGAGGACAAAGAAGGAACTGTTTTCCCAGAAGAAAGTGTCATGTGCAATTAGCACAACTGACATCACTTACTTTTGATGCAAAATACAAGTGGCTCTCAAGCTCTGTGACAGCTCCAAACTGCAACATGTGAACCTCTGGTTCATCCTCAGCTCAACACACATTGAACACACACCTGGAGTACTTCTGGATAATACTTATGCCAAAAATTCCTTCAAGCCATCATAGTCAAAACCTGATTTGAAAATCCAGGCACATGGAGTTCAAAGCCTCTAAAACTACTGGCTCTTACAATCTAAATAATGTCCAAAGTCCCTTTTGGTTTCTCTGAATTTATAAAAAGAAAATAACTACTACAATATAGCACTTAGGCTCTCTTAAAAGTACTTAAACAAAACAGGCATACCTTCAAAATTCAAAAGGCATAAAAAGATACGCAGTGAAAAAAGAAGCCTTCCCACTCCTGTTCCAAGTCACCCAATTCACCTCTCTGTAAGGCCACTAGGTTACCTGTTTTTTCTGTGCATGAAATTATATACTTAATTAAATTAGGACTTCAACTATTTACTGTTTCAGAAGTTTATGTTATTGTCTCAGTTGGATTATGAACTCCCCAAAGGCAGGAATCAGGATCAAGTGTTCTCTGTCACTCACAAGACCTAGCCTAGAGGAGGTGGGGTGGAGAGAAAAAAACAAACAAACAAGACCCAGCCTAGGGTGAAATATGTGCCTAGTGCTTAATATTGGTTCAATCTGCCACCAGGTTAGAAGCCGAAGGCTAAAGTTTTACAGTTGAAGTATAGAATCTTTATATTGGCTGGCTATTAAGGAGCTACATGTGAAAATAAGCTAAGGTACTAAACTGCCACCAAAAAATAGTATTAACAGAGGTGAAAGCTTGGCTAAATAAGCACCATGAGACACTGTCAATCTCAGTAAATAAATACACTTGGCTTTAGAATCTCTCACTAAGCAACTATACATTTTAAGTATTATGGAAGGTTTTGACTTCTACACGTTACATTGTGATTTGATGTTCCAAGGTGAAAACAAACTATTTTAAATGATGTTAAGTAAGCAACTTACTCTCTGTATCTCCTTTACAACATGTCAAGGAAAACAGAAAGGAAAAAGTGATGAAACTTAAGCTAAAACTTAAGTTTAAGGCAAAGCTGAAATGCTTTTTAAAAAATTCTTTTAACGTTTACTTATTTTTGAGAGAGAGAGACACAGTGCGAGCGGGAAGGCAGCAGAGAGAGAGGGAGACACAGAATCTGAAGCAGGCTCCAGGCTCTGAGCTGTCAGCACAGAGCCCGATGCGGGGCTCAAACCCACAAACTGTGAGACCACGACCTGAGCCAAAGTCGGATGCTTAACCGACTGAGCCACTCAGGTGCCCCTGAAATGCTTTTAGGACAAATGACATCACAAGGAACAAGGGGAAGATTTTATTCAGTTCTTTAATGCTAATGCCATGAAAAGATTTTGTCTGAGACTTTGAACCATGCTACTATTCAGGTGAGCCTGATTTATTTCAATTCTCCCAACATCAATTTAAGAAAAACCTTCATGTTTACATCTCAAGAATCTAGCAGAGAGCAAGAAGAAAAACCAGTTGTGCACATGTCATTTTTCTGAGCGCTTTTTAAAGCTCAATGATTAGGAGTTAGACCAAATCACAGCTCCTCACAGTTTCTCATTTCTGTTTCAGAATACTACAGGGGAACAAACAGAGCAAGAGTTGTCATGGTTAACAAGAATGAAAAATATGAATAAAACAGCAGGCCTTGGGGGTTCTTACCTCCACCATACATGACAGCCAACATGATTGAAGATATCCAGGACACTTCACTGGTGGTGGCATTGAAGATACCTTCAATTTCTTTGAAGAACACAGTAATGGATTTGGGAAACGCATAAGAGAAGCCGATGGAAATGAAGGCTCCAACTACTACCGCCCACCCCCAGCCTCCATCTGGGGGAGTATATCCAACTGGACCTCCAATTGCTGGTGGCATTTTATATGTAGATGAATTCCAAAATGCAGTTCAAATCCAAATATCTGAAAAATATAAAATTAAAATACCATGTCAACAATAAAGCACTCCCACCAGCAAGGCACTTGCACACTTTATGGCCAGCTCTCAAGTAACTGAATTGTTTTTCAATATTACTTTTCCAATAGAGATTATCTTCTAAGGGCATTATCAGAAAAAGAGTCTTAGAGCCATGGTATTGCCCATAGTTTTTAGTAGGAAAACAGCTCCTTACCATTTAAGGAACCATAACGGAAATAAACCCTGTTCAATAAATATAGCCTTTGTATTTCAAGTAAGCCTACTTGTTTTAGAAGTTAATATAATTCCTCAAATTATTGTGAATAACTAAATGCCTCATTTGATTTATCTGCATGCAAAATCCACGTAACACATGCCACACACAAGTTTCAAGTTTTAAAACAGACTTTTATAAGTTTTCCCCTTTCCCAAAATGTATTCTTCAATACTACTTTCTTTTTACTTTCTCTTATATGCTGACAGAATATTAGGAAGTGGGTACCCAAGTCACCAGATACATAGCAATTTGCAAAATAGATCATTCTGAACACACAAGAATTTCATTTAATGGGCTGGAAAATTATCTCAGAAAAGTTTCTTTTTATTTATCTAATTGCTTTGACTCAAGATATTTTTTTTCCATTATATGACAAGAAAAGCCCCTAAACAATAGCTCAGTCAAGTATCGTTAAATCCACAAATTGAACTATGATGTCAAAAGATGATACTTCAAATTAAAAATTGTCCCCTTTTCTTGAAGTGACCTAGTACTAATGAATAGTATGGTTAGAAAATGCAACTTTTGGGGTGCCTGGGTGGCTCAGTTGGTTAAGCGTCTGACTTTTGGTTTCAGTTGAGATCATGATCTCATGGTTTGTGGGATCAAGCCCTGCACTAGGCTCCGTGCTGACAGCGTGGAGCCTGCTTGGGATTTCTCTCTCTCTCTCTCTCTCTCTCTCTCTCTCTCTCTTTCTCTCTCTCTTCTCCCTCTCTCCCCCCCACCTCCATCTGCCCCTCCCTTGCCCACATGCTCTCTCTCAAAATAAATAAATAAACTTAAAAAAAAAAAAAAAAAGAAAATGCAACTTCCTGTTAAATTATGAATAAGAAGATACTAGTGAAAGGAAACAATCAACAAAACTAAAAGGCAGCCTACGGAATGGGAGAAGACATTTGCAAATGACTTATCTGACTAAGGGTTAGTATCCAAAATCTATAAATAACTTATCAAATTCAACACTCCCCCCAAAAAAACTCAGTTAAGAAATGAAAAGACATGAATAAACACTTTTCCAAAGAAGTCATCCAGATGGCTAACAGACACATGAAAAGATGCTCAATATCACTCATCATCAGGGAGATACAAATCAAAACCATGATGAGATATCACCTCACACCAGTCAGAATGGCTAAAATTAACAACACAAGAAACAACAGGTGTTGGCGAGGATGTAGAGGAAAGGGAACCCTCTTGCACTGTAGGTGGGAATGCAAACTGGTGCAGCCACTGTGGAAAACAGTATGGACATTCCTCAAAACACTGTTTCTTCCAATCCACCTGAACACTTCAAATAGGATTTAAGAAATGAATGTTGCAGGATAGGAAAAAAGTAGCCCATAGTGGAAGCTTCCCTAAAAGCAAGGACATAGGTTGTCTTTATTCACAAAGGACATAATTGTCCATATAGGCAATGCTAAAGAATATTAAGAAAAAGGTACTAGAACTAAAAATAAATTTAGGTTTCAGGATACAAGATTAATAAACAGAAATCATCTTTTTATAAACCAGCAATCAGAATTTTCAAGTAAAAAAAATAACATTTACAACAGCATCAGAAAACTACTGAATAGGAATACATCTAATAATGTACAAGATGTATACACCAAAAACTATGAGATATTAAGAAATTAAAAAAAAAAAAATAAATAAAAATACAAAAGATAACCCATCCTCATGGTTTGAAAGACTCAATATTTAAATTAGGCAAATATTTCTAAAAGCATGTAACACATTTATTAAAAAGTATCTAAATTGGATTTCAAGCTACAGGTTGGGAGAAAATATATATAAAATATATCCAACAAAAGACATGTCCAAATCTTTTTTTTTTTTTTTTTAATTTTTTTTTTTCAACATTTTTTATTTATTTTTGGGACAGAGAGAGACAGAGCATGAACGGGGGAGGGGCAGAGAGAGAGGGAGACACAGAATCGGAAACAGGCTCCAGGCTCCGAGCCATCAGCCCAGAGCCTGACGCGGGGCTCGAACTCACGGACCGCGAGATCGTGACCTGGCTGAAGTCGGACGCTTAACCGACTGCGCCACCCAGGCGCCCCCCAAATCTTTTATAAAAAGATCTTGTATGGCTCCGTAGTAAAAGACAAGAAACTCAAATAAAAATGGACAAAAGATTTGGGTAATTTATCAATATACATGAATAACCAAGAAGTACATGAAAAAATGATCAAAATTATTAGTCACTTGTGAAATGCGAACTATAATGAAGAGATACTAATATAGGGGCACCTGGGTGGCTCAGTCGGTTAAGCATCCGACTTTGGCTCAGGTCATGATCTTGCAGTTAGTTCACAGGTTCAAGCCCCACATTGGGCTCTGTGCTGACAGCTAAGAGCCTGGAGCCTGCTTCAGATTCTGTCTCCCTCTCTCTGCCCCTCCCCTGCTCGTGCTCTATCTCCGTTTCTCTCTCTCTCTCTCAAAAATAAACATTAAAAAAAAAGAGAGAGATACTAATATGTATCTACTAGAATGACTAAAATTAAGACTGATAATACCAAGAGTTGGTGAGGATATGAAGCAAATGGAACCCTCTGTTGCGGGTGGTAAAGCAAAATGGTACAGCCAGGTTGGAAAACATTTTGGCAATTCCTTAAAAAGTTACACAAACATATGATCCAGCCATTACATCCCTAGGCATTATCCAAGAAATGAAAACATACATCTTCATAAAGACTTTTATGAGAATTCTCTAATAGCTTTATTCATAATAGCTCAAAACTGAAAACAATCCAAATATCCATCAACAAGTGAATGGAAAAACAAATCATGAGATAGCCATAAAATGGAATACTACTCTGCAATAAACAGAACTACTGATGCAAACAAGAACATGGGTGAATTGTAAAAATGTTCTAAGTGAAAAAGGACTAGACCTAAAACTATATTCTATATGGTCACATTTATATCAAGTTCTAGAAAGGCCAAATTCTAATAATAGAAAACTTATCAGGGAGTGAAGAGAAGAGACTGACTGCAAAGGGGCATGTAAGAACTTTTCAGGGATATGTAAATACTCTTATGATTTGGCAGTAGTTACTCATCAAATTGTATATTTAAAACTGGCTAATTTTATTGTATGTACATAAAATTGATTTAAAAAAATTGTTCAAAGGCAGTGCCAAGGCAGATAAAATCTGTTTAGTGGCACATGGAGACAATACAAAAGCAAAAGATGATGGCAAGCAAATTTTCTCTCTTGGCCATCTGGTGGTTAAAAATAAGAGGAGGGGCGCCTGAGTGGCTCAGTCAGTTAAGTGTCCGACTTCAGCTCAGGTCATGATCTGATGGTTCATGGGTTTGAGCCCCGCATCCAGCTTTGTGCTGACAGCTCAGAGCCTGGAGCCTGTTTCAGATTCTGTGTCTCCCTCTCCCTCTGCCCCTCCCCTGCTCATGCTCTGTCTCTGAAAAATGAATAAACCTTAAAAAAAAATTTTTTTTTAACAAGTAAGAAGAGGAAAAGGAAGAAGACAAGGAAGAGGAGATAGTGCTCTCTTCTGAGAATTCACAACTACAGGCCTGGGTGAGCTTATGGTTGGCAGGGCAATGTCTGTGGGAAATTTCTGTTGTTCTTCCAGAGATATGTTTGACTTTGCCAGTAAGATTTCCCACAGACAAAGCCCTGCCAAACATAAGCTGATGATCTAAAATTTCAAAACACTCAAGAACCAATTAACCATGAGTGAAGTAAAGCCAACTCAATATAGCTGGATTAGACATAAGAACTAAAGACAATGGTATATTTGAAATGATTAAAAGCATGAAATAAGAAATTAAGAACACTAAATAAAAGCAACACATTAAAGACTATTAAAAGAGTAGTTGACTTGAAACAGAACTTCTAGAAATAAAAAGTGTACACAATGAAATTCATAACAGGTTAACCAGCAGACTGAACATAGCTAGAGAGACCATGAACCTGACGACAGGTTTGAAGAAAAGTCAATTAAGGGAGAGCTTTCTTCTCGATCTGTGAAAAATTTAGAAAAATAGACTTTAGAATGGGAAGATGTGCATACATCTAATGGAGATTTGGAAGAAGACAATGGAAAGAATGGGGAAGAAGCAATTTTCAAGAGTTAATGCCTATACCTATTCCAGCTTCGATGAATATGAACCTACAGTTTGAGGAAACTCAACCAGATAAAGAAAAAAAAAAAAACAAAACAAAAAACCACCAAGAAAATATAGATTACATAATCTGGAGATAATCACACTGACAAAACAGAATTCTCACTGATTCTGAAAAACTCTCAGCCACCATGTCTTCAAATATTTGTTCTTCCCTTTTCCCCTCCTTCCACTCCCTGAGACTCCAATTGGATGTGGACTGAACCTTCTCAAGGTATCTACTCTCTTTTTCTTCTGTGTTTTCCACCCTTAGTACACTTCCATCCGTACTGAGAATTTGAGGCTTGGATATTATCTTCCTCCAGAGATGATTTTCATTTACCTAAGGCTATATAAACCCAGAATCTCTTTAAGAATGTTTCAAGGACCAAGATGTTTTGTTCATCCAGATGATCTGAAATCACGTTGCAGTTCCTTTGAGGACTGGTTTATCTCAAATACACCCTTACTCCTATGGCACAGCCCTTTAGGATCCCAACCAAAAAGAACAGGATTTACCAGAGCTCTTACTCTTGGTGAGCCCTAGACTCCAAAATTTGTTCCTTTGGATCTCTGAAGCTTTCCAAAGCACTACTCAGGCTCCCAAGAGAGTTGCTCCTCCTTCTATAACCAGAAAGCTGCTGACCCCATAATCATATCACTATTGCCATAATTAGGAAGCCAGCAAAATAAGAAGCTGCCAAAAATCACGTTATCATCAAAATCAGGAAGTCGGCACAAAGGCTGTTAATATCTGCCGTTAGCTCAAGAACAATATGTACCTCCTATGACATCATCAAGATGGATCTCATGTGCTCTGCTTCTCAAAATCTCAAAGCCAATGAGTAGACATAGAGACCTCTGTTCTAATTTTGCCTTACAAATGTCAGATGATCTATATGACTGGCAGAATTTAAATCAAATTCAGAAATATAGTTGCAAGGGAACCTGAGAAATGTAGTTTAGCTTTAAAGCCTATGCAATATATTAATGTACACTAGAAAAGAGGATGTAATGGATGCTAAACACCATTTCCAAAATATACCTTAGACATACGCAGTATGATTTATGTAAAATCTAAATTATGTAAAACTATATACGTATACACACACATATCTCCATACCAGTGTCTTTATAAAAAGTGTACATTGATACTATTATATACAGACATACACGAAATGGGTATATAAAAAAATGAAAAACTGTTATAAAAATTTCTAAATGCTTACTTACTGTCAGTATTTGTATTTATCTCATCATGGACTAGCAATATACAACAGACCAGCACTGATCTGTGGGCCATACTTAGTAGTGCTCCTTCAAAATTATCTGGGAGAAGTGATTCAAGAATGCTAGGCAAGGGCATCTCCTCCATATCCTCCTGGCATTGGAACTAGCCAAGATTGAGAGGATCAGATATAGACGGGAGGCCACCACAATTGTAAATTTGTTCTTATCAGGAGTTTCCCTTGGTTAATTCATCAGGATGGGTGAAATTATGCCACAATATAATTCCCAACCTATTCTTGTTCACTGGTGAAACAAACAGGGCTAATGAAAAGGTGAAGTGCCCAGGGAAATGAAGAACATACTGTCCCATTTCCCTTATAGAAGAGGTTTAGACAGTATTGGAGGACATCTCCAAGAGTTATTCACAACCTCACTAGAGTTGCAGATAGGTCCTAATCTGATGCATAATTCTCCCTTCTCTAAGAATATTGTTTGCACAGCAAGAATTGCTGGCTTCTCTGGATTTCAGGTACTTCACCTATCCGAGGATCCATAGCTTGTTCTCTATGTGAGAACAGTGTCAACATTCTAAAGTAATATTCTTTTCCTTGGAACTGTAGTCTTCAGTTTTACTCAGTGTGCACATCATTATATGACACATCATTACTTGACTCTATAGTTTGCCTTAAGGTTCACTCTTGGTGTTGTACATTCTATGTCTGGACAAATTTATAATGATATGTATCCATCATTATAGTACATAATAAGTACTTTCATGGCTCTAAAAATCTTTTGTGCTCCCTCTATTCATCCCTCTCTCCTCTTTAACCCCTGGGAACCACTGATCTTTTTATTGTCTCCATAGTTCTGTCTTTTCCAGAATTCCATATAGTTGGAATCATACAGTATGCAGACTTTTCAGACTGGCTTCTTTCACTTAGTAATAAACATTTAAGTTTCCTCTAGGTCTTTTCATAGCACATTTCTTTTTAGTGCTATATAATAATATTCCATTATCGGCAGGTACCAGTTTGTTCACTTACTGACAGAATCTTGGTTCCAAGTTTTGGCAGTTGTGAATAAAGCTGTGTAACCTCTATATGCAGGGTTTTGTGCATATAGAAAATGACCTACTGCCTTGTATATTAATTTTACATCTAAAGTTTATTATTAAGCTTAGGTTACATAGAATATAATTTCTGGCATATTATATGTTGTATTCTATGCACTTCAAATAGATTTCAAAATTTTGGCACTAAATATTTAGCCCAATTTATAGAAAATACCATATAATCTAACTGGCCAGTCCATTTTTAAACCAGTCAAGAAAACAGATTTCTGTCAAAGTCATACCTCATTTTAATTGAAATAAATGTATTGACCCACATCCTGTGGTAACTATTTCATTTTTAAAATCTAACTTAAAAAACAGAGAGGAAAGGAGTTTGTCGTCCAGAAGGAATAAAGTCCTGCCTCCTCCAATATTTCTCACCTAACCCCTCTTTGGATTTCTGTCATAAGACTCTCTGGGACAATGCATTCTGCAATTTTCTTTTGTTTGGGGATTCCAGAGACTTTGATAGTCTGGGGCAATGAGCCACAGTAAGAATTAGGATAAGTCAAAGATATACTTTTCTTTCATAGTGGGGTTAAGGGCTTTTAGATAAAACAAACTGAAAAAGGAAAGGAGAAAACTTCAGGCATCCATTTTCAGGAGACATGATTTTTAGTTTAGAGTACATCTGAATCTGAAAATCTGAAGAATAATTCCCTTAAAAATATAACCCAGTTTAAAGATTAAAGATCTTTGTCCTAGGGCATTTACCTATGATTCAGGTGGGATAAAAATATTTACAAATTGAAGCTTCCTAAAATTTCTATTGGAATAAATATAATAAAAAGTTATTTAACAGCTCAGTTCTGCTAAAGGAAACAGTCTTGATTCTAAAATTATATTAAACAGAACTGCTCCAAACATTAGTTTCATGAGTTTTTCCCTCACTTAAGTATGAAAAAAGAGAAAAGCACATGAAATTTTTCAAAGAACCACTAAAAAGATTAGTTCACCCCAGATTGTTTACACACATAGACATCCATGCAGATGGCAAAGCTATTTAATGCATCAAGCTCTGACTCGAAAAGCTAATACGTGCTGGACGTGATTAAACTTTTAGCTTAGCTGCCAGCTATGATTTGTCCCGGTTAGTTAAAGCAGTTACAATTTTTAGTCACTAAGACTTGCCTCATCAAGTTAAAAATACCTTATTCCACAGTGTCAAAAATTTAAAACTTCAAGAAACTTAAAAAAAAAAAAGATTCAGAAGTTAACAAGAAGTCTAAAAAATTAGAGTATACAAACTGTGAAAACACTTCAAAAAACCAGATACAGATTCAACATAATTCTGCTACTATCTAACAAATGGCTCTCCTTATTAACTTAAAAATTCTGATGGCACCTAGTAAAAAATTGTGTAATGTCATTATTTAAATATAGTACTTCCTTTAAAAATAAAAAAATTAAATATATTAGTTCCTTTTAAACTGACCATATCTCAGCTATAAGCATAAGGGTTCATACAAAAAGTAAATTATGAGAACAGGGTCCCTTGCACAGTATTCAGAGCCCTGCTGAGAAAGAGTGCCCAAGTCTAGAGGCTAAAAGGGATTAAAGTTTAAGATTTTAATCCTTACAGTGTGCACAGTAGCCTTCCTATCAGCTAGCTATTATTTTATGACTCTCTAGCAGTTCCCTGAAAATGATGGAGAGATTTAAAAAAAGTGATATGGTGACGAGAAAGTTCTTCATCCCTTTGCCTTGTAAAGGACAATGAGAAACAACCTTAACTTCTTGGCAATGACTGTAGTGCAACAATCGCCTAATTTCTCTTCTAATTGTCTTCTGATTTATTTCCTTTTTTCATGACTCTCAGGAATTGTGCAAGTAAACTCATCTGGAAAGCTGAAAATTTTCTCCATACCCCCTGTGCTCTGCCCCCACTCCACAAGAGTTACAAAAGCCCTTGCAAATAGTACTACTCATTATGTTTCCTACACTTTTGAGATCAACGTTGAAAACAAAGCCATTTTTTTAAAATGACAATGGCCAGTTTGTGAACTTAAAAGAGGCAGAAAGTATCTAAAATCAATAATTTTAAAATAAATTGTTACTAAGTGTAGACTAGTTTAAGGTTTCGAATTTACATAGAAACATTCACATGGAAAATCCAGAAGGCTGATTTACTAAAGCTATTACTGCTAAAGTAGCTAAATTACTACTCATTACTACTGGCACTAGTCCAGTTTCATAGCTTACAGAACCACCCACCCCAAGGTAAATCCCAAGATTCAAGGTCTAGGAAGCCTCATCTTTTTACCCTCTTTTCCACTTGAAACTGAACAGAAAGAAACAAATGATTGTGAAGAAAGCAAGAACAGTAAAAAAACAAACATAAAGCACCAGTGAAAGCAGAACCATAACTATACTATTGTTGGCTAGCCAAATACTCAATAGTTATGAAATGCATGATTTTGATCAAACGGAATATAAAGAACCTAGAAAAATATAAACCTGGCTCTGCAAACTTCCAACTTATCACTTGAGGGTAAATCCAACTCGCATTGTAAGAAGTTAAATACACCACCTTTTTTTCCCCCTTAAGTTTATTTATTTATTTTGAGAGAGGGATAGAAAGAACCCCGAGGAGGTTCAACAGTGTCCACACAGAGCCTGACGCAGCTCAGGATTTCACCAGTGTAAGATCATGACCTGAGCCAAGACAAGAGTCAAGACACTCAACCAACTGAGCCACTCAGGCACCGCTAAATACACTATTCTTGAAGAGAAATGAACAGTTGCTTAAAGATTTTGGGTCTGTCCTTCTTAATATATGAAAATTAACTCTAGATTATGCTTTTATTTAGCTCATATTAATAATCTCTAAAAATATCAATATTTTAATTACTAATAACTTCCAGATTTTTTATTATTTACATGCTCAGACTATCCTACCAATAAATATAAGATATATTTCTTTTTTAATACAACAGATCTCATAAGTTTTTGGTCTAAAGCCACCTTAAGCAGATACGTAATTGGACAAGGGAGTATTTTAGCAGCCTATTCAGATAATTGTGGATATTCTACATTGATCCTACACCAAAACTTGATAAATTATCATTTATCATTTCTTAGTGATTAGTTACAATGTGCAAATTCCAACCCTGAGTCTTGAGGGGGCCCTTGGGGGGGCCCATAAACCACACTTTGAGAGAATGGTAGGAGATGGTACAGAATGTACTATTTTTCTATTTTTCATTGTAAGTTGTAAATCTATTTAAACTATACACATGTATTTTATAATTTGATACAATTATAAGTATGTATATAACCTCTCGCTTAATAAGTAACTGGGAGCATGCCTGGGTGGCTCAGTCGGTTAAGCATCCAACTCCTGATTTTGGCTCAGGTCATGATCTTGAGGTTCATGAGATCAAGCCCCACGCTGGGCTCTGCACTGACAGCTCAGAGCCTGCCTGGGATTCTCTCTCTGCCCCTGCCTTTAGAGCACTCTCACTCCCTCTCTCACTAAACAAACAAACAAATAATTTTAAAACAACTTTGAGTAAGTATGTCAAATCTTTGCTATTTTTTAGTCAGTCAAAAGAAAAAAATGTAATGCTTCCTTTAAGAGTTCTTTGTCTTACTAGGTATTCCCTGTCAATCCCTTAAAATATTTAGTCTCAAATACCATATGTAGTCTTGGAGAGTATTTTCTACCCAAACTGGGGAATTTTTTCTAAGTTTTTCCCAACAGAAAGCTCACACAATACATACTTGTCAGGAGGCTGAGCACCATGAAACAGATGAAACCTAACATTTGTAACTGTCCTCATTTCTACTGTGATCTAGAAAAGGGCTGCTGTTTTAAGTAAATGTATCATGTGCCAAAGGACATGTGATGAAATGGAGAGTGTATGTAGGATCTAAGGGCCCTTTCACCACCTAAATAAGACTGAAAGGGGGGGGGGGTCAGAAGTCAAGGGGCAAGAGTTTCTCCAACATAAACAACCAATATACCCTTAATTTCCAGCCTTTCTGCCACCTCTTTGTCCACTGTGGTCTTATGTACAGATTGTTCAAGCATAACACTTTTCTATCTTTCCATGAAGGATCTTCTTTAAATACTAGTCAGCTACCATATGCTCAGCTGAGCAAAGCCACAAGGCTAAAATTTTTTGAAAAGGCAGAAATAAATATTTGTCAATAACATAGAGACATGGGGACATAAAGACTCACCACTGAGAAAGGTTTCCAGAGAATGGAATTTAGTGCCACCACTGAATGACAGGCATCGTAAATATTCCTGGCTTGTTTTGTGAAATGGGCTTAAGTTTTCCTACAGGGCTTCCTGGCACTCAATATATCACCTTTTATATCAATATATCTATATAGCAACAGTTAGAACTACTTTTGCTGTACCATGAACAAAGCCAGGTAAGTAACTCAATGAATAACAAACATGGTATATTTTGGCTATTTCCAACTTCAACTAAATTCCATAAGAAACTACAAAATGCCCAAGACTTTAATATTAATAGTGAGTGAAAATCAATTTTTGCTTATATCTGCTTGAATGGGCCTACACTGATGCACTTCAAATTAATTTATCTTGACTTTGTTTAATGCTCTACAATAGCCCTATGAAGTTGCTATAGCAACCCAAATTTTTAAATGTCAATCCTAATTTCTTGTAGCTGTTTTAAAAGAGAGGATTAAAGTTCTGTAAGTACCACAGAGAACGGGTGAAACTGATCATATCTGCAAATGAACAAATATGCAAACTTAAAGGTAGTGAATATACATATATGAACATCTGTGTGTTTACGTGTGTATGTATACATATTTACTTATTTAATCTGCTTTTGTTAATCTCAGTTAATGTCATACGCAATCTGAATTATACCACTCTCAATTCTCCTTGTAAGAAAATGATTTCTGGCATCTATTCACCCAAATAAGCATAATTTTATGCAAGTGGATGGGGGAGGAAGTATGGTCCCTGTAATGTGTAGAAACTCTGAATCTGGGTTCTGGTTTCCCTGTTGAGGGTTAATTTTAGTATTTTATTTCTCTCTTCTCTCCATACCAGTGCAATTTCTTTCAAAAGTAATCTACTTGTAGACCCACAGAATAGATGGGTTTATTTATTTTGAGAGAGACTAAGAGACTGTGAGACAGGGAAGGGCAGAAAGAAAGGAAGAATCTCAAGTAGGTTCCTTACTGTCAGAACAGAGCCTAACAGTGGGCTCAGACTCACAAAACTGTGAGATCATGACCTGAGCTGAAATCAAGAGTCAGACACTCAACTGACTGAGCCACCCAGATGCCCCAATTAATATGCAGTTTATACTGAGAACAAGAGTTTTCAAAATAAAAAAGAGAAATCTCCACTTACTTTTAAAGTCTCATTTGCCAACTATTAGCATAATCAAACTAATGCCAATAAAAATATTTCTCCCTTTAATAATTAAAAAAAAATTATTTTGTGAGAGACAGAGAGAGAGAGTGTGCACACGCACAAGTGGGGGAGGGGCAGAGAGCAGGAGAGACAGAATCCCATGCAAGCTCCATGCCATCAGCGAGAGCCTGATGTGGGGCTCGAACTCACCAACTGTGAGGTAATGACTTGAACCAAGATCAAGAGTCGATGCTTCACTGACAAGCGCCACCCAGGTGCCTTTCTCCCTTTAATAATTTAATGTGAAACTCAAAACTTCCATGAAAAATTGTGAAATTTTTAAAATGTTTATTATAAAAAGGTATCAAGAAACTAGCAACTATTTCTACTCCAGCTGACAAATAGCAAAACATGACAACAGAATAAAACAGTAAGACCCAACTTAGCATCTTGTACTACTAGGGTTATGGCTCCCAATTCTAAAACTAAGAGGACTTCATCTAAGGGGCCACAGCATGAAAAACATAAATCTCCAGTTTAACATTGCTCCTAGTGAATTAGTATTTCAAAAAGAAAAAAAAAGTGAAGCCCATTAGCTATTGAATACTATCCGGGATGAAAAGTAATAGTCTTACAACACAAAGAAATGGAAAGATGGGTGCTGTCAGTGAGCAGCCTGCTTGGGATTCTCTCTCTCCCCCTCTTTCTCTGCTCCTCCTCCTACACGCATACGTGTGCACTCTCTCTCTCTCTCTCTCTCAAACTAAACTTAAAAAAAAAAAAAAGAAATGGAAAGATATTCACGGATTGAAAGAATATTGTTAAAAAGTCTATACTACCCAAAGCAATCTATACATTTAATGCAATCCCTATCAAAATACCAATAGCATTTTTCACAGAAGTAGAACAATCTGAAAATTTGTATGAAACCACAAATAGCCAAAGCAATTTTGAAAAAGAAAAGCAAAGTGAAGGCATCAGAATTCCAGATTTCAAGTTATATCACAAAGCTGCAGTAATCAAAACAGTATGGTATTGGCACAAATATAGACATGTAAGATCAATGAAAGAGAATGAAAACCCAGAAACAAACCCATAATTACATGGTCAAATAATCTTCAACAAAGCAGGAAAGAATATCCAATGGCAAAAACATAGTCTCTCCAACAAATGGTGTTGGGAAAACTGGACAGCTACATGCAGAAGAATGAAACTGGACCACTTTCTTACATTATACACAAAAATAAATTCAAAATGGATTAAAGACCTAAATGTGAGACCTGAAACCATAAAACCTAGAAAATAGGCAATAACTTCTTTGACATTAGCCATAACAACTTCTTTCTAGATAGGTCTCTGATGTAAGGGAAACAAAGCCAAAATAAATTACTGCTACTATCAAAAAAAAGTTTCTGCATAATGAAAGAAACCATCAACAAAACTAAAAGGCAATCTACAGAATGGGAGAAGACATTAAAAAATGATATAACCAATAAAGGGTTAGTATCCAAAATATACAAAAAACTTATAAACTTATGAACTCAAAAACTTATAAAACTCAAAACACCCAAAAAACAATCCAATTAAAAATGGGCAGAAGACATGAACAGACATTTCTCCAAAGAAGATATCCAGACACATGCAAAGATGTTCAACATCACTCATCATCAGGAAAATGCTCATACCTGTCAGAATGGCTAAAATCAGCAACACTAGAAACAACAGGTGTTGGTGAGAATGTGGAGAAAAAAGAACCCTCTGGCACTGTTGGTAGGAATGGAAACTGGTGCAGCCACTGTGGAAAACAGTATGGAGGTCCCTTAAAAAGTTAAAAATAGGACTGTCTTTTGATCCAGCAATTACACTACTAGGTATTTACCTAAAAAATATAAGAACACTAATTCAAAGGGATACATACACCCCCTTCGTTCACTATGGCATTACTTACAACAGCTAAGACACGGAACCAAGTGTCCCATCAGTCAATGAACGGATTAAGAAGAGGTGGCATATATATACAATGGAATATTATTCAGCCATAAAAAAGAATGAAAATTTCCCATTTGCAATGGAGCTAGAGAGTATAATGCTTAGTGAAAGAAGTCAGAGAAAAACAAATAGCATATGATTTCACTCATAGGTTTGTTTAACAAACAAAACAAACAAGGGTTAAAAAGTAAGAGAGAGACAAAGAAACAGAGAACAAACTGATGGTTACCAGAGGGGAGATGGGTGGGAGAATGGGTTACATAGGTGATGGGGACCGAGGAATGCACTTGTGGTGATGAGCATAGGGTGATGTATGAAAGTGTTGGAATTTCTATACTGCACACTTAAAACTAATATAACACTGTATGTTAACGACTAGAATTAAAATAGGGGCTCCTGGGTGGATCAGCTGGTTAAGCATCCAACTGTTTATTTCAGCTCTAGTCATGATCTCACAGTTTGAGTTCAAGCCCTACTTCCAGCTCTGCACTGACAGTGAGGAGCTTGTCTGGGATTCTCTCTCTCTCCCTCTCTGTCTCCCTCTCTCTCTCTCACTCACCCCTACTCATACACTCTCTCTCTCAAAAATAAATAAACTTAAAAAAAAAAAAACTTAAAAAAATTAAGTCTTATAGTAGCAGATTCTTTTATTCTTCTATATAACAACTTCCTAAGTGACACACTGCATTTCTTGGCCATTTCACCTTTCCTTTCTACTACCCAAACACAAACTGTGGTGTAACTTTCTTTATGAACACTATGATCCCAAAAACAAGTGTTAGTTTTCATTAGTGCAATAAAGAAAGGGGCATACCTTGTTAACAATAAAGGCAGGATGTTCATACAAAGGCAGGATTTTACAGTCATGAGACCCAAAGACGATCAGCTATCAATGTCCTAAATTTCATGAATGTTTTTGTAACTCAGATTTTTAAAAAAAATTTTAAGTTTACTTATTTTGCAAGAGGGGGAGAGAGAGAAAGAGTGCGTAGGCGAGGAACAGAGAGAGAGGGAGAGAGAGAGAATCCCAAGCAGGCTCCACACTGTCAGCGCAAAGCCTGAAGCCAGGCTCAATTCCATCAACTGTGAGATCATGACCTGAGCCAAAATCAAGAGTCATATGCTCAACCAACTGAGCCACGCAGGTGCCCCTGCAATTCAGATTTTTAAAGCTACACATAATAGAACTGTATAATCATTTTAAAATTGTATCAGGATATACATCAAACTTTTTTGCCATTCATTTAATAAAATTTGAGTGCTTGCAGCAAAAGCTGTGAACTAAACAGACATGGTCCCTGCCTCATGGAGTTTAGATTACAGGGAAGAAAGGGGGAAAAAAGGTAAATTAAGTGAATTCAATAAATATGTTCAAATAAATGCATCTGAAACTTTATATTGGTTGGAGGTTGTGAGGAGTAGATAATAATCCTCCTACGATAACTGTGTTGTTTGACTTGTTCCAATGAACATATATTACTTTATAATAAAAAACACAAAGTAGCAAAGTTTTAAAAGATGACAAGTTATACATACTCATTATAGAAAAATTAGAGGATATACACACGTACAGTTTTTAATGTTTACTTTTCAGAGACAGAGCATGAGTGGGGGAGGGGCAGAGAGAGAGGAAGACACAGAACCCGAAGCAGGCTCCAGGCTCTGGGTTGTTAGCACAGAGCCTGATGTGGGGCTTGAACTCAAGAGCCGTGAGATCATGACCTGAGCTGAAGTCGGACGCTTAACCAAATGAGCCACCCTGGCGCCCCTAGGGTATACATATATTAATTGAAAATAAAATATCTCTGCCATTCTATCATCCTTGTATCAGTTATTCTACATTTTGATGAGAATTTTCTTAAATTTCTTTCTAGGATAGCATGCATAACCATATATGTGATATAAACATGGGATTGTGTTTTATGCTGCTTTATACGCTTTTTCCATTCACTACCAGAAACATCTCTGAATATGTATCCAGATCAATGGTATTATTTCTTCTACTTTATGGTAAGGTTTGTTTTAAGACAATAACCAACATCTTCATTTTTTTCTGTATTTAAAGTTCATGGATTGTTTAACATCAGATGAATTAAAAAATAGGTAACTCTTCAATATAACAGGCCTGGGGTAGTTACTTAGGGCTCAGCATTAAGGTTCCTGAACGAAAGTTGGGGACACCTAGTCAAACAAAGTGGCAAACTCATTTTTACTTTTCACTGCAAATCCCTAACTTTAGAGAACTTTCCCACTTCGCTGTGGTTAGCCACCTAGGCTACCCCTCAAAGTCATACCATAGAGAAAGTCACATTCAGAGAAGCTGAAGTTATGTAGGTCTGTAATACAGATTAGAAAACAACAGTATAATTAACTAAGACAAAACCCATGAGATCAAGTTAGTTTAGTTCTCTTTAATACTGGGACTCACTTGTGGGGATAAGGAAGCAGATAAGGGTGTCCAGAAATTAGTAATAACTTCTATGGATATTTCAAAGCTTTAAGAGAAGTTAGTAGAACCAATTCTTTATTACATCAGTCATGATTAAAATGTATACTTACAAGTTTCCCTTTTCCTTGACACTGTTATATCATTAGCACTTCTCACACTTATTAACAAAGATTGAGGCTTTTTTGTCTCATAAACCAGAGAGGAAAGAAGGAAAGGGAAAAGGAAGAGATATTCTGGTGATGCTACTGTGTAAGAGTTGGAAGTAGAGGAAGGAAAAGTGAGGGACTCTGAAAGTATGTATTTATAATTCATGATGAAATCATGCTTCAGGCAATCTCAGTTGTGGAAGAGCAAAGAAGGAAAGAGAATGTGAGCTGGGGGCACCTGGGTGGCTCTGTTGGATGAGCGTCCAACTTGAGCTCAGGTCATGATCTCACGGTTCGGTTCATGAGTTCAAGCCTCACATCAGGCTTGCTGCTGTCAGCCTGTCAGTGCAGAGCCTGTTTCAGATCCTCTGTCCTTCTCTCTCTCTGCCCCTCCCCCATTTGCGCTCTCTCAAAAATAAACAAACATTAAAAAGAAGAAAGAAAATCAACTGTATGACTCCCCAGGGAGAAAAGGACAACAGGCCATCAAGAGGCACCATGGTTTTAGGACACCTTAGTCTTAAAGGCCAAATCAGAAACAAAGGCAAAAAGATAGTATCATTTTGTTCCATATTCACATATTGAGGTGATAAAAGCATTTAGTAACTTGTAAAAATGAAATTAATTTTCACTGACGATTTCTATAATTCTAATTTCATCTAATACTAAAAATCTACTCTAGCCCACCAATATCCTTACTGCTTTTCTGAATACACCATGTCACATAAGTGAATTTCCTCCATGATATCTTAGTGCTTCTTGGGTAGCATTCTGAAAACTCTAAGATACTAAACTATATGTCTCTTTCTTTCTTTGTAAGTAATTATTTCCCTAATTAGTTTAGGTGTGTGCTTTTAGATCATGAATTAAGGACAGAGGCTATTCTTCCCACTTTTAAAAATTTAACCTCCTCCTGCCCCCAAAAGTTAGCATTAGGTGAACTTCAAAGACTCTGATTTCCCCAGTTTTTGAGAAGCAGAGAAAAATATGAAAAAGGAAAAACTCCCCAGTGATGTCATGTTATGCTTTCTGGACCTAGTGTCCTCTACAAAGAGGCAGAAAAGGTTTTTTGTTTGTTTTTACATAAAGAAAAAAAATTACTGAATACAACTTTTGGCACATAGAACTTAGCTGATCAGGGGTGCTAAGGGGCTCAGTTGGTTAAGCGTCTGACTCTTGATTTCAGCCCTGGTCATGATCTCACAGTTTGTGGGTTCAAGCCCCATGTCGGGCTCCACACTGACCAGTGCACAGCCTGCTTGGGATTCTCTTTCCCTCTCTCTAACCCTCCCCTATCCATGCTCTCTCTTTCAAAATAAATAAATAAACTTAATAACACCAACAACAAAAAGATCTAATCAGTCTCACTTTCTGAGTTATTACTACACCAGCAGATCTTGGCCTTCTTTAATGCTTCATTTTTGCCTGTTTCTCACACTGAAAAATTGGCTATATTCTATGCTGAGGCCAAGTCCTGTTCCCTTTCACATGCTAATTTGTTTCTTGCTTGGGCAAGAGTTTCCAAATACAGACCCATTTCACATTATATAAAACAAAGAGTGTGAATAGTAGCAAAGAAGGGGAAGTTGGAGACTATATCCTTCAACAGCATGTTCTGTTTGGCAGAATTCCAGATTATACTCTGGAATACCTGAATATGTTGTTTTTCTTCAGCAATCCAAAAATATATTCACCCAATCAGTATCTAAGGTGAGCCATTTCAATTTATTAGTGTAAGACCTACCTTGTTTCAGAATTTGAAAAAAAATGTACTAGACTAAAATTACAAATAGATATGTTGTCGGTGTTGTGTCATTTATATTACTTTGAATATAAATGAGTATTTGAATACAATAGGTGATATTTCTGCTAGAATCTATTTCACTCCCAGTATTCTGAAGCCTAATGGGGAATATAAGTGGATTACAATTCATTAAAAGATAAACAAAGAAACCTTTTCCTTTTCTTGCAAAAAGCAGATTTGAACTATTCACTGGCAGAAATAATTAACACTATACTTACTTTCACATAAAAATATCTTAAGTTTCGAGGACTAAAAACAACAGAGTAACATAGTAACATTTCATTTCAAAGCTTTATTTTCATTCTGAATGTTCTCAAACCACATTTTATTTTTTTAAAGTTTATCCATTTATTTTTGAGAGAGCATGAGTGGAGGAGGGGCAGAGAGAGAGGGAGAGAGAGAGGATCCCAAGCAGGTTCTGAGCCAACAGCACAGATTCCAGAGGGGGCCTGAACTCACGAAACTGTGAGATCATGACGTGAGCTGAAATGAAGAGTCGGATGCTCAACTGACTGAGCCACAACTGAGCCACAGTTTGAGGTACTCCTCAAAGCACACTTTAAACTATATATTCTTTCATCCCTTTCTAGTAATTTCTTGTACACATAGTCACTATTTAATAAACATGCCCTGAATGAGTTTGAACTTCATTAAGTTCAAACTTTGACCCTCATTATCTCAAAAAACTAAGTTGTTTTGTTTTGTTTGTTTCATCAATAACAAACCACACGAAAGTATTAAATTTGAGTATTGTTTGGAATTAAATCATTACCCACCATTCTCAAATGTGTATTTGCAAAGCTTTTTTAGAAGATATTCATAGACAGTAAAGATGTAGCAAACAGCATACTACAATTAAACTGAAATAGTCTTTTTAATTGCTGACATTATAAATCTTAGATTATATTGTCTTTAAGATAATTATCAGTTCTGGGGCACCTCAGTGGCTCAGTCAGATTGGGCGTCTGACTCCTGATTTGGGCTCAGGTTGTGATCTCACAGTTTGTGAGATCAAGCCCAGTGTCAGGATCTGTGCTGAGAGTGCAGAGCCTGCTTGGGAATTTCTCTCCCTCTCTCTATGCCCCTCCCCGGTCTGTGCGCGCGCGCGCTCTCTCTCTCTCTCTCTCAAAATAAATTATAAAAAGATAATTATTAAGTTCCTTTACTAAAAATATACAACTTTCAAATTAATGTTTTATTTTCCTAGAAACCACAGTAATTGTTCAACCATTCTTTTTCCCTCTACTAACTCCATCAGGTAGTTTTCCAAGTAACAAAGTAAATACATACAACATCATTACACAACCACAACAGACTGAAGTAAGGACGTGTATTTCTAATCTACAGAGCAGGTATTTCAAACCTGACTTCCACTGACCTCTTTAGGGGTTCACTTAGTTGAGCAAAATAAAAAACCCTACATCTAATAGAGCGAGCTTGTGAAGTTAAGATCTGAAGCAATTTGAAGCACCTTTGCTGATATATCCAAAAGAGGGCAAGAAAACTCCAAGTCAATGAAGACACCCCCTATTCCATTTACCTTATGGTGTATTTTTTAAGTAAGCTCCAAGCCCAATGCAGAGCCCATTGCGGGCTGATAACAAGACCTGAGCTTAGATCAAGAGTCAGGACACTTAACCAACTGAGCCACCCAGGTGCCCCTAACTACGGCATTTAAAACACAATTTTGGGTGTACCTGCCTGGCTCAGTCCATGGAGTGTGTGATTCTTGGTCTCAGGGTCATGAGTTCAAGCCCCATATTGGGCCTAGAGTTTACTTAAAAACTTTTTTTTTTTAAATTTAAAAACAAAAAAACCATTTCGGATGTATTAATTTTAAGTTATATAAACATATACTTCCTGAATACAAAGGAAAATTATTCTGCCCATATTTGTGGAAATCATCTTACTAGCCCTTAGCAAACACAAGTATTTTGTTCCCTACCATTTATGAGGTCAAAATTTATGATGATTTAGTACACAGAAGTCAATGGCCAAATAATTTACATAAACCTGTGACATCATGATTTGTATTGTATATTCCATCACAGGTTCTGGCTAACTACTCTTCTATCAGAATACACATACAAGAATATAGGGGCGCCTGGGTGGCGCAGTCGGTTAAGCGTCCGACTTCAGCCAGGTCACGATCTCGCGGTCCGTGAGTTCGAGCCCCGCGTCAGGCTCTGGGCTGATGGCTCGGAGCCTGGAGCCTGTTTCCGATTCTGTGTCTCCCTCTCTCTCTGCCCCTCCCCCGTTCATGCTCTGTCTCTCTCTGTCCCAAAAATAAATAAAAAACGTTGAAAAAAAAATTAAAAAAAAAAAAAAAAAAAAAAAAAAAAAAAAGAATATAAACAGGAGTCCTTAGGCTCTTTGGTGCCTTTGACAGATTCCTTTGACAGTTTGGTAAAAACTGTCATTATTCTTGTTAGAATGAGGTTTTAAAATGCATAAAATACAAACGTATAATTGTCAAATGTATAATTGTCAAAATATTTTTAATTGATATATACTTTTTAATTGATATGTCTTTTCAAAATTAACAAATTAGATAAAATCTAGTAGGTCTAATAACCACAGTAATTTTGAAGTAATTATAAGTTTAAACAATTTTAAGATGGCTACAATCACATTATGATATGAAAACATGTGATTTCTATTGGTGACTGTCACCAGGCACTACTAAAACTACTACAGCTTAGTTGTAGCTATAGTTGCCTGCACTCATAGTTGAAATAAATCTAAATTTTACTTAGAAGTTAATGAAAAGGTGTAATTTTTTTCTTTAGCCAAGTTCACAGACTCTCTGAATTCCATCCATCAGGGAGGACCAATCTGCAGATTCTAGGGTACAAACCCCTGATACGGGAACAGAAGAGAAAGTTAATACAGTAAAAGTTTTGAGTCTCAAAACTATTCAAGGCAACTTAAAAAGCCCTGTTACAAGTATGCTTATCATGATGAGCACTGAGTAACGTATAGAATTGTTGAATCACCATTTTGTATGCCTGAAGCTAACATAGCACTGTATATTAACTATATTGGAATTTAAAAATTTAATAAAAAAGAAGTTCCATTACTATCCAAAATAGTAACACACTAGAGCAGTATTATCAGACTTTCATTTACTCAATAGTCTTTGGTGATTTACATAGGAAGAGCAAAATCAAAGAGAAAAAATATTTTTCTTTTTTTTAAAAAAATTTTTTTGTCTTTTATTTTTGAGAGAGAGGGACGGGCAGAGAGAGGGAGACACAGAATCCAAAGCAGGCTCCAGGGTCATCATTGTTAGCATAGAGCCTGATGTAGGGCTTGAATTTATTAACTGCGAGATCAGGACCTGAGCCAAAGTCAGACGCTTAACCAACTGAACCACCCAGATGCCCCTTTCTTTTCTTTTTAAGTGTTTATTCAGAGAAAGAGCACAGGGGAGGGGCAGGGAAAGAGAGAATCCCAAGCAGGCTCTGCGCTGTCAGCATAGAGCCCGACACAGGGTCCAATCGCACAATCTGTGAGATCATGACCTGAACTGAAATCAAGAATTGGATGTCTAACCAACTGACCCACTTAGGAGCCCCAAGAAAAAATACTTTTCAACCAATGATCAAATATGCAGCTTACAATGCTTGTATGTTTTGAGGAATTTCTCCTTCACAGGAGGACTAAGTCATTGTAATCAAATCAGATTAGATTCAACAACATTATGAGATGTGATTAGCAACAGACTAGTGTGGACAAACAACACAGCTGGATCCCACTACTTCTGCATAAATGGTCAGTGGTACTCCTAAACGGCTCAGCCCTTTTGCAGCCAGTCTCGCTGTTGGTAGATGTGAACTCATGCTGTCATTGTGTGTGCTGTGACCTCAGAAGAGAAATCACCATTTCCTTAAGATTGTTATTGCTGTTTTATCACTTCTTTATAGAACACAAGGGTTCAAATATGTCACCTATACTAATCTTGGCATAAAGATCCATTATAAAATGGATCCCATGACCAGAAAAAGAGAAAACAAAATTACAGGGGAAAAAAGCATGGAGAAAAATTTCAGTTTGTCAGTGCAAGTTAAAGGAAGAATAGCATACAACTTAGAAGGATAATTTGGAGTTATATATTGTAGAAGACAAATCTATACAGGCAAATACTAAATTTGGTAGGCACTAGAAAGCTATGAGAAGGTTTTAATTAGAGAGATGACATGATCAGAACTGGCAGCACACTATAGAGCAGATTAGAGAAGGGGGATGGCAATGAGAGAAGGTATAAGGCCACGCCACAAATCATGGCAGCAGCCTAAACTAGGGAGTAGTAATAAAAATGAAAAGTAGAGTGGGGGAAGCAAATGGATACAACAAAGGAAAGGTTTGGCACTTAATTGCACTTGGTAGGGCAGGGGACCTACTAGAGAAGTATTAAGATGACTCAGAGGTTTTTAACCCTGACTACCTGAAAGAATGGTAATCAGAAGAAAAGAGTAGGTTGGGGGTGGGGGGTGTGAGGAATGAAGGGAAGTTGGGAACAGGCAGAGATAATGAACTTTAAGCAACATTTTAATTTTGAAATGCCCAAGAATTAGAAAAGCAGATCATTGATAAGAGTAATCAATCTCTGTCCTCAAGGAATTTAAAATCTGTAATGTGGTTACAGCTAGAGATTTAGATTTGGTAGTGATTCTACCAGAAACTCCCCAAAAGCTATGGGAACAGATAAGTTCTTCAAAGAAATAGCAGAGAAGACCAAAAGAAACCCTATCAATTTAAGAACAGAAATTCTAAATATCCCAAATAGTAAAAACCATTTGAAATATTAACATCAGGTGCTAAAAACATTTTAACAAAATACTGGCTTTTAAAGAAAATGAACCTTGATACACTTAAATACACCTCTCCAAAAAGACAGTGTCTCAATCACATAGGATATTGTATTAAAACACAAACTTTAACTTACCCTTACATTCAAAAACCACTTGGGGAAGGTGGTCAAAAGGTACAAACTTCCAATTATAAGAATAAGGGATAGGAGGTACAACATGGCAACTATAATTAACACTAATATGATACATATGAATGTTAAGAGAATAAATCCTGAACTCTCTTTGGGACAAAAAAAATTTTTTTTGCTTTCTTTTTATTGTATCTAATGAGCTGATGGATGCTAACTGAACTTACTGTGGTAATCACTTCACAATATATGTTACTCAAGCCATCATACTGTACACCTTAAACTTATACAATGATGTATGTCAATTATATCCCACTAAAACTAGGGGTGGGGGGGAAAGCCCTACTTCTCTTTATAGAGGTATTCCAGTTGATCAACTGAGAAGGAATGTTAGAATTAGAGGGCATTTGCAAACCACTAATGAAAAAAATGGAACCATGCCATTAATATAGCAGAGTCAGTAGCAACCAAACATAGGCCTCCTGATGGAAATATATATCATCATCTACGGATTATATTTGCCCTCTCCCCCACACTGTCCCTACCCTCAGAAATCAAACCTAAACAGATCTAAGCATGCTCAAAGTCTTAAATCTAGCCACCAATTTACAGGAAATACAGGGAATCAAGAGACATGTTTAACTAGAACATATTAAAACTATTCCAGAGGGACAGATTCAACTAAATCCAGAATGAGGGAAACTTTAAGAAAAATAACCTGGTTCCTTCAGCAAATAAATTATGAGGAAAATGAGAAGGTGGGGGGGAACTGCAGGTTAAAATACATACCTACCAAATGTAATGTGTGATTGTGTTTGGATCCCAAACCAAGCAACCTAGTTATTTCAAACAATTTAGGGGGACACCTGGCTGGCTCAGTCCATAGAGCATGGGACTCTTGATCTCGAGGTTATGAGTTCAAGCCCCATGTTGGGTATAGAGCTTACTTTAAAAAAGGGAAGAAAAAAAAACTTACAAAAATTTGAATTTTCTGCTTATTTGATGATGTTCATTTTTACAGGTAAGATAATGGTATGTGGTTATGATATTTTGGAGTCATGTCTTTTAGAGACATACTGAAATATTTACAAATGAAATAATTGTATATCTAGGATCTGCTTCACAGTAACCCAGTAGCAGCTGTAGGGGAACGGGAAAGGGTATAGATGAAACAGTACTGGCTCTCAATTGTGTATGAAATTTTCAATAATAAATTGTTTAGAAGGGAATAAGTAAGTGGGGCGCCTGGGTGGCTCAGATGGTTGGGCGTCCGACTTTGGCTCAGGTCATGATCTCGTGGTTTGTGAGTTCAAGCCTCACATCGGGCTCTGTGTTGACGGCTTGGAGCCTGGAGCCTGGAGCCTGGAGCCTGGAGCCTGTTTCGGATTGTGTGTCTCCCTCTCTCTCTCTGCCCCTCCCTGGCTTGCACTGTCTCTCTCTCAAAAATAAATTTAAAAAAATACTAAAAAAAAAAAAAATAAAATTTAGAAGGGATTAAGAAAAAAAATCACTATCAATAACACCAATGGAACTAAAAAGACAGGAATGGATTTGTTTTGTTTCCAACACTCAAACCTGAGCAGCCCTGGACTAGTCACATGTCTTAAATGTCCCCATTGATTAAAGGGAGATAAATACCATCTAATAAATCTGTAAAATCATATTTGGTCAAGCTAGAAACCTATGAGATATTGTTAACTCTTCTGGATGTCCCAGTCTCTCCCATCTGGTCTGCCACAGAATCCTGTGTGTTCCCTCTCTCTTCCACCCTCCCACTACTGCCTATCACTGTGGTCTCGCACATTCCAACAGCCTCCCCATCAGCCTATTCCCCACATTGTATACAGAACGATGCTTGTATACAGAATGATGCTCCTAAAATGAAAAATGTGATCAGGTCATTCCCAGTCCCACTTAAAACCCTTAAACTGCTTTAGACTGCCTTCAAGGCAAGAGTGCTTCCTTAAATTTTTGACGTAGTCCCTTCCCTAATTCCTTAAAATAACTTATAAGGCCATCATCTGAGATTATCTACCTCTCCAACTTTCATCTCTCCTTAATCTCCCTTCTCCCTCTATGCTTTAGCTTTGATTAAATTCTTGCAGTTTTTCCAATGTACCCTGTACTCTGACTGCAGTTTCAGTATTCATGTCTGGAATGCTCTTTCCACCATCACTTCCTGGCTCAGTTAGCTCCTAACCTTCAAGTCTAAAAAGCTAAGTACCATTTCTTCAGAGAGGCCTACCCAGATCGCTTCTATACTAAGTTGGGTGTCTTCTCATATCTCCAGAATACACTATTTGGTTCTTTGGGAACCTGCACTTCCTCTACCAGGACACTCAATACTTGTGGTAATCACCTTTACCTATCTATCTGCTCTTCAGTTAAACTACAAACTCCAGAAGGGATAGGGCTGGAACTTGTTTACTGCTGAATCCTAAGTCTTTCCTAGTGCCTAGTAGCTAGTACCAAATTGCTGAATACATAAATATTTATAACTTTCTGGTCTATTTTTCTTATAACTAAGTTCCATCTTCCAAGTCTTCATCTGCAATAAAAAAAAGACTGGCCATGTAGGCATTTACAGGACCTAAATCCTACAAAGGAATGTACTATAAAGTAGACTGAAAACACAATGGGAATGAAGAACATAAATTGGGAAAAAAATACTCAAAATAATTTTAGTATAATTTATACCCACATTAACAATTTTACAGAAAGCTCAAGAGTGCCAATCTGATTAAATGAGAGTCAAAAGACACATTAATTCCCACCCAAGTATTAACAAGTTTTCAGACCTAGAATGTTAAGTCACTTAACTTCTCCAACCTCAGTTTCCTGATGTGTAAAATAAGAGAATCTCACTAGGTAGTGATTAAGATCTTTTCCAGGGCTAATATTATATGCATTAATATTTAAAAGATGAAAACACATGTAAACTATTGAAACATTATCAACTGGTTTCATCCTATGACCTTTTACCTCTTTTTTTATCTGCTTAGGGATGTTATAGCCTGTTAGGTTACCTTTAAACCTACTCGGCTATAAAAATCTCACAAAAAGCTCTCCACGCCATTAACTTACATGTTTAACAAGAGTCACTGTAGTATGATTAAAGAACAGCATTTATCTAAACCCTGAATTACTCAAGTATGTTAAACTTAAATAATACTTACCCATTACCTATATTAAATGCTAGATGTCTTGAATTCCTGATATTTTCCATGGCAGTTTGAAGGCAAAGTTGTACTTGAGGGCATAAGACTTGGATTTATGGGCACAATTTAATGCCAAACTAAAAAGCTGAAGATTCATAGTTTAATTCACTCATAGGTCTGGTAACTGACATTGAAGTTGTTTATTAATGCCTAATTCCTGGTCATACTCTTCCAAACTCTCACACAATTCAGAGTTCACCCTATCACGACATTCCAGTAGTTACTAAATCCACATTTGTTTCATTAGGGCACTGACGTGTACGCATTTTATTTCGAAACCGGAATAACTTTTGAAAAAAAAAAAAAAAACTAGCTATGGTAAGCTCTGTAAACATTCTACTGTTATCAGTAGACGCCTAGGTTGTAAGCAAACGATGGAAACTCCAGTCAAGTAGAAATCCGTTTGTTTCTTGGTTGAAAATAATTTCAAAGTAGTTTTGGCAACTGCGTGTCACACCAAATAAGTCATGGCAAGGAAATGAAATGTTAAAATGCACGTGGGGAAAAAAGGATGTACTTGGAACAAACCGAGTGCATCTGACCAAGTGTAACGCTATCCTTCAGACTGCTCTCAAACAGGGCCACCTTCAAGCCCAGGAGCGCGAGGGCGCTACAGCTGACGTTCCGCAGCCACAGGTTGAATGACAAAGAGCCTCGGTCAGCACCAGTCCCGGGGCCGGCCAGCTGCACTGTTCCCTCCGCAAAGTCCACGCGCACCCTGCAGTCACGCCTTAGCTGCAGGGACTGCGGCTCCCCAAACCACCCTCGCAAGTCACCAGGTGGGGCAAGGATTGGCTGGCCCAGAAGGTTGGGGCGGGCATGCCACGAGTCCAAAATAACTCCCGCCCCGAGTCCCTTCCCTCGGATCAGAACGCGGCCAGGAGAGCCGGGAGGCACCACGTGAATCAGCCCCACGTCGTCCCTTTTCCAAATCAAAAGCATCTCTTGAGAAGACTCCTGAAGGCTGGGGAAGAGCGACTTTCCCAAGGTCACCGGCACCAAGACCCAACTCCTCGGCCAGGCCGGTAGCCGGCACCTGACCACGGGGGCCGCAGCTCAGCGGGGCGAGGCGCTGTCCCCACCGCCTCAAGGTCTCCTTCACCAACGCCGCGCTCCGGGGCCACGCGGCGGCCCGCGGCCACGATGCCCCTGCCGGGCCGCCTCCCTCCCCCGAGACTCAAGTCTGCATGCCTCCCACCCCATGGCTCCCGAGGCTCCCTCCCATCCGCGAGGGCAGCAGGGGCACCGCAGGGTCCGCGCCGAGCGCCGCCGCCGGCCGTTACTCAACTAACCGTTATGCGCGGCTCGCGGCGCCGAGCGTGTGCGTGACGCGGCTGGAGTTCCGCAGGGCCCAGGGTCCAGGTCGCGTCCTTCACCAGCTGCCTCGTTCGCTCGTTCGGGAACCCACGCGGCCGGTTGGTCACGTCGCAGCTCGCCAGCACTTTGTGGGGCCGGGCCCGTGGCGGGGCTGCCTTATAACCCGCCGGGACCGGAGCATGCGCACAGGGGGCGGAGTCGGCCCTCCCGGCCGCCGCCCCCTCCCCCCTATACATACGCCCGAACCGCGACTCGCGCCTCCACACGCTCGCAGGCGCGCGCGCCCGCCCGCCCGCGCGCGCCGGCGCCCCCTCCCCGCCACGTGACCGGCGGCTCAGCACAACCCGCGATTTGCACCCCCGCTACGCGGCGCGGACGGAGCCGCGGCGCTCCTCTGCGGAGCTTGCCCCTCAGGTCCTCAGTCCAAGGAGCTCGCGGTGACTTACACGCGTGCGGGACGCCGGCGCCGGCCTACCCTTCAGTCTCTGGCAGAGAAAAGGGAAAAGCCGCGAAGGACGGATGGGGCGTACCCCCGGGGGCCTGACTCAGGTGTGGGGGGCGACGGGCGGGCGCGCGGGGGAGCCGGGAAGCTGCTGGAAGAGGAGGGGCTGGGCGGGGTGTGAATGGATGCGGGTGCACCTCGGGCCCGGGAAGAGGCAGAGGGGCGGGCGGTGCGAGCGCGGGCTGTGGCCTCCGCAGAGTTGGGTGAACTCGGGGAAGTCACCCAAACCCTCAGGGCCTGTTTCCTGTTCTCTAAAATGGCAACGGTAGTAGATCCGACCTCATAGGCGCTTTTGGTGGTTTTGACGAATTTATGGAACTTTCTTAATACAGAGCCTGCCCTGTGGTATTTGGTGGATGGTGGTGGTTAAACACAGAAACCGGGAAAGAAGAGCGGCTCAGAGGGTGGCAACCCCCGTCTCTAGGGGGAAGGTGTGTATGCCAGAAACGGGGAGACAAGGGAATGCAAAAGCCAAATTTCTATGGACACCGAATGTTCGGGACAGGACATAATCAGAGCTAGCAGTTTTGAGGGACCGATTATATACTTAGCAGTTCACCTGAATTATCCTCATAATCTTATGAGGTCGGTAACTATTAACATTTTAACAAATAAGGGACCTAAGGCTCAAGAGAGGTTAAGTAACCTTCCAGAGGTCACAGAGTAAGTGGCCAACACCTACAGTCAGACTCCAGAGCCAGATTTTGTCCTAAGAGCCATTGTAGTTTCTTGAGCAAGTCTTGACAGGGGAAGTGGTTCTGTTTAAGTGATCAGATTGAATAATTATGAGGTGTCTCTGAAGTTGGCCTTCAGGAAATACCAAAAATGTATGAAGGCCCCTGCCTTCAGAGAGTTTACAGATTTTAGGGGCAATCTCCCATTCAGGCAGAAGAAATCAGCCAGCATTTGATGACGATTTGCTCTTTCCCCCAACCGAGTCCTTCCTTCCTCCTCCCACCCTTGATTCTCACAAAAACCCTGTGAGATTGGCTCTAAGGTTTTGTTTTACAAGTGAAGAACTGAGATTGAAGAGTGGGGATTGAAGGGTCCGGTTCTGAGAGGTGATTGTGCTTTCCCCTTACCCACTCTGCTTCTGTTTCACACAACGAAAAGTTTTCAGTAATAGTTCAACACCTTAGAAGACGGTATGGAATCTATGGCCAAGTACTGCGTATGAGCAGCAATTAATTGCTTCTCACCTTTGATAAATGCTGAGAAGGAAGGCACTTTAGGCCATGGGGGTGTCTAGGACTTAGAACAGTAGTGCTTTAGGATTATTAGGGTGGTAGCAGCATTCATGGTAGACGGTAGGAGAATTGAGTTAAGGAGACAGCATGGGACTGGTTCGGACATGAGCTTATCAGGGCCCGAACTATAGAATGGAGTGGGAAGCAGTAGATTAAGATGATTCTAGGAAACCCGAAAAGAAGACTTATATAGGGTGGGATGGGTTTATATTATCAACCCAGGAGCCAGATCTCCACAGTTTCAATTTTGATACTTGGCACTTATAAGCTCTATATCCTTAGGCAAATTATTTTACTCTCTAAGCCTCATTGTCTGCTTTGTAAAACAAGGATAGTACCTACCTCCTAGGGTTGTTATAATAAAAATACTATTTACTTAAGTGTTTGGCAGAAAGTAAGCACTAAATAATTGTATAACTGTGGAAACCCGTGAAACCGAGCCCTAAAGATTAATCCTAAAGGCACTTCACTTGAATAGACCCCTTCCAGGACCTGACAGGGGCCCTAACAATGTGTTCACAGGATTATATTAGTGTTTTATTGTAATTTTGTATTCCTTTTCTTGAAAATGTCCACCAAAATTGTGTATGCTGCATGCTCCACAAAATCTGGATCTGTCCCTAGTAGAAACTGTAGTGTTGTGAAGAGTACATACTTTGGGATCAGAAGGTTTGTTCCCATAATTTACTATTGGTGTTACTCTGGACAGTTAATTCATTGAACCATTGAACTCTTCTGGGCCAGGTAAATTGGAGATAATATCTATCAGCCCAAGCTATTGTGATAATTAAGTAAGAGTATATGCAGAAGGGGTTGGTAAAACTTGGAAAGCACTCCACAAGTGTTTATGATTAACATTATAGTTTGTTCATAAAGTGCATAAGAGGGAAAGATCAAAAGCAAGGAAAAGGTTCTTAGCTGAAAAAGTAGAAACAGGGTGGGTGAGCTGGCAAAACTGATGAAATAATACAGGTAAAATGTTTTTCTGCCAAGTTTCTTCCTGATTAATCCATGAGACATTGAAGAAATAAAATTGTAGTAGTTGCAGGATCAGAAATTTAGCGCCGAGAGGAGGTTGAAGATCATCTGACACAACCCACCACATTTTACGGAAATGGAAATTAAGGTCCAGAGAGCTAAAAGATTTTTCTAAGGTCACTCATCTAATAAATGGCATGTGCCAAGTAATCTTTAAGGTAAAAAGCATTTCACGGTGGGGTCTTTCAGAATCATTACATCAAAACCAGAGAAGGCATGATATTCTCTAGTGGCTTTTGGTTTTATCATGAAATTCTTCAGATTCACCTTCCTGTTTTAGAGGCTGATAGACTGGATGATGCATGGGTAATCTGCTGTTGGCAAGCTTGTTAAGTGAGCAAAACTTCTGAAGATTTTAAGGTAAGAGTTATAACCAGAAATTTGTAATGGGATGAGAAATGCAAAAAATTTGAAAATGTGGAACAGTTACTATTTAAGCTGAGTAAGTTATCCAGTTGCTTTATCTAAAAAGGAAAATAATAAAATTATAATTTATTTTTTTCTGGAATTAAAATACTACACTTACATTCCCCTTAATTATTCCATCATTTGTCTGTGTTAGGAAATAGGAAGATGCTGTTATTCACATTTCACTAGCACCAAACAAAGCAGGAAAGGGTTTTTTATTATAAACACAACAATACTTAATTGATTAAGAAAAATTCCCCATTTATAATTTATGATAACTCAAAACAGAATATAGAAAATGAAATTTGAAATTTGCTTTCAACCAAATTGCCTGAGGCTCTGTTTGTATGTGGCAGTCCAGTTCCTATACCCTTACTCCATTCATGGTTTGATACAGCTTGTCTCCTGCTGCTTCTCTCTGCCAGCACAGAGACAGTTTTGGTCTATGCTCTTTCTAATCTATATCATTGTTTAGGATCTTTCCTAGTAAGCATTCCTTCTAGGCGTGGCCCTCCATATTTGCCAGACCTGTCTACCTCCTTGATCCTGGCTAACCCTGGGCTTCTTCCTTCCTTTTACCTTTTCTCCCTCCTCCCTTCCCTCCCTTTCTTCCTGTCTTTAGTATTCTAGGCAGATGGGGTAGGGATTGGAAATATAATAATAATAATAATAATAATAATAATAATAATAATGATAAATTGGTGTTATAATTAGGGAGTGCTTATTATATGCCAGGCATTGATCTTAGCACTTCATATAGTAATTCATTTACTATTCATAAAAATACTATGAACTAGGTACTGTTATAATCCCCATTTTACAGACAGATACAGATACAAGAAGTTAACTTGCTTAAGGGCATATAATATTTTCTGGAATCATCAGGAAGTATTCATTTAGTTTTCACCAAAAATACAGGAGCAGAAGTGGTTATAAATAACTATTAATACCATAGGAAACTAATCCCTAGAGTTTGAAGACCTCTTGATTTAGGAAGATCCTGTTCTAGTTTCCTTCTACCCATCACAGGGCTAAACAATCCTTATAAAAGCTGTTGGCCACAAAATCTGCCTTTGAAACCAGAAAGTGCACTGCAGGAAACTACTCCCTGATTATCTGAATTTGGGATAGTTGTGAGCCTCTAGGCAGTAAGTTGGGGGTGGAGACATTGGGACATATTTTTTAAAGCTTAATTTTAAGATTACCTGTATTCCAGGAAGTTCTGGGTGTCCTGGCGCCTATATTCCATGCTGTAAGATCTTTCATTGTGAGAACTTGGGTCTTATGGCTCTTACCCAACAGCAGCAGCAGGCAGTTGGAAATTCTGAACAGCTGCACCTCAAGCTTGATGTGAGTTAGAAGAGGGGTGCATGCAATGAAGGAGACCTCTTAGATCATAATGATTAGCTTTATGTATCCACCTGCCTGGGTAGCCAGACCTGGGTGTTCTAACTGGACCTTGATGCTGCTGCACTGGTGAATGAGATGAGGCTTAAATAAAGCATGAGCTTAATCTGTGGTGACCTCTGAGAACTGTGAATCTGCCACAGTGCCCCGTGCCACACAATATCTATGACACCTGTGCCCAAGTGAGGTCCAGGGGCTACCAACCTCACTTCTGAACTGTGTATTAATAGAGTGAAGCCTCCTCCCTCCCCCCACCACCTTACATTTTGCACAAACCATGAGTTCAGATGTTATGCCTGCTGTGCTTTGGTAGGATTATTTTTACGGCCATAGAGTGAAGTTATACCTGTTTGGTAGGTATATCTACCTTTGGGTAGGGTGCAGAGTTTCCTTAAATAAGACATTCTTATTATCAGTCATTCAAAGAAGAAGAAGGTCCTCATACAGGAAAAACTTGGAACATAGAACAGATAGAAGGTGGCACTGGTGGATTTACCTTTTCAGGGTTTGAACTTAGAGGAGTTAGAAAATGTTGAGGGCCCTCCCCACTTACATAAGGGAAATGGCCTGTGCCACAGAGCTGCCTAGTAGGAGCCAGGCTGACAGGCTTCTGTGGATACCCAAAAGGGAAGGTAAGTACTCATGTTTTATAAGTCTGTCGATTAATGCATCACTCTACCTTATCCCTGAATTTTAGCCAAGTTTAATCTAAATCACCGATTGAAAATTGAAAAGCCTTCAAGGACTAGGAAGAGGTAACCAAGCCCAGTATAAGGAGTGGTGAGCAGCATGGTGAAAGTGACCATACCCATCTAGGCCTCAAAGTTCAGATGTTTCAAATGTGCTTCATGAAGCTCTTCCCTAAATAATACTAATCACAGTACAAGTTTACTGGACATTTTTACATCATACATTGTTCAATAATGCAGAAGAAAATAGAGTTTTTTAAACTCCTAATACTTTATTTTTAATCAGTATGAAGGGGAAAACAATAGTGATAGGAAATTGTGTGGAGGGTTGAAAATGAGGAATGGGCAGGCAGTAGGGAGGAGGCCAAACACATATTACGGCAGCTAGTCTGTTCCAGCTTGAGCTCTGCTGAGCTATTTAAGAAGCAGGTAAGGAGTGCCTGGGTGGTTCTCTCGGTTGAGCACTTGACTTCAGCTTGGGTCATGATCCTAGGAGTTGTGGGATTGAGGCTCAGCATGGAGCCTGCTTGGGATTCTCTCTCTGTGTCCCCCCTGCCCCTCTCCCTGCTTACACTCTATGTCTTAAAAAAAAAAAAAAAAAAAAAGAAAGAAAGAAAGAAAAGGGAATGCTCCCAACCCCCAGTCTTCCTCGTGGTGTCAGTGATAATTTATGAAAGTTTCCCCAAGGAAAAGTTTAAGTCAGAACAAGAGTCTTAGTAACAAGATTTGGCAGTCTCCTCCCTATGTGGAGATTCTCCTTTCGTTGTCACCTTTGGCAGATCAAGATTCAAGTTTAAGAGACCCAGTGGATTTCCTGACAACTTCTTCCACAATTTTCTCTCATCTCAGGCCATGGTTCCATTTGGTCATGGCTACAGTGACTGAAATGGCCCACTATACTCTTGGCGGTGGACAGCCTTCAGCCTCAGGTGCCAAGCTAACTGCTTATAGACAATTCTCTCTAGTGTCTTCAAACTCATAGTCTCACACTGAGGGCTTTAATTTTATCCTGTTTTGGTAGAGCCCTCTTTAAGTCTTCTAGGTGTGCATATATATCTCTGACTATTTATCACCTCTAATCTAGTAGCAAGAAAGAAACTGGAAAATCTTGTAGTAGAGGAATACCCTTTGTACTATGCTACCAACTTCGAGGACTGCTGGCCTGCTCAGTACCTCAGGGCCAGAAGTATAGTAACTCTCATCAAGCTCAGAATACACCATTCTGGGGCCACCTGGGTGGCTCAGTCAGTTAAGCATCTTGACTTTCGGCTCAGGTCATGATCTCACAGTTCGTGGGCCCAAGCCCTGTGTCGGGCTCTATGCTGACAGCTCAGAGCCTGGAGCCTGCTTTGGATTCTGTGTCTCCCTCTCTCTTTGCCCCTCCCCTGCTCATGCTTTCTCTCTCTGTCTCTCTGAAAAATAAATAAACATTAAGAAAAAAAAAAAAAAGAATACACCATTTCTGCTTCAGCCATTGTTTTCACCAGTCTCTCGTCCCCACCATGCACACACACCTTATTGTTTGTATACTCACCATAGCCACATCAGTGGGAACAAGAATCTAGAAAAGTTAAATGCTGCAGGAAGTTAACAAGAGGCACAAAGACATAAATTGCAACAGGTAAGACTCATCAGGTGTAGACGTCTAAGTAGAAGACTGCATACGGCCTTCGTCTCATATTCCATTAGGCCCAGACAGGCTGGTAATAGGGTTTTGCTTCTGTTTGCAATGAAAAGATGAAGTTAATCTGGGAGCCCCCTAACTCCCATCTTGTATATCTCCTATGGTTCACTAGTCATTCTTTTGACCAATGCAAGTGTGACCACATCATGCATGAAACAGCCCAGACGTGCTTCAACCATAACATGGGAGTACATGATTCAGACTATGTCGGCAACATAGCTCACTTACGGAATCCAGTGGAATGAGAGACAGATGGACTCCAAGAGTCATTGGGGAGAACTCTTCATCACTGCAGCCATGCACCTAAACCTAAACAGGTTTTTCTGCCAAGAATCTAGGGAAATCCCATCCCATCTCCCCAAATTTATAGATAACATCACTAAGGTTTTTTTTACCTGACAAGTACTATAAAGCTGAGATTGTGCTCACTTTGGTAGCACATATACTAAAGAAAAGCTGAGATTTTTTTTTTAATGTTTATTTATTTTGAGAGAGTGGGGAAGGTCCAGAGAAAGAGAATCCCAAGCAGGATCTGCCATCAGTGCAGAGCCTGACATGGGGCTCAGTCCCATGAACCGTGAAGTCACGACCTGAGCCTGAAAACAAGAGTTGGACACTTAACCAACTGAGCCACTTAGGCACCCCTATTAAGCTGAGATTTAAACCTAGGTCTATTTTACTTAGCCTGTGTTAAATACTAGGCTATTTTCATTTTATTTTGTTCAAAATCCTGAGGTCATAGAGAAGAATAGAAGGGTAGTGATGAGGTGGATAATAGGAGGCAGAAAACGCTGGGTTGTTTTAAAGTCTCAACCCTGAGCCTTCTATCTTTTGTACACTGTTTCTTCGTAGAAGACACTTTCTCCTACCTGGTAAGTTGTGTACAGGACAACATGGAAATAAAGGAGAGGCAGATAGACCAACAAGGGAGTAATTTTAGTAATTCTATTATATAATTCAAACCTCCTTGTAATGCAATTTAGCTTCCCCACTGGTTGTGAATTAATCAGGTTTCATAATTATATTTATAATCAGGTTCTTTCTACGTAATTATTGTTTGTACTTGAGCAAATTGCTTAGGAAGGCCACCTCCAAATCCAAATTAAATGTTTCATTTCCTATTTCCTTTATGGGGGCACATGATTATTTTGGGAAAAGCATTGGCTTGACAATTAAATTCCATGTCTTGCTGTATCTCCTAGGGAAGACCTAGATCTCTTTTAATTATTTTTTAATATTACATATTCACAAGTCTTACCAACCCAAGGATGGGAAGGAAGGGCTCTTAGTGGATCCCTGAAGTATTACAGACCTCAGGCAAACTTGTATGCGGTCTTTGTATTTTAAAAATTCAGGTATTCCGGGAAGCCTGGGTGGCTTAGTCAGTTGAGCATCAGACTCTTGATTTTGGCTCAGGTCCTGATCCCAGGATCGTGGGAGCAAGCCCCACATCAGGCTCCATGCTGAATGTAGAGCCTGCTTGGGATTCTCTGTCTCCCTCCGCCCCTACCCTGCTCATGTTCTCTTTTCTCTCTCTCTTTAAAATGAATAAATAAAAAGGGAGTAAAATTCATGTATTCTAAATCCCTAATGAGTTGTCCACTATTAAAAATGCAAAAGCTTCAGAATTCAGAAATTACCTTAACAATATCAGATAGCCATATAAACATGTTGTGATCTAAATTAAACATTCTCCATGTAGAAAACTTTTCTTTGCGTTAGCAAAGCAAATAAAATTTCTCCTTAATTTTCACCTGAAGAGGGAAAGCTAGGGTGAGTGAAGAACAGGGTGTATTTTAAGCTAGGTATGAAAGGCCTAATAGAAAAATCAAGGATAGATTTTTCTCTTGTATGTTGAAGAGAAATTTAAATTATGTGTTAGTGTTTGGTATGCTTTCCTGTCAGTTTGGAAAGTTAACCTTTCCAGGACAATCTCTACCAGAAATTAAGGCGCTTTTTTTCCCCCTAAAGTTTATTTATTTATTTTGAGAGAGAGAGAGAGAGCATACCCGTGGGAGGGGCAAAGGGTGAGGGAGAGAGAGAATCCTTGCCGTCATTGCAGAGCCTGACACGAGACTCAATCTCACAAATCAGGTGAGATCTTGACCTGAGCCGAAATCGGGAGTTGGACACTTGGGGCTCTGTGCTGACAGTGTGGACCCTGCTTGGGATTCTGTCTCCCTCCTTCTCTCTCTGCCCCTCCCCCACCTCAAAATAAATTAAAAAAAAAAAAGAGTGGGATGTTTAACTGACTGAGCCACTGAGCCACCCCAAGCTCTCTTTTCAAAAAGATTTTTGCCTACTCCTTTTCAGAGAGATAGCAAGACATGTTTGACTGAAGAACATTTGCCACCTTTTGGTTATCCAGTGTAGTGTAGTACAGTTCCTTTTATCCCACTTCCCTTTATTTTCATAGACTGGAAGATATCCAAAAATAAACGTGTTCAGAAATGGAGGTGTACATACATGAAAGCTAAGGACAGTCCCGTGTATCTAGGTCTCTAGGCAATCTTTTCCTGGTCTTTTCGTCTTGGTATTCTACCCTTATCAGAAAAAAAAAAAAAAAAAAAAAAAAAGAAAGAAAGAAAAAGGACTGTGCTGTAGACTCACTATATGAAAGTGCCTCACTTTCCTGAGAATTTTGATCCTTGTATTCAAGATATATGTGGAGTTTGGTTCAGTTAGATTTATGACACCAGAATTGTTGAAAAGCAATAAATTACTACTATAATTTCTGTTTTATTTTAAATAATAATGATCTCTGTTTTTAACTTGTTTGGGAAAGAACAAGCTATGAACTTTTCTCAGCCTTTGATGCAGGACTCCAGCTAAACTAGCAAAAGACACTGCCTCAAAGAAACTAAATATTTTTTTTCTTTAACAATTTAACTTTCTATCTTTTCTCCTTCAAGATGTATCATTATAAACTTCTTACAAACAAGGACTGTTTCTTCTCATGGTATCCTGCAGATTGCCTTATACAGACCTACATATGGCTAATAAAAACTTGAGTATTTTAAAACGGCGAGTCTCAATGTAATGATGATGATGGTAAATGGCAACTAACATTTATATAAAAAGTCTGTGCTAGACGCCGTTGTAAACGTTTCACACAGAATTGCTCAATGTAAAACCACTTCTATCCAGTCATCCTTAATTTTTTGGCAAACCTCTTTCAGAATCTGTGTTACAGTGAATTCCACAATTCAGCCTTCATCTCCGCAACAAGAATAGCTAGAATTCCACTCTCATCCTTTATTATTTTGACTCCAGGAAACTGTCACTTTTTCCATCCATGCTTGTCCCTAAGGCTTGACCTGAGTACACACAGCAGGTTGCTGCTTTGCTTATCTTAGGACATAAAGAAGTAAACAAAGCCTAAAGTAATTTTGCAGTTGGTGTAAATCCTTGCTCACCTTCACCGAAGTGAGAGATACAATAAACCTTGTTGATTTGAAGTCTGTCTGCCCTACCTTTTACTATTTTTCAGAAAAATATTAGGACCAGCTTCCTCAGCAAATGTAGGGAGATAACAGATCTTCCTGGATATTATGATGGAGTTATATCCTAATAAATCCATTGTAAATTGAAAATATCCTAAGTTGAAAATGCATTTTTTAATATACCTAACCTACTGAACATCATAGCTTAGCCTAACCTACCTTAAACCTACTCAGAATACTTATGTTAGCCTACAGTTGGGCAACATCATCTAACACAAGACTATTTTATACTAAAGTGTTGCATATCTCATGTAATTTATTGAATACTGAAAGTGAGAAGCAGAACGGATGTGTGGGTACAAAGTGGCTGTAAGCACAGGGTTGTTTACCCTCACGATCACAGGGCTGACAGAGCTGCAGCTCACTGCCCCTGCCCTGCTTCATGGGAGAGGATCATACTGCATGTATATCACTAGCCAGGAAAAAGATCACAATTTGGAAGTAAGGTTTCTACTGAACGTATCACTTTCACACCATGGGTAAGTCAAAAAAATCGTTAAGTCCAATCATCCTAAGTCAGGGACCATCTACATTATGAAACTTCTTTGTAATATAATAAAGAGTAATGGGTTGTTTCCATTTAGAAATCTAACAAAGTGATAATAGTTTTTCTCCCCATTCGGTCTTGATTTCTGTTTTAAAAAGCCATTCAGTCTCATGCAATTAGGAAATTGCACTGCTTAGCAGTGAGATGAAGGTTGATAAAACTGCCATTAGACAAGCTTGGGACCTGACTCTTTAATAATGGAGTTAGTACACTTTCTTCCAGACCACAAGAGGTGTTTCTGCCAGAGTGGTGGTTCACAGACCTGGAGGGTGGAGGATAATCTGGCTTTGTTTACTGAGGAATTTTTAAGGCACTAGCCTAGAACACACTTACAAAAATGCTGTTCTGCCAACCAAAGCTCCTTTCTTGGTGATATCACAATTCTGCCATTTCTGAAGATTTACAGATATTGACCATTTACAGCCTTAAGACTTTGCTGTGGTTTTGGCACATAACGCCACTGCTATACATTATGGATTACACAAGGCTTTTGTGCAAGTTTTAAGTGCAAGGGCAAGTGTAAGGCACTGATTCATTTTACTTAATTCATCCATTTATTCATTTAGTCTTTCACTCCGTGTTTACTGAGTGCCTACTATGTGTAATAAAATTTTTATTAAATTCTATTTTTAAATTGTTAATTCCTGTACGTGGAATAAAAATTATAAGGTACAAGAAGTATACAGTGAAAAGGAAACCCTGCACCCCTGATACCCAGCCATTCACCTCACCTGGTAGAAAACCAATATTAATACTAACATTTTGGTACTTTGTATCCTGTGTATATTCTATGTATATAAATACACATTTTTTATGTTATGGTGGCATACTGCATATAATATTCTGTCCCTCTTTTTTTTTTTAAGTTTATTTTGAGAGAGAAAGAGAAAACCAGCAGGGGAGGGGCAGAGAGAGAGGGGACAGAGGATCTGAAGCAGGCTCTGTGCTGAAAGCAATTAGCCCTATGCGGGGCTTGAACTCACGAACCATGAGATCATGACCTGAGCCAAAGTCAGACATTTAACCAACTGAGCCACCCAGGCACCCCATGTTTCTCTCTGTTTTTCACTTAACTGGTTCTAAGATTTATTGCTCTTTTGGTACATTGGATTAATTTCAACATCACAACCAACACATTTCAATATTAAAGTGTTAGTTAAAAAACAGGATGTCCCAGAAAAGACCTTGAAGTGATTTCCTTAATGTCAGTAAGGACAGTGTTTGTTACAGAATCAAAAAGTAACACAAACTTTTGTCTTTTCTAAAAAACAAATTCTAAAAATAGTTATACACATGAAACAACACAAAATACAAGAGAAATTAAAAGATATATTCCAAAAAAGAATAGACACAGGCTCAGAGAAAGGTAAAGGGACAGTAAGTTATGTGAAGATGTGCTTTGTTATTCCGTACATGGCCAGTGAGTTACAACTTGTTCTTTTGAATGATCAACAATCAACAATAACCTGCTGAGCCAGTAAGTCAGAGCCCAGCAAGGGGGTTCTGTGGGTTTCCAGTGCTTCTAGCTTAATATCCTAAAGGCTCTAAAGAGCACCACATTTGTTAGGCCACAGAAGACTTATTTATTTATTATTATTATTTTTTTTAATTTTTATTTATTTTTTTTTAAGTTCTGGTGAAGGTAGCCACTTCAAGGTGTTTGCCTATTTATTTACCTAGCTAGTCCATACACACAATGTGCTGAATCAAATTGTAGGTACATACCTGAATGTAAATTTTTTCTTTTGCTGCCATAATTTTGATACATACACTGTAATAAGTTGTACATTTAAAATTGAATACCCACAATGTGCTAATGTCCTGCCAATTTATCTGGTATTGGCCTACCAATATTTAAGATTTATTAATGTTTCAGTGCACAAAATTAATGAAGTTCTCAGTATTTTAATTCAAGATACTTCATTTTTAAAATGTTGCTGGGAATGGTGCTCCAGAAAAGAGTCCTCAAAGGATTTATTGGTAAGTTTGTGATTTACATTGCAAAACAAAACAGGGACGCCTGGGTGGCTCAGTTGGTTAAGCGCCCAACTTCAGCTCAGGTCATGATTTCATGGTCTGTGAGTTCGAGCCCCACATCAGGCTCTGTGCTGACAGCTCAGAGCCTGGAGACTGCTTTGGATTCTGTGTCTCCCTCTCTGGCCCTCTCCCACTCATGCTCGCTCTCTCTCTCTCTCAAAAATGAATAAACGTTAAAATAAAATTAAAAAATAAATAAAATGCAAAACAAAATCATAAAGTGGTTCATGGATAGTCCAGAGGAAAACTAAAAAAAGGGGGGGACATTAGTTGAAGTTTGGTCTGGGACCATAATTATGATGATTATGATCTCCAAAAACAACTTTGAATCTCCCTGAATCTGCAGGGTACCTTATAAAATTTATCCCATCAAAAATAATGAGGCATTTTGAGGTGTCTCAAAAAGGAAAGTGGTGAGCAAGTGGAGAAATGAACAAAGTAATGGAGTAGACACTTAACCAAAAAAAGAAGTGCAAATGACCAAAACCAAATAGAAAAATATTCAGTAGTAATCAGATATGTATATTGACAAGGGCTCCTCTAAATTACAAAGCCTAGAACCTCAAGGTTTTTTTCACAAGGCATATTAGCAAGGATTTCTTTAAATTATAAAACCTGTTTCATGGGGCAGCTGAGTGGTTGAGTCAGTTGAGCGTCTGGCTCTTGATTTTGACTCAGGTCATACCAGAGTTGTGGGATCAAGCCCCACATCCGACTCTGCATTGAGCGTGGAGTCTGCCTAGGATTCTCTCCCTCTACCCCTCTCCCTTGCTCTCCCTCTAGCTCTAAAATAAAAACAAATACAGAAAAGAAATATAAATAAAAACTATAAAACCTGTTTTATAACCTCCAGGGTGTCTGGAAACCAGCACTCAAAAATTGCTAGTGGGAGTAACTCTAGTTATGAAATTTATTCTTAAGAACTAATCATTTATTCTTGTACAAATTTGTTCACTACAGTGTTATTTATAACACAGATTATAAATAACCTAGATGTCTAACAATAATAGATGAGTTAAATTGTAGTATTTAATAGTGGATTACAAATACAGCATGAGAGGGGCACCCAGGTGACTTAGTTAAGCATCCGACTCTTGATCTCCAATCAGGTCATGATTTAACAGTTTGTGAGTTCAAGCCCTGTGTCAGGTTCTTCACTGACAGCATGGAGCCTGCTTGGAATACTCTCTCTTCCCCTCTCTCTGCCCCTCCCCTGCTCACACATGTGAGCATGCTCTCTCTCTCTTAAAGCAACAACAACAAAATGTAGGTTTCAAATAAGTACAAAGTGATCACAATTTTATTTTTTAAACAAATACGCATAAAAAACTAAAGTAATATTAGAAGATTATAACTCAGATTATAGAGGTATTTTCTTTTTATTTGGATATATTTTATAATTTCAAGTAGTGCCATGATTACCTGGGGTAAAAAAAAAAAAGGCATTCTATATAGAGAAAGCTATTTTATTCTGAGCATCTGTGGTGATCAAAAAATAAGTTGGAAAAAATTGAGGATTCCACAAACGACAAGAATGACAAAGGGGAGAGTTTGCTTGTCAGATGAAATCACAGAAAATTCAAACTGGAGGACAGGTTAGAAATAACCCAACTCCCTCTATTTTATGGATGAAAAAATTAAGTCCAAACTTAACCAAGGCCACAGAGTGTTTAGAATTCAAACAATACTTGGATTGATCTTTATCTCATCTTTCTTCCTTTCTACTTATGTGTTATAATGCCATAGTTGGCAACTATGTTTTTTAAGTCTGAAAAATGGAAATGGAAAAAGTTTAGGATAAAGAGGAAAAGGTTTAAGATACAGGATATCTCAAATAAACGTAGTAACATAACTGTTCTTCCTATTTTTGAATCTGCATTTGCCAAGAAAAAAAAATACATACATACTTTGTACTTATCTTCAGGATAGCCCATTGGAAATAAAACCTTGAAATACAACTTCAGGATGGTGAGTTAAATATCCCTTTTTCTTATACTCTCTCTTTTCCCCCAGCCAGTGCTATTAACCTTCCTCAAGGCCACAGACTGATTACAAGAAGTAAAAATGAAAATCAACTATTTCCATGGGCCCTACTAAAATCTGAGTTATTGATGGATGATGTTGAAATGTTTATGAGATTTTAATCAACAATGTGGTTGTCAAAGAATGTAATACACACATATTAAAAAAGTAGCATCATATACATATCTGTTCATACATATACACATTCAACCAATATTTACTGAGCACCTACCATGAGACAGACACTGCTATACTTTGATATAAAGTGGTAATTGCAACAGACCCAAAACCTGACCTTGGAGTTTACAGTCCAGTGTATAAATAGCTTCCACTAAATTGCATATTAAAAGGCAGGAATCATGTCTTATTCAGTACAATGAATATAGTAGATTTCTTTGAATATCTGTAGACTAAATGAATGAATTTACCAGGAGTTACTTTGCCCTAAACTGAGAAGTTGTTATTACTACTTCAGACATGGACTTGTGGCAGTTGAGGAATAATGTGGACTAAGAAACCGTGATAAAACCTCACTACTAACTTTAGCATACTTCTTCCAAAGCCAACCCGTCTTTCAAATCATCTAAAATTGGGTCTAATGTCTGGTTATGAAAAGATTTCTGACAAAAAAAAACCAACCCTATATAAATGTGGCCACCCAGTGATAAAACAAGCAGCCTTGATGCTCAGAGATTGTAGTCATTTGGATTAGAACAAATTATTGTTATTATTGTAATTTTGCTCTTTAAAAAGAAAACTCTCTGACATTTATTTTACAGTGGTTTTTTTTTAAAGATTTTTTTAAAAATGTTTTATTTATTTTTGAGATAGAAAGAGACAGAGCATGAGCAGGGAGGGGCAGAGAGAAAGGGAGACACAGAATCTGAAGCAGGCTCCAGGCTCTGAGCTGTCAGCACAGAGCCCAACGCGGGGCTCGAACTCACGGACTGTGAGATCATGACCTGAGCTGAAGTCGGACGCTTAACGGACTGAGCCACCCAGGCGCCCCGTTTACAGTGGTTTTTATAGTTGCATGACATATTTGGAAAAGTAATATGAGATTATATGACCCAGCATTTTTAGAACAAGTAGCAGATTTCAACCACCAAAACTTAACAGAAATCTCTAAAGTAATACATTTTCAAATGATCAGAACATCATGAACACTTTTAAGTTTTGGTGTGCAAACATACCATTTACTGACATCTCAGTGTGCTCTTGAATCAAAGAAGCAAAGGCCTATAAGGGCTTTCCTGTTATCTCCCCTGAAAATAATAGATTTTTCTACCTTAATTTACCTGGGGAGGTAAACACAATACAAAAAGGCAAAGACTTAGCTTTCCTTAGGTCTAGTCTACCTAACAGATAAACTGGCACTTACCTGGGACCTCCAAGAGTTTGCCTCTACTGTGTCCTCCAAGGGAAAGAGAATGGATTGTCCTCCAGGCTGATATAAACGGGGGAAGACAGCAGCTGTATGTGACCTTGTGTTCTGATACGGTTCTGGCATCTGGACAGAATCTTTTTGGTGGCCTGTGCTTTGTCACTTTCTAGCAAGTACAGAGGCTGGACGTGTCGGCCTGCCTCAACCAAGACTCCAGACCTCCTTAAGGGTAGGAGAAAGGGACCCCAATATTCTCAGCATTTGGTTATCACTCTCAGATGAGCTTTTTAGTCCAGTTAATGAGCAGGCACCATGCCAGGAAGAGATACATGAGCTTAGACCTCGAAGGGTATGTACTCTGAAGCTGAAATCATAAACCAGAACATCTGATGTGTGTCTCATACACAATGAGGGAGGGAGTGCTGTTGATGGAAATGTCACACGCAGCTGCTTTTAGCGCTTGGCTCTCACCAATGAAGCTTCCCCCTCTGCTACCACACCCCTCCCTTCCTGCATGAAAGCCTTTAGGGCTCTTTAGTTCTCATCCTGCCCGCTGTGAAACAGGCTGAAAATTTATATCTGTTACATCAGTCTGGTTCATGGCTGACTGATGCACCTGATGGACTACAGGAGTGACTGGCTTAGCTACGTTTGAGTCAGGAAAGAGCCTACTTTCTACAATTGTGTGCCCTGCTCTGTAAAGTAACGAATATGGCTTATGGTCCTAATTAAGCTACTTATTAAACAGCATCCTTTGAAGAAGTCATTTCTGCCATCTCTCCAGCTATATGATTGAGCACGTAATCCTGTTGAGATTTCACAGTGGGGTTGAGAAGACAAGCTATTCCCTCCATCTGGAATTCTCTTTCCCTGACTTTTCATGCCAAATCCTCCCTATCTTCTGGATTTAAACTGAAACACCTGTTCTTGAGATCTTCCCTGACTGACCCTACTTTCTTATTGCTGAAGACCAATAGTTTCCCAGTTCACTCAATAGCACCTGTTACTTCCCCTTTTGTAACCTATGTCATGCTTATTATAATAGTTGTTCAGTGTCTCTCTTCTCTATTAGATCATAAGTTCCATTGGGGTAGGACTCATATCTGTCTTTTGCACTGGAATCTCCTGTACCAAGCATTCTGCATGCACGTATTTGGTGCTTAATAAACATTAGTTGAATAAATGATGAATTACATCTTTTTCTAAAATGTTTCTTTTTGAGAGAGCATGAATCCCAATTATTTTTGAGAGAGAGAATCCGAAGCAGGCTCCTTGCTCTCAGTGCAAAGCCTGACGTGGGGCTTGAACCCACAAACCATGAGACATGACCTGAACTAAAGTCAGACACTCAGCCGACTGAACCACCCAGGTGCTCTGAATAAATGATGAATTACATCTTATAATCGTTTTGAGATTCCTTTGTGAAAACCAAATATTGAACCTTCTGTGCCTTCCTAATCATGTGGGTAATGTTAAGAACAGGTGTTGAATTAGAGCCAAAAGGACAGCTACTTATTGTGCCTTCCCCATGCCTGACTGCTGCTTGCCTTCTCGTATCACCACAATCTAAATTCTTATCCTGGCAAATTGTTCCCAACTCCCTAAGCAATCATTTTTGGGAAGATTGCAGTCTGTGTTCATTTGTTAAATGAAACCAACAACCCAAACTGGCTTTTAGAGTTCAGTATTGTATTTCCTCATATTTTTGTCAATTTAAAGAATCATTAAGCTCCCATAGAAAAGATTTCATGTAATTTGTAATTACATTTAAGAATGAGTGTGCCAACTTCAAATAACTTCTTATCAAACTGGCTTCTTCTTTTTAACACTAGGTGTTTCTGAAATATTAACCTGAACTTGAATATCTAATTCTACCTGGAAACTGCAGATTCGTAGTTAAAATGAGGAAAAGCAGCTTCAGATGCCATTTATTCATTCATTCATTTATTCATTTAATAATTGCTAGTGAACACTGTAGGCCAGACACAATTCTAGATATTTGGGAATACCAGTAAATAAAAGATTCCTGCCCTCAAGAAATAGGACTACTGTGGTATAGATAGTACTCACCAAATATTCTATTGCTGCTTTGCCAGCTCCCTTCAGGTAGGTTAGGGTCCTGTGATCACTTCTGCCTAATGGCCTGTGAAAGAAGTGATTTGTATCCCTTTCGGGCGTCACTTTCAGACCAGACAAGTTATAAGCCCATGTGCCTTTCCTAACCCTTTTTACCCCGTCACAGCAATCTTGGAGGTTACACGTTCCACTTGGTGCAGCTAGAAGATGGTAGAATGTGAGTCATGTTGGCTACTGCGTAAAGGTGTGGAATAGAGTGACACACAGCTTTCACTGCCTGCCAACTTGTGCTAGATCTGTGACCTGCACGAGACAAAGTTTTGTTGGTTAAGCCACAGAAGATTCAGCATTAGCTGAATTAAGTTTTGTTGGTTAAGCCAGCACTAGCTATCCTGAGTAATGCAACATGTATTATTTATTTAACATCTTTTATGTGCTAGGCAGAGTAGTAGGCTGTTTGTAATAGTGATTTATTATCGTTAAAACTCTGACAATTCACTTTCTTTGCCAAAAGGGAGGCACATTCAATGTTTTTCCTGAATTACTATGTTCATTTTCATCAGAGCTGCCTTTTTTTAATATATATAGTAGTAAGATTGATATCAGCCTTGTAATTTTAGAGGGAAAAAAGGATTTTAGGCTTATTCTAGAGGACTAAATAAGGATGAGTCCTTATCCTGGCTGTTTGAATAGGTTATTTAATCTGCCTTATTTTTCCATGGATAGAATTGGGGCTAATAGTTTGCTGCTAATATTACAAGGTTATTATGATGACCAAAATGAGTTAATATATAAACCATGAAACACACAAATGTAATATGACTATTCTCATTGAATCTGAGACACCACAGATTGTAGAGCACACCATTATTTTATAGTCCACTAAGAAACTAATGATACAAGTTAATCTGTTACACAATACTTTCTTATCACTCAGTCCTTATTAAAGGGCTTATTTAGGTGTATGTAAAATTGATTTTTGTTATATTTAAAAGCTGTGCATTAAACAGAACAATTCAGTTAAGGTAGTCCAAAATGTCTATATCTAACGAATAACTTTTCAACTCTGAATAATTGATATACTGAATTTTTCTTTTTTTAAAATGTTTTATTTATTTTTGAGAGAGAGAGAGACAGCATGAGCAGGGGAAGAGCAGAGAGAGACACACACACACAGCCTGAAGCAGGTTCCAGGCTCCAGTTGTCAGCGCAGAGCCCAACACAGGGCCCGAACCCATGAACACACAACCTGAGCCAAAGTCAGACACTTAACTGACTGAGCCACCCAGGTGCCCCAATATACTGTATTTTCAATACAGTGCTACCTTCTGTGCCACCAAAAGCAGTGGCAATGCAGCAGTCCTTAAACAGGGCTCCATTTGGGGGTAAGATTTTCTTCAAACCTTCTGGCATCAATTCCGCAAATTTTGATGTTGATGCGCTCTTGTGCCTGATAAGCTATATACAAAAAGGTGTCAATGGAAGTTTTTCAGACAACAACTAGGATCATATTTCTTGTGCAAATGTTGCTTAAGTGGTTGGCTGACTGAAATGTCCCTGGGTTTTAGTTGTCCAATCATTCAACCAGGAGGAACAACCAAATTTGCAGATAAGCAGACAATAGCAGTGATATCGAAAGTGCATAGTGGTGGAAACAGCTGAAGAACACCAATTGTCTCAATTTCAGAGATGTTAAAAGGTGACAGTATATGTATTTTGGAATAGGTAAAATAAAGTATTGGGTTTTTTGTTGTGTTTTACAAATAAAGGTGTATAATAATAAGGCCTCAGAAAGAGCACTGGGAGTTATATGTACGTGATGAATTGCTAAATTCTACTCCTGAAACCATTATTACACTGTTATCTAACTTGGATTTAAATAAAATTAAGATATTAAAAAAAAAAAAAACAATAATAAGTCCCCAGGAAGCTCAGCTATGCGGGATCTTCAAGATCATTCTTTGATTCCATCTCATTGTAGCACTCTGATCCAGGCCTACACAATCTTCCGTCTAACACAGCACAGTAAGAAGAGTCTTGGGTGCCAGGCAGAGAACTCGCTTTGGGGTCTGAGTCTGACTCTCAACCCTGCCATTTTTCAGAAGTACTGTTTTTGGGGTCAAGTTACTTCTCTGAGGGAAATTACTAAGGTTTGGGGTGGGGGGCTAATATGTACGAAAGCAGGCTGTAAACAGTAAAATCCACATGCAAAGGGAAGAGAACCAACATTTTCATTGAGTGCCAGGAACTGTGCTGGGTACTTTGCATCATCTCATTTGTTCTGAGGCATATAGTATCTTGATGGTCACCTTGACATCTGATACATTTTATGCTATGTTAATTTTTTTCCAAAATACCCCTTTCATTGTCTCACACTTTTTTTTAATTAATTAATGAATTAATTTATTTTTAAATTTACATCCAAGTTAGCATATAGTGCAATAATGATTTCAGGAGTAGAACCCAGTTATTCATCCCTTATGTATAACACCCAGTGCTCATCCCAACAAGTGTCTTCCTCAATGCCCCTTACTATTTAACCCATCCCCTCACCCACAATCCCTCCAGCAACCCTCGGTTTGTTCCGTATATTTAAGAGTTTCTTGTGTTTTGTCCTCCTCCCTGTTTTTATATTATTTTTGCTTCCCTTCCCTTGTGTTCATCTGTTTTGTATCTTAAATTCCACATAAGAGTGAAGTCATGATATTTTTCTTTCCCTGACTAATTTCACTTAGCATAATACCCTCTAGTTCTATCCACGTTGTTGCAAATGGCAAGATTTCATTCTTTTTGACTGCCGGGTAATACTCCGTTGTGTTTGTGTGTGTGTCTGTGTGTCTCTGTGTGTGTGTGTGTGTGTGTGTGTGTGTGTGTGTGTGTACACCACATCTTCTTTAACCGTTCATCTGTTGATGGACATTTGGGCTCTTTCCATACTTTGGCTATTGTCGATAGCGCTGCTATAAACATTGGGATGCATGTGCCCCTTCAAAACAGCACACCTGTATCCTTTGGATAAATACCTAGTACTGCAATTGCTGGGTCGTAGGGTAGTTCTATTTTTAACTTTTTGAGGAATCTCCAGACTGTTTTCCAGAGTGACTGCACCAGTTTGCATTCCCACCAGCAGTGCAGAAAAGATCCTCTCTCTCTACATTGTCTCACACTTTAAAGCACAAATCGTCTAAGGCAATTCTTTGGATCATAAAACAAGCTGATAACCATGATCCCATCACAGAACTGCAGCCTCTCACTTGTTTTTGCTTTGTAGCCCAGAAACATTTGAAATAAGAGAACCTTGGGCGACCAGTGTACCACCTTCTCTGTGACTCTGTCACCAAAACTAGCCCCTGGGGACCATGCAGAAAGTTTTTAATCTATGGTAAAAAGTCCTAAATGAATGTGAGATCCAGGGTGTGGATCTAAAAGGGCATTAGGCAATTTACACAGATTCAGGCGCACAGAAAGTTGATATCCAAAAAACCTGACCATAGAAACCAGAGGCCTCAATGGGGGCTGCAATTCTATTTTGGGAAGGAGAAGTTACCAGCAAGAGAAGTACTGGGGAATAGAGATATAAGGCAGGAGCCGCCCCAAAGCCTGATTGTCTTTGAGATTGACTCTTTGAACTAATGACCCATTCTCCTCATGTTCTTCTACCAGGAAGAATTGGGGTCCTTGAGTTGGAGCAAAGCTTAATCTATAAGTTAGGGTTACAGATTCAAGCTCAAAGGCTAGAGAGATAGGAGTTTAAGAACTAAGCATGCTATTACATGAGCTATATACGAAATGGTGTCTTGAAATACTAATAGGTGGGGATAAAGTGGATGGGGGGGCGGTTAAAGCAATAAAATGTCTTATGTTTCAAATGTCCACAGGATAGAGAACTTTGTGAAGGCTCAAAAGAACAAAGACCTACAAAAATTAGGGGACTCCCAAGATCCATCTCCAAGAGCAATGGTATGTTTAATTTGTAACTCAATGTAACACTCATTGCCTTGTTCTCTAACTAGTTTGTGTATGTACACATTGAATTCCCACTAAGATTTTTCTTTAAAGTTTATTTATTTTGAGAGAGACAGAGACAGCACAAGTCGGGGAGGGGGAGAGACAGAGAGAGACAGAGAATCCCAAGCAGGCTCACAGAGCCCAGTGTGCGGCTCAAACTCATGAAACTGTGAGATTATGACCTGAGCCAAAATGAAGAGTCGGATGCTTAACCAACTGAGCCACTGAGATGCCTCTGAATTCCCATTGAGATTTTAAGCTTGAGGTCAATAGTAACAATTAAAAAAAAATATTCTGCATGTATGGCATAATGCTGTGTAGTGCTAAGAAAACTTATTAATGTTACTCCTTTCTATTTGAATCTAGCAGAGATTATATCTTGCTACAATGATTACTGTAAAGGTGAAAACCCAGATTCCTTTTTGCCATTCAGCACATGTTTTTCCATGAACCCAGCCACTCCAGAAAATCTATCTTATTTGCAGAACTATTGCAAAATCCGACACTCCTCTTCACTTCACTGGAATGCCCTTGTAATTGCCAAATGTTGCCTTGCCTCATGGAAATTCTTGGCCAGAAACCTATGGATTGCCAGCCCTTGCAGCTGTTGACCCTAATTCTCCTATAACATCAAATCAACATTTTTTAATGACCTACTGAGAACAGGCACTGGCTAGTTGTCATTGAAGGTATAGAGATATGATCACTGCCCTCAAGTAGTTTATGGTGTATATGAAAACAAACATATGAATATTTAAATACCAGGTAAAGACTGACTTAACAGTCATCAGTCGTAGAAGGGTTAGCAAAGGCAATGGTGCAAAAAAAAAAAAAAAAAAAAGACTAAGAATTCACAGGAAGATGAGGCATCATTTCTACCCCCTTCTATCTAGAAAGCCAAGAGCCCAGTGTAGGAGCCTCTCATGTCCTTTCTTTTGTGTCACTATTTTGAAGTATACTAATGGAAAAAAATATGGTGTCCTTTTCCCCTATAAATATTTTGTGTATTGTGGGTCACCTCCTGGGTCTTAGGTTCTTACCTCTTGACCTGAGGTCACTCAGTGGCACCCATTGAGATTCCTGCCTTGGGAAAAGTTCACCTCCTGTCTACTACTAATTCTATACTCTGTATATTAGAGTATATATATATTTTTCTAAGTAAATTCTTCACCCAACATGGGGCTTGAACTCACGACCCTGAGGTCAAGAGTCACATGCTGTACTAACTGAGCCAATCAGTTGCCCGTACTCTCGTTGGCTTGTTTTTAAGTTTTGTAGACCTGGGGATGTTGGACTGGTAGCAGGCCACAAAGACCTATTTATTCCTGTTGCCACAAGACTGACTCTCTTCTAGGATGGTGGGCCAGAATATATAGGATTTCTACTCATCCTTATCCTTCTGCCTAGAATATGATCTTCCTGGAACAATCTTTTCTTCTGAGATGAAGAGACTTTATCAAAAGTAGTGTAATAGCCCCTTTCCCTATTCCTTCACCTCATTTTCCCTGTTCCCTCCCTACCCTCTCTTCTTTGGCGACTTCATCTGTTTCTCTACACGAATGAATGTTATCCCATTCCAAGTCTTCAATCAATGTGTTCTAAAAGGAGAGAAAGCCTAAGAGTATGAGTCAACTTTATTCCTGGTACGGAACGATGTTTGTTCTCTTATTAGTTGCCCTGAGGAACAGGGAAAGGAAGTGCAACTTCTATTTTTCTTGTGATGAAAAGGAAGTAAATGGCAGTCAACCTACTTCATTAACTTAAAAGATTCATTTATTTATTTTTTTTAAGTTTACCTATTTTGAGGAGAGAGACAAAGCACATGAGTGGGAAGGGGCAGAGAGAGAGGGAGAGAGAGAAATCCAAGCAGGCTCCACACTGCCAGCGCAGAGCCCGATGCAGGGCTCAAACCCACAAACTGAGATTATGACCTGAGCCCGAGTCAAAAGTGGGATGCTTAACTGACTGAGCCACCCAGGCTCCCCTAAAAGAGATCCATTTATTTTTTATTTTATTCTAATTTTTTTAAACGTTTATTCATTTTTGAGAGACAGAGTGTGAGGGGGGAGGGGCAGAGAGGGAGAGACAGACAGACAGACAGAATCTGAAGCAGGCTCCAGGCTCTGAGCTATCAGCACAGAGCCCGATGTGGGGCTCGGACCCATGAATTGTGAGACCATGACCTAAGCCAAAGTGGGATGCTTAACCAACTGAGCCACCCAGGTACCCCTAAAAGAGATCCATTTAAAGGAAAGTGTTACACTGAGCTACTGTTACATGCACATAGAGCATTACAAAATATTTACTTTATGGTGCATAACATGTTGGCATTGGCATTGACCTTGGCTTGGCATTGGCTTCTGAGGCAAAAACAATCAGACTACCCCAGCTGATCAACAGGCATAGGCTTAGTGGCCTCGCAGACTCACCTTTAACTTTTCCAGGTTATAACTGTGACCTATCCTTACATGCTTACCTTGTATGACAGTGATTTCTGTGTGCATCTACGTCTCCATTACAATGTAGCCTTTTTAAGGAGGGATCTGTTTTCTTATCTCTGTTTCCCCTCCACATCATCAGGTTGTACATTGCATGTGCCAGTGCTCAATAGATGTTTTTGAATCAATCAGTTGAGCAAGCCTTGCTAAAGTGGTAACCTGTTTTCTAGTTTTGTGGAAGTCTTTCTACTTTGTGTTCTGGCCTTCTAAGTATTAAAAATAATGGGTGGCTCAGTCAGTTAGGTGCCCAGCTCTTGATTTCAGCCTGGATCATGATCTCATGGTTTGTGGGATTGGTCCCTGCGTGGGGCTCTGTGCTGACAGCTACTTGTGATTCTCTATTTCTCTCTGCCTCTCTCCTGCTCTCTCTCTCTCTCAAAAAAAAAAAAAAAAAAAAAAATATATATATATATATATATATATATATAAATAAGTAAATATATTTTTGAAAAGAAACAGGAAAATAACAACAGAAATCATAATAGGAGTTACCTGTGGCAATCATGAACAGCAATTCCCTTGACAGCTGGTGACAACAAGAAAAAGGGTAAGGAGTCATGCTGGGAATCATCCAGAACCTAGCTCACACAGACCCAGGGAGCAGCTCTGAGGAATTACATCCAGAACAGGGCTGCTGGAAAACACCCGCATTCAACAACAGCATCTCTCTCAGCACTCCGCAAACAGCCTCTGAGAGACCTTGCTCCATGTGTTACACAGTGAGTGAGGAAGGGGAGACTCTCTATGGCCCCAGCCTGTAAACTTGAGAGGTTCCCTGACATGAGGACTGCTGAGAGACTGAGCAGATGCGATAGGAATGCCTGTGCTCTTCCCTGACTGCCTATTTTGGCCATCTCCCTGCTTTTAGACTCTGCAGTGGAGAGGTCAGAGGCTTAGCCAACTGAAAGATACAGGAGAAAGATGTGGAATCTACCTCAGTGGGTAGGGCCAATTAAGACAACAAGGGAGTACACAGAGGGGAATATTCAGAAAACAAACGTCTTGCAAGAATCTGGAGTCATAAAGGGGCCAAGTCTTCCTACTCAGTTAACCCCTAAACACTGGTGGGAGCTTCATTTTAATGTGTGAATGTTGGGGAGACGTGGGATATGGTGAGAAATCATGATATCTTGAGTGAGTGGACTTGATAGTCTAGTCCCCTGGTTGGCCTTCGGTGAAGAGAATTAATAACTGTATTTTGACTTCCCAATCAGCCCGACTCCTCTTTCCCAGCATCATCGAGATATCTTTTCAGGGAGAGAGGCTGTGGGTATCATGGACTCTGTCCAGTGTCCTGTCTAGGCACTAGGAGCTCTGGATCTTCTGAGATACTTTTTTTTTTTTTTTTAAGGATGTCTTTTTTTTTTTTTTTTTAAGTTTTATTTATTTATTTTGAGAGAGAGAGAGAGAGAGAGAGAGAGCATGAGCAGGGGAGGGGCAGAGAGAGGGAGAGAGAGAATCCCAAGCAGGCTCCATGCTGTCAATGTGGAGCCCAGCCGTGGGTCTCTAACTCACAGACTATGAGATCATGACCTGAGCCGAAATCAAGAGTTGGACACCTAACTAACTGAGCCACCCAGGTGCCCCTGAGATTCTTTTTATCCTGTAGAAGGGAAGTGGGAATGGTAGGCCCCAAAAGCCAAAGGCTTCAGTTCTTGTGCCTTCCCAGTAATGCTGGAAAAATTCTCCTCTTCCAGGGTGCTCTGCCTTTTCTTTATACCCGAAGATATGTAAATGCCGCACCTGCAGGAGAGGACAGGAATTTGTCCACACTACTTTTTTTTTTCATATGATCTGCTGTGCATGGCTATTGTGTGGCATGTGTACACACTGAAGCATCCATTCCTTGCCTTTAGGTTCTCTCTCTCTTTTTTTTAAAGTATTCTTCACACCCAGTGCAGAGCCCAACATGGGGCCTGAACTCACAACCCCGAGATCAAGACCTGAACTGAGATCAAGAGTCGGATGCGCAACCAACTGAGCCGCCCAGGCACCCCTTGCCTTTAAGTTCTGAAGTTACCCTGAACCCAGAGGTTCTGGGGTAACTGCCCTGCTTTAAGTCTTGGCTGCTGTAGGTGGTAGGGCTTCCAACCTCTTTGACTAGTTCCAGGCATTCCATATTGTTATCAGCAGGAGACTCCCAGGCATTCTGGAAGCTTTGCATGAGGGTAGGAACCACTGCTGTTGCTGTTGCTGTAGCTGCCTGGACCTACAGCAAAGAGCCAAGAAAAAAAAAAAAAATCATTTCACACTCTGTACACCAAATTCCCCCAGTGCTGGCAGAGCCAGGAAGTCTGCAGAGCCATGTAAATCTCCCTTCAAGCAGTCTGTCTCTTCGGTAGCTCCAGAAATGGTGTTTGTTACCTTTTAGATTTTAGTAGATGGGTGAAAACTGCTGGCAACAGTCCCTGTTTCTCAAGCTGGAGAGCCAACCAGCAGGAGTTTCATAGAGAAGGCAGCTTCCACCAGAGGGTTCTGTCTCTTATTGCTGCTAGTAGTACTTTGAGCCTCAGTGAGAAGATTTCCCACCAAGAACCTGGAATTCAAGTTGCCATTTTATTTTATTTAATCATTTTATTTTATTCTAATTTCAAGTTGCGCTTTTAGATTTAAACCTTCAAATCAATGCAGAATACATCAAAGTATAGTTGTTCAAAATCTCAGTGAAAAAGAATTATGCTGTAACCTGGAAAAAAAAAAAAAAAACTAACCTAAATTCAAGAAAGAACATGGTGTCAGGGAAGGTTAGCCCTGAAAACTTAGGAATAAAGAGGATCTATGAGGCAAATCCTGGTAGTATTTATCCAAGTGGTTTTAGGTGAGAGGTTACATTGGTTTGTTCAGTTTGGAGGCAGGTAAATTGTTGCTTTGGAGTTGGATGGCTTTTTTGTCAAACGTTCACACATAAAACAGACACCCTTATTTTTAGTTCCATGCTCTGTAAGCAACCTACTCTTACAATCTGATTCCCCAATGTTGGTCACAGGACATGAATGTTTTTATTCATCTATTTATTTTTTTAAGTTATCTCTACACCCAATGTGGGACTCGAACTCACAACCCCGATAAGCAAGAGTTACAACCTCCGCCAACTGAGGCAGCCAGGTGCCCCAGGACATGAATGTTTTAGCCCGTGGCTATTATATCTTTTTCTGTTTATATTCATGATGTTCATTATGGACAAACTTGTGGTTTTGAACACCAGGCTCTGGGAGCATGAGTTTGCTTTGGGAGATGAATTTATAGTCTGTGTGTTAGCATATTGGATTTCTAAGCCTATACGGCTGAGGACCAGAACCTCACTCTGATGAAAGATAAGACCATACCAATGGAGGATCTTTGGGAGTTCCTAGAAACTCCCTAACTGGCCAGTGGTCAATATCCTTACTACTCAAACTGCTGATGTTATCAGGCCTACTGGGAGTTTTGTCTATATTCAGGGACTGGCAGGATAGAACTATATTTGGGATCCTGGTCTGGAGTCAGATAGACTTGGTATAAATCCTATCTTTCATGTTTAACCTAAGCAAATTGTGTAATCTTTCTGTGCCTCAATTTTCTCATCTGTAATTTGGGCATAACAGGAGTATCTACTTCATGGAATTGTTAGGAGACAATAAGACAGCATGTTAAGCACTTTATGTGTACTAGGCCTTATGTAACACCTAACATAAAATGTTGCTTAATAAACAGTAGCTACTCATCTTTTTAGAGCTCTTACTAGATGCTAGACACTGTGGTAAGCATGAATATATTTGTCCATAGTCAAACAGTTGGCAAGTGCTAGAACTGAGAGTTGAACCAGGCCAAAGCCAATGTATTTGACTACTAGCTTAAACCATCTCTGATGGTTTAACAAACACAGCAAACCTTGCGCTTCCAGAAAGTATTGCCTCCTTTAAAGGAATAAATTTGGAAGTCTGTGTATTTATTCCTAAGCCTATTCAGGACTCCTGTTTTGAACTGAAAACTCTGTGATTTATTTTTTTTAACATTCTTAAGAAGGGCAAATCGTTGTTCTTTGAGAGAAGATTTGATCTTCCTTAATAACCAAAACTCTCTCAACGCCAAGCCCAGTAAGTAAAGTGGAGAATTACATTGGGACATGCCATCTGTGGCTGAAAGCATGGGGCTAAGAAAGCAATCCCACAGTTTTGACAGAAGTAGCAAATACTTCTTTGTCACAAAGCATTTTCTTTAAAAAAAATTTTTTTTTTAATGTTTATTTATTTTTGAGAGAGAGAGAGACAGAGTGTGAGTGGGGGAGAAGCAGAGACAGAGAGGGAAGCACAGAATCTGAAACAGGCTCCAGGCTCTTAGCTGTCAGCACAGAGCCGGACGCAGAGCTTGAACTCAGGACTGGCAAGATCATGACCTGAGCCGAAGTCGGACGCTTAACCAGCTGAGCTACCCAGGCACCCTGTCACAAAGCATTTTCCATTGTGGCTGACTTCACTTTCCTATCCCACTCCTTTTTTATGGGGTTAAATAAGAAAATATGTGTTGTTATTTGTAAATTAGGTTAGGTACAAATGGGTTAAATTATGGTAACTAAAGTTAGCAGATGAATACAAACATAAAGAAAGATTGCCAACGAAGGCCATGTCTTTTTAACAACTCTATCATTGACACAAAAATATGCTCATCAAAATAATTTGAGAATGGGTGATTTTTAAAAAAGGATGAGGGATTGAAAGTTAAGTTTATCAGAGTTAAATGTAAGATCCTGTACTTCAAGCTGGGAAAAAATAACTGCATATACAGAATATAAACAATATAGCCTGAAAGTATATAAGAAAATTGCTTAGAAGTTTTAGTAGATAAGAACTTAATCTAAGTTAATGACTGCCGAGAAAAATACTAAGGTGTCACGCTGAATTAAAGGAAGCCTAGACTCTAGATGAAGGAGGTGACCTATCCACTCTACTCTGCTGATTAGATTTCTGGAAGCTACAATTTCAGAGGCTACAATTTGAATATGGCCATACTGCATTCAGAAGAGAGTAATCATGGTAAAAGAGCATGAGAAATGTTGAATGGTTTGGAGATGTTTTGTTTGAAGGTGAAAATATTGGGGCCATGATAGATTTCTTTAAATATTTCATGTGCAATCACATGGGGAAAGGATTTGGTTCATTTCATATGGTAGCAAGGGGTGGAATAAGAAAAGTGGGTGGAAGCTTCAGTGAGATAAGAGTTTTAGTTCAGAATGCAGAAGAAGTGTATAAAATTGACAAACTAAAAATGAAATGAGGTTTCAGGGAGAAGTTTCTCCACCACTTGAGTTGCTCCCACAGAAACAGAAACTGAACCACTTCTTTCTCCCTAAGAAAGGTCTTAAGCCTATCAGATCCTATTTGTAATCACCACTATCATCCAAAAGCAACTTTATTTATTTATTTTTTTAAGTTTATTTATTTTCAAAGTGAGAGAGAGCAAGCAGGAGAGGAGCAGAGAGAGAGGGAGAGAGAGAATCCTAAGCAGGTTCTGTGATATAAGCACAAAGCCTGACTAGGGACTTAATCCATGAACCATGAGATCATGACCTGAACCGAAATCAAGAGTTTGACGCTCAACCGACTGAGCCATCCAGGCGCCCCCGTCCAAAAGCTCCTTTAAAGCACCCCTTATGTGTTGTGAAGCTAGAGCCACCAACTGTCCTGATTTTTCCAAGGAGTGTGGGAGTTAGTTTGCTAAAACTATGAAAGGTCCCATGTGAACCGCAGCAAGTTTATCACCCCAGAGCAGAAGGAGTTTTGGATAAAGAAGGTCCTTTAAGGGGCACCTGGGTGGCTTTGTCGGTTAAGCATCTGACTTCAGCTCAGGTCATGATCTTGCAGCTCATGAGTAGGAGCCCCACTTTGGGCTCGCTGCTGTCAGCCTGTCCTCACAGAGCCTGCTTTGGATCCTCTGTCCCCCTCTCTCTACCCCTCCCTGACTTGTGCTCTCCTAAAAATAAGTAAATATTAAAAAAAAGAATGTCCTTTAAGTCGTGGTTGAGACAAACATAGAAGATATGCAATCAAACCTTCACTGAAGGTTTGGTTTATAAACCTTCATGAATTAAAGGAGTTGTCTCGTCTTCCATATAAATGAAATTTCCAGATATTCGAAACTTACTGTTTAAATACCAACAAATTTATATGTATTAGATTAGATTTTTTAAATAATTTTAAAGATTACTTATTTTGAGAGAAGGAGAGAGAGCATGAGCAGGGGAGAGGCAGAGAGAGAGGGAGACAGAGAGAATCCCAAGCAGGCTCCACACTGTCAGCACAGAGCCTGATTAGAGGTTCAAACTCACAGACCATGAGATCATAACCTGAGCCAAAACCAAGAGTCACACGCTTAACTGGTTGAGCCACCCAAGTGCCCCTGTATTAGATTTAAAATGTCTTAAAACATATTACATAGTTCCCTGTGCTGTTTATCAGATAATATGGCATATAGATGTCTTCTTTTGAAAATATGTTAGGAAAGAATTAGGATTGGAATATAGAGCAATAAAACAAAATAGGTAAGACTTAAGTTTTTAAGTTTTACAGAGGTGGGTTTGAACTGGCCTCTATCCATTATAGCATGCCAAGTTATTTAATCTGTGTCTCAGTTTTCTCAACTGTAAATTGGGGGTAATATGTACCTACTGCATAGAATAGTGCCTGGTAGACCATGAAGAGCACTGAGTAAATAGTAGCTGTTTTATCATCATTATTAAAACCCCTAGAGTTATTGTCTGGACTAAACAGCTGCAGCTGGTTACACCATCTTCTAGACCATCTGAATGGACTCTGCTGCTGCCATCATAATCTCTGGTCTGTGTGCTTGATCTTTATTTTATGCATAATTGAATGACTGTGTGAGAACACTTAGACTTCCTAAAGAACAAAATGCATGTGCTTTTTGATGTCTGTTTACTCATTGATTTCTAGTCCCTGGACTATATTCCAAATACTGGAGTGTTTTGGAAACATTACCTACTTATAAGTGTGGCATTACAGAAATCAGTTGATTAATCTGCCTATTTAACCAGCAGTTCAAAGTTTAAGTGATTGTTTTCTTTTTAAAGGCATTAAATGTTTTTATTTATTTATTTTTGAGAGAGAGAGAGAGAGGGGGGGGGAACACAAGTGGGGGAGGGGCAGGGAGAGAGGGAGCACAGAATCCAAAGTAGGCTCCAGGCTCTGAGCTGTCAGTGCAGAGCCTGACACAGGGCTCGAACCCATGAACCCTGAGATCTTGATCTGAGCCGAAGTTGGACGCTTAACTGACTGAGCCACCCAGGTTCCCCTAAATGATTTTTTTCAAATAGAATTTTACAAAGGCTCTTCTCTTTGTTCTACCACCCATTTGGTCCAAAAAAAAAAAAAAAAAAAAAAAAAAAAATCCTTTTATTCTTTTCTTACAGTTCCTAAAATACCAAAGTACTTGGACAAAGTATGCATCTGAACTTTATTAGTTTTCTTTGGGAAGCCCAAGAGGATAACATTCTTAAAGCACAAGTCAGTAATTGCTTTTCCCTTATAACTTTACCCCTTGGTCCTATGCAAAAAAGCAGTAGATAAACATGTCTGCGAAATTCATAAGAAAGGTTGAAAAAAGGCACATGGAGGCACATTTAACATGGCTGTGCTGACTTTCCCTATCCTTCCTTCTCTTCTTTCTACCTGCAGACCTAACCATGCCAACCCAAATCTGTGGGTCATCATGTAATCAACTGCACTTTTCATTACAAGACTGGACAAAGATTACCCATTAAACTCGTTCTCTTAACTCCATACTACTCCCTTTAGGTGTTCCCTGGGAGGGAGGAAACTCTTCAGAAGAGCAGATAAAGTCAAGCATACTGGCATCGCTCACACATCTGTCAGAAAATTGCGGAGTTTTAAAAAATCACTTCAGTCCAAAGTTAACCTATTTGAAACTGACCACTGGGAGTTGGCCTCCTGTCTAAAGGTTTAGCTGTAAGTAAACAAACAACCAAAAAAATTAAAGACCTTGTTTTTGATCAGACTGTTCAAAGAAAGATTTTTGTGGGTGAAAGTTCACCAGGCTGAAACAATAGAAACACTTGAGAGTGGAATATGGCCTTCACCTTTAAAGCAGAGGTCTTCGTTCACCTTGGCTGGCCTCCTTCAAGAGCACAGACATGACTTGTTTTGCCTCTCAGAATATTTTGCACGTTCATCTTTGATACTAGGGGAGTCAGAAGACACTATGTTCAGCAGTTGGGCGTTTAGGTCTAGAAGTTGGCAACGACTTTCAGCAGGGTTGGTCTTTACTTGGCAATAACCTCGTGAATAGTTTTTAATGATTAGAAAGCAAGAGGAAAAAGTAGCAGAAACTTTCTCACTCCCATGGCTCTGTATCAGTCCCAGTGTAGATTCTTGAGCTGCCTAATAAAAACCACCCAGAACTGAAAATGTAGCCAGTCTGACCCTTCCCCTGATTTAAACTAATTTTTTAACCTTTAAGGGAATCTTTAAGAGAAAAATGAACTCAATCCTTAATTAATGAAGCTCTAAGTGAGAAAAGGCCAAAAGTAATTACTACTTAAAGAGTATGAAGGTATTTACTTGTCCATGTGTCTGCCAGTGTGCTCTAGTTATGGCAACTATATGTGCTAAATTATCAGGGAAAGTCCAGATTTTATATATCTTCTCTCAGAAATCCTTTACTCCTCAGATTATGAAGTTCAGAAATTTTTCAGTTTGTAAAATATGATAATTTTTATTATTTTAGCTCATAAGCTCTGTTAAAAATAATGATGTGGAGGGGCACCTGGGTGGCTCAGTCAGTTAAGCATGTGACTTTGGCTCAGGTCATGATCTCACAGTTAGCGGGTTCAAGCCCCACATTGGGCTTTGTGCTGACAGCTCAGAGCCTGGAGCCTGCTTCAGATTCTGTGTCTCCCTCTCTCTCTGTCCCTCCCCACTTGCATTCTCTCTCTCTCTCTCTCTCTCAAAAATAAATAAACATGAAAAAAATTAAAAAAAAATAAAGATGTGGAAAGCTGTTTGTTAATCTTAAAAATAAAATTGTCAGTTATTTTACCAGCAAAATGGGTTTATTCAGGAATAATGGAGAATTGCAATTCGGGGCATGCGACATATGAAAAGCCATAGGCAACTCCAACAAACAAAGACAAACCTCATGTTATGGAGGAAAAGGAGGTTGGGGGTCGGGGTTACTTTGAATGAAAGTCCATTGAAGGAAAGAAAGAGTTCAGGGTGATGATGCTTTCTCATTGGTTGGGTTGCTGGGGCACTCGATTTCTTGCATGAGATGCAATGCGTGTAATTGATGATTCTTTCCTTTGATTCTTCTTTTGGGGTCTGTAATTGACAGTTCTTCTTGTAATTAATGTAGGGCACCCCCTTCCAGGCTCCCATTCTAGATTCCCAAGTCCACTTCAGTGAGGTGCCTTTTTTATTAATTTTCACATGTTTTAAACTGAGGGAAAGCTATTGAAATACAAATAGTTACCATCCACCATCTATGAAATCTTACCAATGTAATTAACAAGTCATATCCCTGTATGATTTTAATGTACACGAAAAGAACAGAGCATAACACAATTGCCGCTTAAATTATCCTGACCTCTGTCCTCTAGTGTAAGTGGAGAAAGGAGAGGGGTATTGGTTTATGTCCCTATATTCCCTTGAGCATCCTTCTCCTAATTTGGAAATTACATGCTCTTCACCAGGCATTTGCTCCATCATGGGCCACCATTCACTTAACTACAGATCAATGCTTCAAACTCCTGGACACAGTTCTCTTGTAGGATGTTGTTTTCTGTGATGGGTGCAACATAAGATTAAATGTGAGGCAGGGCACGCTTCTCTTTACAGTTTCATCCCTTTATCCTCCACACCTCCACTACACAAGGTAGTGTACATCTATTAGACTTAGTGAATGGTTGGATTAACTTAAGGAAATCACAGTGTTGGAAGGGGAAAAAATGTAAACTGAATGTGAAACCTGCTATAATCACCCAACTCACAGCGCATTTGATAGGTAGGAACTCTACTTAAACTACCTTCCTGGAAATCGCATCAAGCCTTCCACTTAATACATTAATAAGAAACTTAGACTCCTGGCCACATAAACCTGCTGCTTCAAGAGTGAAGTCCACATTCTACTCCTGAATTTTTCATGTCACTCTGGTTTCAGCCTAGTGACCCACAAAAGACTGCAGGAGGGAGGCCAGCAAAATTAAGTGCCCTGACCTCTCCCCCACCATAAGGGAAAGTCAGAGGTTGAAGAACAAAATGAGAATAGTGATACTAGTTGATCAAGTTACATATTTTTTGTACATCCTACTTTTAGTGTATCAATGGTAATTCAGCTAAATAACCTTTCCCATCATCCCAGGAAAGTGAATAAGACATTACACCTTTGCCGGGAGATTGATTGCCTTCTAGATAACCCAATTCATAATCTTTCTGCCCTACCCTCAAGTTTGAGAGCACTGCCATTTCCTAACCTCTGCTATTTGGCTGTCTGCCTATCTTTGACAAACTCTAGTCATCACCCATGGAGTTGGTCTCATTCCAGGAACTATTCCAGTAGTTCATTCTTCAAGTCTGAGTTATTCAGTTAAAACAGCCCAAATGCTTTAGACAACTCCCACAGACCAGTCACAGTTCTTTGGTGCTAGAGCCCTACAGAACAGTCCAGGTGGGCACGTAAGACCTCCAAGTGTGATCCCTGTTTGTCTCCTCACTGCTGTGAGTAGCAAATATGCCTCTTTGTTCTTAAAATTGTCTAGCTAGTAACTGTTAGAACACAGATGGACACACACACACACACACACACACAAAACACCTTTCAAGGGCAAATGTTAATCATGGAGACAATATACAACCAAAAGCCCTCAGACTGCCTACATAGTGAATTCTTCCTACAGACATATCTGATCTCGTTGTTGTTGTTGTTGTTGTTGTTGTTGTTGTTGTTGTTGTTGTTGTTATGGTCTTCAAATGATTTGTAATGTCTTTAGAAGGGGCATGCAATTGTTGTTTCCCCCCAGTCTCTACTCTTTCCCCTTATTCACATCCAGTTGCATCACTCATTTATATACTGGCCTGATCTTGAAAAACGTTTGAGTTTGAGATCCCTGCATCTAAACCCATAATGAGGGCTGCTTGGGTGGCTCAGTCCATTAAGCATCCAACTCTTGATTTCGGCTCAGGTCATGATCTCATGTTTTATGGGTTCAAGCATAATATCAGGCTCTGCTCTGACAGCATGGAGCCTGCTTGGGATTCCCTCTCTTTCTCTGCCCCTCCCTCACTCCCATGTACATGCACTCTCTCTCTCTCTTAAAATAAATAAACATTTAAACCCATAAGGAGGAAGATATACATTTTCCTAATTACTTTTAATATATGAACATATCTCCTTTCTCCCCCTTCTGCTTTTAAACTTTGCCCCTTGGGTCTTCAAGTTATACCAGGCCACTCCCTTAGCTAATCCCAAACCACATACAGTTTTTACTATTTTTAATTTTTAAAAATTTTTTGTAATGTTTATTTATTTTGAGAGAGAGCAAGAGAGCACATGTGCATGCACATGCAAGTAGGGGAGGGGCAGAGAGAGAGGGAGACAGAGAATCTCAAACAGGCTCCATGCTTTCAGCACAGAACCCATCACAGGGCTCGATCCCACAAACTACGAGATCGTGACCTAAGCCGAAATCAAGAATTGGATGCTTAACCAACTGAGCCACCCAACCATGCCCCCCAAACCACATAAAGTTTTTAAATGTTCCCTTAAGGATCTAGGTAAGTTCTTAGCAAGACTTCTCCTCTCTCCCTGCCTTTGAACTACTGGAGATGGAGGGGAGGTTTGATTCTTCAGGCCACATTAATAGTAGCCAAGTTCTTCCTTAGCATTCTCACGGATATTGTTTGGAATAGTTATAACTGGGCAATAATTCCTTCAGGATTTAGTTTTAATACTTTTTCATTTCGTATTGTGCCGCCATTTTCATGTGTTCAGATATGTATTGAGCTCCTACTACAAATCAGGCATACTTGTACTGGGAATAGAGCAATGAACAAAGCAAATCTCCCTGCCCTCATGAAACTTGCATTCTAGTGAAGGAAACAAGACTTCCAGGAAGATGGCAGAGTAGGAGGATCCTAAGCCCACCTGTCCCATGGACACGCCTAGATAACAGCCACATCCTAAACCCACAAAACAGCAAGAAGACTGGCAGAACAGACTTTTCACAGTTCATCATAGAGAGGGGGCCACATCTAGTAAAAGAAACAATTTCAGTAACCATGATAGAGTTCCTATTGTTAATGTCTGTAATGCTGCAGATTTAGTATCCTCTGGCTTTAATTCAGAATTATTCATGTAATCAGGAGATTTTATCTCAACTCAAGTAAAGTAACTGTGTGTTGTTAAATACCAATTTAGTAATAAAATGGCCAAATGTAACCTGTCTGTGACTAGTTAGCTCAATAGATTGAGAAAGGTATGATGACATCAAGGTCATTAACTCTTGGGCTTATTCTACACACAAACTAGTTAATATTAGTTGATATCTTTCAGTCTCATTGCCACAGACTACTTTGCTAACCTGGCCAGTCCTCCAGAGGCATCCCGTTGAAAACAAGAGAAATAAGGGGATGATAGACTAGGTGTCTGTTAGCACTGTTAGAAAAACAACTTAACACCCGTATCCTGATGATGGTGTTCTAAGAGGCATGCCAGACAATAGTGTCATTGTGATCAAATATGGTGCAGGGCCATCTTCAAAGTGAAAGTTCTCCAGGCTTCTGTCTCTGCCAGCCAGGAGAATCATGAAGGAGTTCTTTTCCTTGAATAAGATCCTTGGGATGAGATTGCAGTCCATTTATTTCTGCGCTGCTTCCATGGTATAGTCCTCAGTCTTCAAGAGAGTTTCTCAATTAAACTATTAATGCCAGTAATTTTAAGAGCGTAATGAACGTGATGGGGTGTTTTGAGAACTTAGGCTGACACATTCTCACATTCAGACGTACCTGGAGGACCTGTCTGCCAAGGTTCCGTATATGTGAGAGATTAAGAACTATTTCATTCTAATGGAAGAGAGTACCACAGGACAATGTTGACCATAAGAAAGGAGTGATTCTGGGCACAGACCAGATTCATGTTTGAATCCTAGGGAAAGGGAGCTAAAATAAAGGGCATGTAAATTTCAAAAGAGTAATTTCCATTAAATCTCTGAGTCATCAGGACCTTAACGCAGCCCTTCCAGATTAGCTGTTTCACTGTGTGGAGAAAATTTGGAGTGAAGAATGCTTTTTCCTGGTGGAATTTCTATCGCAAGCATTAACAGGCTGAAAACCAGAGAAATCAGTCAACATTAGGGCCCCCCAAAGAAGCAGAAGAGACATTACCCTTCAGTTGAGCATTGGGAATGTAGCGAAATTATCAGTGCTTCAGGTGCTTTCCGCCCCAGTATCAGTGTGTGTATACAGTTTGGCTTAAGGATAACAAGAGATTGCACTGAAGTGAAGTGGGAAGGTTAAGAGTGCATGTAGGAGTGGTTAAGTGTAGAAGTTAAGACTGTGGTTCTGCAGATTTCTCACTGTCAGAGAAGGGGATTATAAGTGTATGGAAAGGGAGAAGGCTCGAACAAACCCTGCGGTGCTGGACTGGAATTGGAAATATCAGTATGAAACCATTGTTTTTAAGTGTGTGTGTGTGTGTGTGTGTGTGTGTGTGTGTGTGTGTGTGTGTGTGTTGGGGAGTGGGGAGGTTGTTCTCTGAGAGGACCTACAGGCAATGACACACTAGTGCAAATTAACAAACCTAGAACCCAAGTCTTTCTAAATGCTATTCTCCACCAAAGGAACCAGTGCTTCTTAGAAAAGTTGCTGATTTCAAGGCTGGTGCTAGGAAAACACTAGAAAAACCTGGACTATCTTCTTGTGTCATAAAGTTAGGAAGCTCAAAGAATTTTAGGGACATGTCAAAAGGACAGTTTGAAGGGACTCCCACTAGCTGTATCAGGGACAATTTGAGTATCCTAATAAATAGTGTCAGTAACAGATTATAACCCATGGAATAAAATAGGAATCTATGAGTCTCTACAGGTATAAATAAACACCCAAGCAAATCATGGAGAAAAGTACATTTTTTCCTTACAGTAGAACACCAACTAAAAAATAGAAAAAGAATGGAAGAATTATGAAATCACCATTTGGCAATCATCGTGGTAATAATTGACTCAGGTAAGAATCATCATGCATGCTAAAACTAGTGGATAAAGTTTGATGAAGGATAGGATAGTTACATAGTGTCAAAGTATCTCCCCACAAGATACTTGTTAATGATGAAGAAAAAAACAGTAATTTTAAAGTGGAAAAACCTTAACCAAGTCGTTAAAGGGAACTTCAACTGTAATGGAACAAATCAACTAATATTATATACTGAGAAGATCACAACACTTCTGAGGTATTTCTGCTAAGAATGCATAACCTGAATCTAATCATGAGGAAAAATCAGACAACCCAAGTTGAAAAACACTCTACAAACAACTTGCCTATAACTCTTCAAATATGTCAAGGTCATGAAAAACAAAGTATGGAAAATCTAGTCTAGATTAAAGGAGGCTAAAGATACTTGACAACTGAATGTTGATCTTGACAACAGCATATGGTATGGAATTTTATTTAATGGGCATTACTGAGACAATTGAGCAAAGTTGGAATGAGGTCTATAGATTGGATAGTATTACTGAATCAATATTGACTTCTTACTTTGCATAATTACACTGCGGTTGTGAAAGAGAATGTCCTTGTGTTTTGGAAATACACACTAAAGTACTTAGGAGGAAAGGGCATCATGTCTACAACTTATTCTTCATTTATTTATTTTTTTTAATGTTTATTCATTTTTGAGAGACAGAGACAGAGCGTGAGCAGGGGAGGGGCGGAGGGAGAGGGAGACACAGAATCTAAGACAGGCTCCAGGCTCCAAGCTGTCAGCACAGAGCCTCACGCGAGGCTTGAACCCACAAACCATGAGATCATGATCTGTCGGATGCTTAACCGACTGAGCCACCCAGGCGCCCCTCCAACTTATTCTTCAACAGAAAAAATTATAAATAAATATGTACAGATAGTACACAAGTGCACACAAGGTTGGCCTAGGTTGCTAGGAGAAAGAATTAAAATTAACAAGCAATTTTTACATGACTAATCAGAAATTCTGAGACTATGCCTCAAAGCTCTTTTTATTTGGTGCCTGGTGCCAATTTAAGATGTAAGATAAGACAGCAGCCCATACGGCAGAAAGTCTTGAATACCAATGAGTCATTCTCTATATTTGAGACACCTATAGAACACACTCTTCCAACCCAGTCAATTTAACTCACCTCAACTTCAATACCACAGGTTCTTCTACCAAAAATTATTTCTTTCTTTAACTTTCATATTCAGGCAGAGTTATTATAGTCACAAATTCCATGCAACTCTCCTGCTTGAGCATTAGAATAATCCATTTACTGATGAACAGGTTTAATCCAAATAAATTCTAAACACTTATCTTAATATAGCGATAAAATATTTTGGACCTAAAAGTCATAGCTGATTAAAAAACAGCACAGATAACAGATTGAACCATCACTAACCTTTCTTTGCTCTATTATTTGTTTGCTCTCTTTGCTCTGTTTTTTTCAGTATCACTTGTGGGCAGGAAGCAGCCATATTGAAATACAAATTTTACTTGTTTCTTTAAAAAAAAAAAGAAAAACAAATAGATGGTTTATTCTAAGAACGTACAGGAACTTATATTCTAAACGTCCATAAATACATATTCCAGGGACTCTTATCACCTCAGAACTCTACTACAGCTTCTCTTTAATCTTTTTAAACATCCTGTTACATAAATTGCAGCTGCATCTATAGCAGGAAAAATAATAAGATAATAATTGCTCAAACATCAAAAGCACTTGGGTGGGTCTTACATAGGCCTTTAGTCTTCTCTCCCACCAACACCACGTTCTTAAATTTTTTTTTTTACCCACCCACATTAATGTATTTTTTGTTTGTTGGTTTCTCCTTTCCTTTCCCCTGAGTAATTACTATGAATTTCTGCCAGGTCAGAAACTGTTCCAAGGAAGAGACCCTGAGTATTAAGAAAGCAGACAAACAGTACCTGAAGATAAGATGTAACTCTTTTCAGGCCTGCCCCTCCCTTAGATTTCTTTCTCCATTTGAATGTAATTAATTGGTGGAATTGCACGTCCTCAGTGTTGTACGAGGGAGAGTTCCTCTGCCTGACCTATGCTAGGAATTTCCTATTAACTTTAATGGGACCTTAGAACTGTTCTTACCACCCAGTATTACGGTAAGAACCACACAAATTGTTTTATGAGGGCTGCGAGTCTAATATATCCATTCCTCCAAGAAGTATTTCTTGATCATATGTTAGAGTTAGGAAGAGTTCTAGAAGTCATTTGGCTTGACCTGTTTTCCAAAGCCAGCATTTCTTCCATACTTTTTCTAACAAATGGTCACCAGCCAAGACTCAGTTATTTAGTATAATGAGGAACTTGCCATGGTGTTGGACAGCCCATTTCATTGCTGGACAGCTCTCATCATAACCCTTGCTGCTTGCTGTGGTTCTTTGCAGCTTCACAGAATATGTCTACCCCTGGTCCATATGACGCACCATTGGATGCTGCTGATTTGTCCTAACTAAGTATCATCACTCATAATAGTTTTTTCAGATCACGTTGAATAATGGACAAACATCCAAAAGTTAATAGTAGTTAATCTAGGAAGGTAAGATTGTGGTTGTTTTTAAATTTTCTTGCTTCTATGTAGATTCTAATTTTTGCAATAAATATTTACTTTAATATCTGACAGTTAAATTATTTTGGGGGGGTTTATTCTAGATACCAGTCCTAGAATGCGTATAGAATTATCCTATAATAAATCTGAGAGATAGGAACTATAATTTTCTCCATTGTACAAATGAAGAAACTGAGGCATAGAGGGATTAAGTAATTTGCCAAGGTCACACAGTTAATTAAGTAAGTGGCTGAAAAGAAATTGAAACCCAGGTTTGCTTAATTCTTGACCATTCCTCTTATAAAAGTAAAACAATTTTTTTTTTTAAATAGGCTCCTTGCCCAATGTGGGGCTTGAACCTGAGATCAAAAGTCAGATGCTCCATCAACTGAGCCAGCCAGGTGCCCCCGCAAAAAAACAATTTTTTGAGGGGCAGGAAAAATATTTATTTTTAGTGTGGTGGCCAGAAATTGACACAACATTCTAAGTTTGATCTGGAGAGCATAAAGTACACTGTGATTATTATGCCCTTGGATTTGGACACATTACAATATATTAATGTCCCTAAGACTTTATTTGATTTTTCACCTGGTATATGACTCATATAGACCTTTGCTCTTATTTTATTTTTTCACTTTGACTCCCACCTTATCTCTCCTCCTTTGTCACCCCAACAGTTCTAACCCTTCCGTAACCATTTTATCAACCTATTTAATATTTTTCTCCATGCTCTATAATAACATATAGACAAATACAAATGTACACATATTCGTTATAGACTTTTTTGTAATTTAAGAAGTGACTAGGGGTGCCTGCGCGGCTCAGGCAGTTAAGCATGTGACCCTTGATTTTGGCTCAGGTCATGATCTCACTGTTCATGAGTTCAAGCCCCATGTGGGACTCTGCCCTGACGGTGCAGAGCCTGCTTGGGATTCTCTCCCTCCCTTTCTCTCTGCCCCTACCCCCTTCACAATATACAAATAAAAACTTAAAGGAAAAAAAGAAGTGACTACATTTTTGCCTCTCACTTTTACTTAAAACAATTTCTTGTATAAAATCTCTCTAAATTAGGGGCACCTGGGTGGTTCAGTTGCTTAAGTTTGCAAAGTTGCAAAGTTTTCCAACTTTGGCCCATGTCATGGTCTCACGGTTTGTGAGTTCCAACCCCACATTGGGCTCTCTGCTCTCAGTACAGAGCCCGCTTTGGATCTTCTCTGCACCCCCCCCCCCATCTCAAAAATAAACATTAAAAACAAAACAAAACAAAACAATCTCCAGGGTGCCTGGGTGGCTCTGTCGGTTAAGCGTCTGACTTCAGCTCAGGTCATGATCTCATGGTTTGTGAGTTCGAGCCCCATGTCAGGCTCTGTGCTGACAGCTCAGAGCCTGGAGCCTGCTTCGGATTCTGTGTCTGCCTCTCCCCTGCTCACGCTCTGCCTATCTCTCTCTCTCAAAAATAAACATTAAAAAAAATTTAAGTTTCTAAATCAAATTCATTCCTTTTAATGGATGTTCCAAATGTGGATGTACTATAATTTTTGCAACCATTCCCCTATCGATGGGCATGCATGCTATTTACAACGTGTGTGTATGTGTGTGCATGTGTTAACACTGAAAACACTGCTCTAATAAATATCCTGGTACATTATGTACTATGATGTTTTTCAACAGTTTTATTGAAACTAGTAGTTTATTTTACTAGGATGGATTTCCAGAACTGAGATTGGTAGGTCAAGGGATATATGTATTTTAAAGATTTTATTTTTCAACAATCTCTACACCCAACATGAGGCTTGAACTCACAACCCAACATCAAGAGTTGCAGGCTCTACCAACTGAGCCAGCCAGGCACCCCAAGGGGTGTATATATTTACATTTTTTATTTTATTTATTTATTTATTTATTTATTTATTTATTTATTTATTTACTTATTTATTTTGAGAGAGATTGCATGCAGGGGAAGAGCAGAGAAAGTGGGAGAATCTTAGGTAGGCTCTACGTCCAGCGTGGAACCCAACACAGGGCTGAACTCACCAACTGTGAAATCCTGACCTGAGCTGAAATCAAGAGTTGGATGCTTAACAGATTGAGCCACCCAGGCACCCCATTTTTTGTATTTTTAAATAATAGGTGTTGCCAGATTGCTTTTAAAAAGCCTGTAATGCTTTGTATTTCAATAGTGACACATGAAAATACTCTTTATCCTATATCCCTGCAGCAATAGGTATTACAGCAGTCATTCTAATAAAACCCCTGTGAAACAAGAGGTAAAAGGAAACTACTTAAATATAATAAAAATTATTTATTTTATTTTTTAAATTTACATCCAAGTTAGTTAGCATATAGTGCAACAATGACTTCAGTAGTAGATTCCTTAATGCCCTTAATCATTTAGCCCATCCCCCCCTCCCAAAACCCCTCCAGTAACCCTCTGTTTGTTCTCCATACTTAAGAGTCTCTTATATTTTGTCCCCCTCCCTGTTTTTTATATTATTTTTGCTTCCCTTTCCTTGTGTTCATCTGTTCTGTGTCTTAAAGTCCTCATATGAGTGAAGTCATATGATATTTGTCTTTCTTATTGCTTAGCATAATAATACCCTCTAGTTCCATCCACATAGTTGCAATATAATAAAAATTATTTACTGCAAGTCAACAGCAATTATAATCCTAACTGGCAAAATATTATAACTCTTTCATTTAAAATCAGGAACTACAATGGGGCAGCTGCATGGCTTAGTCGGTTAAGCATCCGACTTCAGCTCAGGTCATGATCTCACAGTTTGTAGATTTGAGCCCAACGTACAGCTCTGTACTGAGAGCTCAGAGCCTGAAGCCTCCTTCAGATTCTGTGTCTCCCTCTCTCTCTCTGCCCCTCCCCTGCTTGTGCTTTGTCCCTGTATCTCAAAAATAGATAATAAATATTTTTTAAAAAGTGTTAAATATACCTGTCAGGTCCTTTTTACCTCAACTTTAAAAGTGTATAATATACATATAAAAATGTGGATAAATCATAACTGCACAGATCAATGAGTTATTGCAAAGTAAACACATTTATACCACCACCTAGGTCAAGAAATAGACACTGGTTCAAGAAATAAACACCTCAAAAGCTTTCCTCATGCCCCTCCCATTGCTCTCTTCCTCCTTCCTTAAGAGAACCACAGAATAGTTTTGCCTGATTTTGAAGTATATAGAAATAGAATCATGTAGGACATACTCTTTTTTTTGTGTGTCTGGTTTCTTTCCCTCATCATTTCCTTAGTGAGGTTCCTCCGTGTGACAGATACCAGTAGTTCACTCATTTTCATTGCTGCACAATAATTCGTTGTATGAATAATATACTACAACTAATAACCTGTTGTGTGTTGATGGACCTTCAGGTATTTTTGAATCTGAAAGCTGTCATCCAATACATAAACCACCAATACTCCCAGATTTGTACGTCAGAAATTTGGATGATCACACCATTTTTGTCTACAGAAATCATTGACATTTATCCGTTTGACAAGACCAGATAGATTTGTATCAGACAATTAGAGATCTCTCTTCAGGTTAATCTTAATGCAGTAATAAATAGTATTCGGGCGAGTCGTTCAATTAGCTAACACGGAACTGTCTGTAGTGTCATTTAGCGCGCATTTCTGCACCTCATCTGAATTCAGTTTAACAAATATTTATCGAAGGTATACTATGTTCTAGGTATTGACTGGGGACGAAGCAGTGAACCTACCAGATCAGATCCATACCCTCGTGGAATTTACATTCTAGTTGATGAGACCAATGTAAACAAAAATCAAATACTCTGGATAATGTTAGGTAAGTGCATAAGGAAAGTGAAGCAGGGCAACATCATAGGGAGTGCTGAGGACGGAGGCAGACAACTTTAGAAGAAGCTAGGAATATAACGTGAAGGCCGGGAATAGAACACTGAGGCAAGTACAAAGACCCTGAAGAGGGGATAAGCTTCAAGAAACAGGCAGGCCAGTGTGCCTAGAGCCAATTGTGAACAGAAGCCAAGTGGAGGAGAGGTAGACAGGAGCCAGATCATTCAGGGTTTTGAAGTCCTACATGTCTAAATGCAATGCTGACATGGATAAGAAGATGCAACAACCAGATATCCCTTTAAGGAAGTGCTTGATGCCCAGAAATGGAGAGTGTGGTCAGCAAGGAGCCTTGAGCTGACAGCTCTTTCAGGTCTACCTTAGGTGCAGAGAGCCTTGCTGCCTGAGGACATACCCCGCTTAGAACAGACCGTGTCTGTGACTGAGTGGGCGGGGATATAAAGGCTCAATCATTTGGATCATTTGGATCTTGCACCGCACAATTCTGACCGACCGCACTCATTCCTGGGCTCCCTGGTGGGTTAGCCCAAGGTTTATTGGGTGTGTATCACTGATTTCTTCCTCTGCCGAGTCCTGCTTCCTCTTCTTTCCATTCAGAGGTGTTAAACCCTGATATACATCTTGGATCCCAAGCTTGGTCCCCACGTCTGTGGAGAGCCCAACCTGTTACAAATGAGAAGCCACTGAAGGATTTTAAGCAAAGAATTCAAATGGTATAATTTAGTTTTTAGATCACTCCAGCTGCTGTACAGAGAATGGATTGCAAGGGGAGGGGGTAAAAGTGAAAACAGTGGCCCAGGAGAGAGATGGTGGTGGCCTCATCCAGGGAGGAAACAGAAGGTAGGGGAGAAGTGGGTGGATTTTGGACCGAATTTGGTTATAAAACTGGTAACTGTGGTTCTTCCCAAGTGCTTTGATCAAATGGCTTGCTGAAAATAAATTTAGTGTGTCTTTGTATTTCTTTAATCTACTGTCCTGTCATTTCAAAAAAGGAAATAGCCACAGGGCTCCTGGCTGGCTCAGTTGGAAGAGCGTGTTGCTCTTGATGTGTGGGTGGTGAATTTGAACCCCGCATGGGGTGTAGAGAGTACTCAAGTAAATAAAAACTTTAAAAAAAAGAAAGAAAGAAATAGCCTGCGTGGTATGGCCCCTAATTACCTGGATAATCTCATTCTTGCACTCACCTCCTGTTTACTGTTCCAGCCACATCAGCTTTTTCTCCTTCCTCTAGAATGCCAAGTTTATTGCTGCCTCATGCATTTTTCACATGTGGTTTTCAGATTTTCTCTGTAGCACTCCCCACACTTTGCCGATCTAAATTCTATTCATCCTTCAGGGCTCTGATTACATGCTGCCTCCTCACAGAGGATTTCTCTAGCATCACCCTCTCCTGCAATGAGGCCAGTTCCTCTAATTATGTGCTCACATAAATCCCTATGTTTTCTTTCATAGCACTTATCACAAGTTGTAATTATGCCATAATTTTTGTTATCATTTGTCTTCCTCAGTTCCACAAGGGGCAGGAACATACCTGTTTTGTTTTCTGCTTCATCCCGAGTGCCTTGCACAGTAACCAGGACCAGTAAATAGGTGCACAATAAATATTTTTTCAGTCAATGAACTTGCCCTTAGTGGATCCATATTGGTTCCTAGAGTCAATTCCTTTAAGTGCTCATAAAACACCTTTAAAAAATTTTTTTTAAGTTTATTTATTTACTTTGAGAGAGAGAATGAGCATGAGCTGCAGAGCGGTAGAGAAAGGGGGAGAGAAAAAAATCCCAAGCAGGTTCCACATTGTCATTGTGGAGCCTGATGTGAGGCTCAAACCCATAAACCCGTGAGATCACAACCTGAGCCAAAATCCAGAGTCGGACACTCAACCAACTGAGCCATGCAGGCACCCCCTCTTTTTAAAAAAAAATTTTTTTAACACCTTTTAATAATTCACACCAAAATCTCCCAGGGGTCGCTGAAGATTTTCAGACTATAATTTTTAGGATCTCATTTTTTTACACACACACAAAAACCACTTTTTTTCTTTTTAAGATTTTATTTCCAAACAATCCCTACATCCAATGTGGGGCTCAAGCCCACAACCCCAAAATCAAGAATGGCATGCTCCACTGACTAAGCCAGCCAGGCACCCCTGCCAAAAACACTTTTTGAGTGAAGAAGTAGTACCAAATATTTATAATGAAAAGAGTAATACTCTTGAGGTAGGCAGCTACTTCAAACTAAACAGGTTTGACCAATCTTCTATCTTTAAAAGAAGATCTTATTCACCCTTGAAAATCAATACATCTCACCTTCTGACATTTTTCCCACTGTCAAAATAATTTTTATATTTTCATTCGTGGTTTATAATCACACTGGCCTTACAGTATTTGGGACTAGAAATCTTGCTTTGTTAAAAGTGACAGAATACTTCATATTATTTCACCTCTGTGGAATTTCAAATTTCTTACCTAATGTTTGTTCTTCCCCTTCCAGCATGAAAATTATCTTTCTTTATTTTCATTGAGTTATAATTCACATACCATAAAATTCACCTTTAAAAAAAAGTGTCTTAAAGACGATAGAAAGAAAACCAGACCTTACCTGGTTTATCAGCAGACATTCTACTGTTTTCTAGAAGCCAAAGCCAAAGTAAGCAGGGAGGGCAATAGTGAAAGCAGAATTAGATGTGGATTTATTCTTTATACAGTTTGGAGTGTTATGCTACCCAGGTCTAATTTAAGAGACTTTTGTGCTCTAGGCATTTGTAGTATTCTTTGCAGTATCCTATATACATAGAGGAGATCCTGTGTAGTATCCTATATACATATTAAAATATATAATGACATCCAGGGCCACCTGGGTGGTTCAGTTGGTTAAGCATCTGACTTCGGCTCAGGTCATGATCTCGCAGTTTGTGCGTTCGAGCCCCACATCAGGCTGTGTGCTCAGAGCCTGGAGCTGCCTCGGTTTCTGTGTCTCCATCTCTCTCTGCCCCTCTCCCACTGGGGGTCTGTCTCTCTCTCTCTCTCTCTCTCTCTCAAAAATAAACACTTAAAAAAATTTAAATATATATATAATGACCTCCCAAATCAAATATCAAAATACGCTGTAAAATGTTGACAGAATTTTGTATAATTTTTCTTTTGAAATTTATTAAGCTATGAGCAAGTAACATTTAAGTTTTTTTTTTTAACATTTTTTATTTATTTTTGAGACAGAGAGAGAGACAGAGCATGAACAGGGGAGGGACAGAGAGAGAGGGAGACACAGAATCGGAAGCAGGCTCCAGGCTCTGAGCCATCAGCCCAGAGCCCGACGCGGGGCTCGAACCCACGGACTGTGAGATCGTGACCTGAGCTGAAGTCGGCCGCTCAACCGACTGAGCCACCCAGGCGCCCCATGAGCAAGTAACATTTAATGTACGTTTGGTTATCATTTCTCAAAAACTGTTATATAATTTTGTGAACTTGTGCAGAATGAAGTAAAATTTACTTTCAAATACTTGTTAATATACAGTGTTATGTTAGTTTCAGTTGTGAATTTAATGAGTCAACACTTGCATGCAACACTCAGTGGTCATCACAACAAGTGCACTCCTTAATCCCCATCCCCTACTTCACTCATCTCCCTACCCACCCACCCCCTCTGCTAACCCTCATTTGTTCTCTATAGTTAAGAATCTGTTTCTTGGTTTATCTCTGTCTGTCTTTAACCTTCAAATACTTTTCAAATGTAATAAACTTCTTTTGAATATCAACTACATAAGCAATGAACTTCACATGTTGCATGTGTAGACATTTAACTGTTTTATTTATTTCCAAAAAAACTGTGCACAAACATAACTTTTTTTTAGATGGTAGTTATTTTTTATTTCAATACTAATAAATAAATGTTAAAAAAATTAAAAAAAAAGGGGGAGCGCCTGGGTGGCTCAGTCGGTTGAGCATCCCACTTCAGCTCAGGTCATGATCTCACGGTTTGTGAGTTCAAGCCCGGCATCAGGCTCTGTGCTGATGACTCAGAGCCTGGAGCCTGCTTCAGATTCTGTGTCTCCCTCTCTCTGCCCCTCCCCTGCTCACACTCTGTCTCTCTCTGTCTTTCAATTATAAATAAACGTTAAAAAAAAAATTTTTTTAGATGGTAGTTATTTTTTAAATTACATGGTAAACAAATCACTCAATCCAGGAAAGTATAAAGTAAAATCTTTTTTCATATCAGCTATTCCCTTTTTTTAGAGTCTACAAGTAGTAGCTGTTGAATGTATCTTGTATGTCCTCCCAGAAAATTTGCATACCTATCCCAGCATGAGATATATTTATAAACATACAAAAATAGTATTGCATTATAGATATTGTTATACACCATGCTATTTTCACTTGACAGTTACTATGGGAGTTTTTTCAGATGCATAGATTTATCTCATTGTTTTCAAATGTTGCATAACATTCCACAAGATGAACTACAATGTATTGAGCTAGTGCCTTATAAACATAACTTTTAAAAAATGTTTATTTTTTTAAGGGTAGTGGCATTGTGGGTGACTTTTTCTGCCTTTTATGTAGAACTGTGTTAATGTTGCTATACTGATCATGAAATTAAAATTTTTTTAACTTATTGAAAAAAAAAAGACCCATCCTTTAGAGTGTGATTTGCAGTAACAAATTGAGTAAGAGACTCTGGATGCCAGTCAAGACTGAGAAGGGACATTTGAATCCACCTATTCCAGAGTAGATAATGACCCCTAATTACATTCTCAATAGAGACCAAAACTGAATTATTGGAAGTTAAGAGCTGAAAATAAATGTGAGTGCAGATAATTTGTCACAGGAGTTTGGCAAAGAAGGGTAGAAACAGGACAGAACCTTTAGCGGCAGAGTTGGGCAAAGCTTTTGTTCTGAATTGGAAAAACACAGACAAGAGAGGTATAAGCTCTGGGTCTTGACTATTTCAATTGCAAGTCTAAGTCTGAAGAAGACCTGATTAATAGTGGAAAGTTGATAGCATGCAAAGAGAGCTTCTACCCCCCACCCCCCACCCCTTTTTGTTGTTGTTGTTTTACTTTGAAAAATGGAGAAGACTCTTAAAATAGAGAACAAACTGAGGGCTGCTGGAAAGGAGGTGGGGCAGGGGTGGAATAGGTTAAGTTGATGATGGATATTAAGGACAGCACTTGTGTTGAGCACTAGGTGTTATATGTAAGTGATGAATCTGTAAATTCTTCTCCTGAAGCTAACATTATACTATATGTTAACTAACTAGAATTTAAATTAAAAAATTGAAACAAAAAAAAAGGGGAGCAGAGGGTAAGGGTCTTCATAAATTATGCTCTTGGGAGGTCAGGGTCAGGGCACTGGGAAGGGGAGGAAGCTTTTGATTATACATTCCTCACATTTCACCCATAAGCAAAATCTCGTTTGTGTCCAGCTGGCTCTTCTAGAAAATGTGGGGCTGTTGGAAGAATGTATCACATTTAAAATCCTAAAATTAGATCTGCCTTAGTGAGGGCCCCTTAAGGCTTCCTCAGTTGAGTATATGTTTTGAGGATGAGAATGGGGAGAACAAAATCATCAGAGAAAATAATTATTGGGTTGATGAACAGAAAGCCCATTAGGCAAAATTACTGAGTTTGACCATTTCCCTTTTCCTGTGTAGTTCTGGAGGTAATATCCCCATATTTGCTTAAAATTTTTCTTTTAAGTTTCATTTATTTATTTTGAGAGAGAGAGAGAGAGCACATGAGCAGGGGAGGGGCAGAGAGAGAGAGAGAATCCCAAGCTGCACTGGCAGTGCAGAGCCCAATGAGGGGCTTGAACTGTGAGATCATGACCTGAGCCGAAGTCTCAGGTCACCGACTGAGCCACCCAGGCGCCCCTCCCCATCTATGCTTCAGTGCAAAGTGGGTGATGGGTATTAAGGACACTCACGGGGGCGAATTTCCTACTAGTTTGAAGGGGAAAGTGATACCCGGCTGATGGAGATATATTTCAGACAAGGCATCGGATCTTTCCACACTTATCATCACACCATATGAACAGTTTTCTCTTCTACTACCTAGAACCCTCTGTGTTTAGGCTGAATCAAGGTCTCTGGAGACCCTGTGGTGGTCAAGCTGGCTTGGGGGAATTAGAGGTGGGAGGATGACTTTTCTATCTATTATTATTTTGCATCTTTTGAAAATTGTATTGTGAACATGTATCATTTCATTTGAAAAGCTTAAGTTGTTTTAAAGACTTGATTGAGACTGAGAAGGAAAACTGAAGTCTCTGTTGTCTGGTCAGTATAGCCTCCTGGATTTACTGTAGTAAATCTGTACTTGGATTTACAAGTAGTTTCATATAACCTACTTGTTCATCTGATTCACGACTTTGTTGTGTGATCTTTTAGTTTAAGAACCTCTTCCTGAGAACCACACCCCCAACCTGGGTTATCTAATAGAATCTAAACAGGTCAATTTCTGTGTGACATCTCATTTTCTTCCACCCCACTTTTTGTTTGCCATCAGCAAACAAAACATCTTTTTAAGCACAGACGATCTACCTCAAGTTTGAGATCAGGATTACAGGCAGGTGCCAGCCTTGCTATTTACTAGCTATGTGACCTTCTGCAGGGCACAGAAAATGCTCTGGGATTCGGTTTCCTTGTGTGGGGCTGTGGAAGGTGCACCCACTAGATCAGGGGTCAGAGCGGGTGGGTTCAACTTCTGGGTCTGCCACTTGGTTGCTGTGTGACCTCAGATATGCTGCCTGGCCTGTGAGCTTTGGTTTCTATGAAATGGGTGCAACTCTTATTTTTGGGAGTAAGGGAGGTTGTGAAAGAGATCAGGGATACGAGGTGGCTGACAAGCGGCTGACGTCTGAGACACAGGGGCTCTCAAGACATATTAGCATCTTTTTCTTCCTCTTCACTTCCTTCTCTCTGTTTTTGTTGCTGTTGTTGTTTCCTTGTTTGTGTTGCTTTGTAAAACCGGCCTGTTATCCAGATCCCCAGCCTCTCATCGTGTTTTATAAACTGCAAAGCAGAAAGCAGAATATGTGGTTGTTTTGGCACCAGGCAGACAGAAACGGGGCCCCAGGCTGTGAATTTCTCTGACCTCTCTAAACTGTGCTTGAATTCCAGAGGAGAGCTCTGTTTTTCTAGGTGGAAGTTAGGTAAACTTTTCTGGGAGCTTGCCCCAGGCAACAAGCTGGGGGCTGGGGACTACCTTCCTGAAGTCCTTCCCATCATTAGCAGAAGAGACTCAGCAGGGTGGGGCCACCTGGGTGCTGGCTCACTGCCTCCAGGTGAGAAGCTGCTCAGGCTTTCGAATTTCTTTTTCTTTCTTTCTTTCTTTCTTTCTTTCTTTCTTTCTTTCTTTTCTTTCTTTCTTTCTTTCTTTCTAATTTTTTTTTAAGTTTGTTTTTGAGAGAGAGAGACAGACAGAGACAGAGAGACAGAGTGTGAGCAGCGGAGGGGCACAGAGACAGGGAGGCACAGAATCTGAAACAGGCTCCAGGCTCTGAGCTGTCAGCAAAGAGTCTGATGTGGGGCTCGAACTTACTTACGAACTGGGAGGTCATGACCTGCCCCGAAATAACCGACTGAGCCACCCAGGCGCCCCTGAAGCGCTTTTTTTTAATGAGAGTAATCTTTACACCCAACTCAAAGTCTCAAACTCACGACCCCAAGATCAAGAGTCACATGCTCTACTCACTGAGCCAGCCAGATGCCCCTAATAGTGCATTATTAAAAACCTATTCACATACAGAAGACAGATAAGGATGATGATGTTAATAATGCTAATAATAGTAATAATAAACCACACCTGCTGTTCACTATGTATACTGTGCTCTGGGGGAAGTCAGAATGCCTTCAGCCCAGTACTTGATTATAAAAGATGTTATTGCAGGGGCTCCTAGGTGGCTCAGTCGGTTAAGTGTCTGACTTTTGATTTCAGCTCAGGTCATGATCTCACAGTTTGTGAGATCAGGCCCCATGTCGGCCCCATGTTAGGCTCTGCACTGACAGCACAGAACCTGCTTGGGATTCTCTCTCTTTCTCTTTCTCTCTCTGGACCTTTCCCCCTTATTCACTAGCTCACTCTCTCTCTCTCAAAATAAATAAACTTAAAAAAAAAAGATGTTATTGCATTTGTATCTCCTCTGAGATTTTACTCCTACAAGCTCATCTAGGTAGGTATAAAATAGAATAAAAGTTCTAAGCCAGACACACTAAGAGAAGGGAAGAGAGAGGACAGTTATTCTAAAAATTGGCAATTTTGTCATTTTAACTAGTTTGGACATGAGCCAGGGGTACAAGTGGAAGTTCAGAAAAGTCATTAAGACGCTTGGCTCTGCCACTTAGTGGATTTGTAGTCTTTATTAAATAAGCAACTCTCCCTGGGTCTCAATTTCCCTGTCTCAAGGTGAGGAAAATCGGTGAAATCCTATCTAACACTTCCTAGCTCTAAGTTTCCTAGGCCAGAGGCTTACACGCTGAAATTCTTTGAAATTCTTCTGTGTCAACTCTGTCCTCTTCTGTGGACAAAGAGGGAGGAGAGAAGCCTTCCCAGTTCTGATAGAGCAGCTAACACATGCCAGGCATTGCGTGAGGGATCTTGTGTACATTAATGTATACATTAACTCATGGGACAGCAGAGCTGTCTTAATTTGACTAGTGATCTTAAGAAGGGGGTGGGCACACACACGAGTGGTATCACGAGGTTCTCTTATTTATGTATTATTAAGAACACAAGGAAATAGGTAATCGACAGAAATGGATAGATGGAAGTATCTATGCATATAAAATCACTCTAAATGGTTTATACAGACATAAATTACATATATATGTGTGGCACATAATTGAAATTTTACATTAGGAATGTAAAAGTAAAGAAAAGAAAGAGTTGTTATCCTGGACACTGGAAGTAAGAACATCGCAGTTAACCTACCAAATAGATACTTTACTTTGGGGGGAATTGAGAGCTCATAATATGCTTAAACAAAGTATAAATCACAGGTGGGCTATTTCTCAATCCATTATTTCCTTTCTTCCCTGGCTAAAAAAAATTACGCATGCAATTCACTAAATCATTCTCATTGTGAAAGAGTCCAGCCATACAGAGCCAAGAGCCCTGGGGCGTTCACACTGCCCTCCTCCCAGCCCCAGCTGCGCTGACCTCTCACCAGAGGTAACCACAATGATCATTTTGGTGTGTGTTCTGGCCACTTTCAAATTACAGTTTCATTATTGCTATCCTTAAGTTGTTGCCTTAAGGAAAAAGAGCCTGGAAAGAATAAGGGGAAAGTGGGATTCAGTAACCTACAAAATATTTTAGGCAGGACACTTTGCAAAATGCAGCGGGCAGAAGTGGAAGTGGAGCCGTGTGTGGTTTCCAGGGCAGGGCTTCGGGCCACGTCCACCTTGGTAAATACCGCTGGTTGGCTCTGGCTCTGGCCTGCCTGCCAGACAGCCAAACACAGGAAACCTGACAAATCCTCACATCCTTCACTTCTTTATTTTTATTCTTTATACTCATCAGTCTCCTGTACCCCGATAACGGCTGGGCGTGGCAGTTTCTCTTACACACAGTAGCAAGGACCTACTTTCTCTCCTTCTCTTTCCTTGCTGAAGGACAATGTCAAGGGCATGTCTAGGCCAGGTCAGAGAATGTTACATCAGAGATACTGCTGCTATATTTACCTCCACTTGTCTTTCAAGCAAAGCAATTTGTATGATGAGAAACAGTAGAGACGGGCTGTCCTGGTTATCTTCAGAGAAGGAAAACGTTGAATTTTAAAGCCGTGTATGATTTTATGTTGCAGTACATTTCTCCATTTCTCGGGGAGCAAAATTTCTTTTCCTCTTTCTTTTTGCCTTTTTAAAATTCTCTTTGAGGACGGAGTTAAAGAGACATTACTTCACCCCAGACCTAGAGACCAACAGTTGCTAGTCACGGTTTAATCCATTCCAGGCTGTCACCGTAGCCTTGAGACAAGAGAGACTAAACAGAATGACAAGCAAAATCATCACTGGGTTTGTTTTGCTGTGGACGTTTCCATATTGGCCTCTGTCGCCCTCACACCCCCAACCCCCTCTGGACCAATTATTTTTATTCTCCAGGCCTCAATTTCCTGCTCAGTAAAATAGGAAGAATCAATTCTGTTTCCCTTGGAGGAGCGTTGTTAGGAGAATAAATATGAAGAGAGTCTTGAGGGGGAAGGAAGGTTATTCAGCTCTGATCCAATTCAGCAATCCCTTCTTGAGTACATATTAAGTGTCAGCAGAGGGGACCATCCAGTCAGACATCTCACCTATGCTTAAGCAGTCAACAATATGATAACTGGTAGAAAACAAGATTTACAGAGAACCTTCCATCCCCCAAGTTTCAGAGGAGGGAGTGCTGGGGGAATTGGGAGAGGATTAGAGGAAGCTTCTAAGGGAGGAGTGGCGTTTGAGATGGGAGAGAACCAGAGGACATTCCTGAGAGAGAATAAAGAATAAAAGGAAGGGAGAGCCTGGGTGGCTCAGTCCGTGGAGCATGGGACTCTTGATCTAGGGGTTGAAAGTCTGAGCCCCATGTTGGGTGTAGACATTACTGAAAAATAAAGGTCTTTAGAGAGGAGGAGGAGGAAGAGGAGGAGGAGGAGAAGGAAGAAAGGTGCAGAGGAGCCAGAGCTCAGGATGAGCTCAGGGGACAATGAGTACCACAATCTGGCACATGACAGGGAGCACAGGTGATAAGGTGGGTTCACACTGGAGAGGCTACAAAGTCTGTGCTTAATTCCGCAGGTGTCACCAGCATTTAGGTGAAGAGTGACATGATTGACCTAGTACTTTAGGGCGATTACTATAGCAGCTGGTGGGGCGGGTGGCGGCGGGGGGGGGGGGGGGGGGGGGGGGGGGGGGGGGGGGGGGGGGGGGGGGGGGGGGGGGGGGGGGGGGGGGGGAGGGGACAGCTTGGAGGGATAAAAGGAGCTTCAGTGAGGTGAGGACACAGTACTGCAAAGCTTTCCTTGACCAGTTACCCACCATGAACCTCTGAGTCCACTGCTGTTAAAGGAAGGATTTCCCTCCTAGCACTTGCACATTCAACATTTATCCTTACCTGAGTCTGGTTTTGATGGGTCTCTCTCTTTTCCAAGCATGACTCCTGGCTCCCCATCAGACAGTCAGCTTCCTGTAAACAGGACCTTTATTTGTCCTTCACCCTCCTCTTTGTGCCAAGGCCCTCTATGCCATAGCCAGCTGTAGTCATCACTTAGGGCGAAAAGATTGCTGCTTAGCCTTCGGACCCAGACTACACTTTCCTTCTGCTTTTGTTCCAAGAGTTTTCCAACATCAGCCAAAATATCCAATGAGCTCAGGGCTTGAAAAGGAAATAGTCAGTAGGCAGATGGGGGAGGAGGAGATGTCCTGTGGCATAACAGAAGACCAATTTGGGTTATAGTCCTTTGAAAAAAATGTAAGGCAGCATTTCTTAACGGTTATTATAGTGTGAGGCACCTTGCACTCCAAACACGTTATGGCATTGCATCCAGTTGGCAATCCGATGAGATGGTTGCTATTATTTTACAGATGAGAAAACTGATGTACAAAGTTCAACAATTTGGTCAATAACTCCTAACAAGTGACAGAGTCAGGATTTGAACAGTGTCTCTCTGCTGTCAAAGTCCATTACCTTAACCACTGTGGTCTATTGCTTCTTTTGCATTATGGACCTAGATATCCAGGTTAATGTATCTTCAGCCTTTCAACCCATACCCTTCTTCTCCAGCACAATGGCAGTGTTGCTTGAATGTTTTACTAAAGAGTTGATCCATTCGGATTAAGACTGTGTTAGTGGAGATTAAGTTGCAAAGCCCTAACCTTTCACCACTCTACAGCTTTCAGGGGGGATCTCAGTGCTTCAAAAGATTTCAACCTGCCAGACAAATATCCTTTATTGATTAATTCAATTTCCCAACTCAGGCCGACTACACCGAGTTGATGGGACACCAGAAAAAACAAAGGAATCTGAGTAGCCTAAAAAGAATTGACAATTTCTCTTTAGACTCCTTTGAAATGGAGACAACAGCTCTCAGACTCCCTTTGGAGCCTCCAAGGTAGTAGTGTGGGGGCAGGGGTGGGGGATTGGGTTGGGGGAGGTAGTAAAAGTCCTGGACCCCTGTTGGAAAATGCTGCTCTGACCTTTTATGGTAGAATGCATTCTAGAGAGCTCTGTTTGATGGTAAGAGAAGAGAGCAGGACACCTAAGTAATGAGGGAGAGAAGGGAGGGTGAGAGAGACAGAAGTTGAGACAGAGAGGGTCAGAAAGCCCCGTTCCGGTTATTCTCCTGCCTTAAGATAATGCTTCTAGCTTTTAGCTAGTTAGCTAAATTAGAGCCTGCTTTGGTTCAGTTGGGAAGGCAGTATTAGGACAAAAAGATCTTGGATTGTAAAGAGAGGCACATTTGGACTTCAATTATTGCTTTTTCTCACTACCTTGCCTAACTTCTGAATCTCATGGAACAAAACAGTTACTTTTTAGGATGGTTATATATGAGATAGGATTTTTTTTTTTTTTTTAAATCCTGGTATTAACAGGCATTGAATAAAGGTCACTTAGTGAAAGTCTTGAGAACCACCATTTGGTACTGATCTAAGAGGTTTCAGAATCAGACAACTTGCATAATTCAGGCTTTCTTATGAATTTCAAGCTGTCATCACTAAAAAGTAATGGTTGAAATAAACTAGAAAGACATCAGACATTTTTAGTAGATGATAGTGGTCAGCCAAACAGAAGAGCAAGACCTTAACAGATTTGCTGATCCTCAGGAAGACAATATGTTGAAGAAGCCACAAAATTGTCAGAATTTTTCATTGAGCTTTTCTAACACCGTCTGGATCAGTTTTAGACTGATAATTGATTATTTTCAACATGAAGATCACCGAGGACGTACTAAGTGGGGTTGTTTCAAGTTAGATCTTGAGACATAATTTTTGTTTATTCCTGTATGTAGAGTCCTCATTCCAACATCTGCTGGGTTGGAGGCTTGATATTTCAAGGGTCTAGTTTTAGCTCCCTAGCTTCTTCCTGACTTTCCTGTTTTGTTTTATTTTGTTGCCTGAGGCCAGATGCTGAACCTTAGTGGCAGGCAGAGTCCTATCTAAACAAATGGCCCTATCTCACAATCTCTCCAGGGAATGCAGGGAGGAAGGGGAGTGGGGAGGCTGTCTTTCTAGCACTACTCCAAGTGCCTCTTAAGCAAGGCTATGAATGGGGAGTAGGGAGGGGGCTGGTTTGTTTTTTTTTAAGCATCCCCAAGTAGTGACAACATTTGCATATTCAGTGGATATTCTTAACGGATTTCTGAATTCAAATAATTTTTTGGGGGGGTTAATGTTTATTTGTTTTTGAGAGAGAGAGAGAGAGAGAGAACATGACAAGGAAGGGGCAAAGAGAGAGGGAGACACAGAATCTGAAGCAGTCTCCAGGCTCTGCGCTGTCAGCACAGAGCCCGATGTGGGGCTTGAACTCACGAACTGTGAGATCATGACCTGAGCCAAAGTCGGACACTCAACTGACTGAACAATCCAGGTGCCCCTGAATTCAAATAATTTCAAAAAGTGTAACAAAATAAAATTCAAAGAATGAGCAGAGTAGGTGTGTGCTATCTCTCTTCCCCGCCCCACGAGAGCTCTGTCCCTTCAGAAACTGGTTTGGGCAGGTAGGGCTCGATGGATACCTTTCTCTCTCCAGTCCAGCTGTATTCAGAGACAGGAGTTGAAAATCAGTGTATATTTAGCAGATTTCCCCCAAGTTAGGAGCGCTACACATCAATGTTATGAAACACCAAGACCGTCCCCTGGTCCAGCAGGATTTCTGCCGGAGACCTCCTTCCCTATGTCTTCACCTGGTTGGAGTCAACTCAGCCATCCCCTTCTCAGGGCAGACCTTTCTAGTCACTTCTTTCTTCATCAGTCTGGGTTAAATACAGGCTTAAACTTCCTTCTCATAAAGCCTTAACCTCTGTGTGGCATTATAATGGGCTGCTTACAAATTTATTGCTTTGCCAGAGTGTGTTTCCCAAGAGAATTTTTTTCACCCTGTCTATAGAAAGTAGCACAAGACCCGGTAAATAATAGGTATATAATATTGGTTTGCTCATGGAAGGGGGGAAGGAAGGGAGGAGGGGGGGAGGGATGGAGGAAGGGAGGAAGGAAGGTCAAGGAAATCCCATCCATCCCCCTCTTCACTCCCCTACCCCACTTCTCCCCCAGCCCCCACCACCTGCCCAGCTCTGTCAGATGAGAGGACCAGTCTACCCAGCTACTAGCAGGGAGCAGCAGTAGAGGTCTTTGAGCATTAAAAAAAAAAATAAATAAATAAATAAAAAGCAAATGCATTTTGGGTTCCTAATTCACCCAAGTTTCTCCATTTGCTAGGTCTCAGTGTTCTGGCATCAAATAACTGAGCATGGCAGAGAGCCCACACAAAAATAGGCAAGACGTTTATGCACCAACATAGCATTTAAAACAAAAAAAAATTTTTTTTTAAGTAGGCTCCACACCCAGCATGGAACCCAATGCAGGGCTTGAACTCATGACCCTGAGATCAAGACCTGAGCCGAGATCAAGAGTCCGATGCTCAACCCCCTGAGCCACCCAGGTGCCCCCAAGATAGCATATTTTTAAAATTATCCCTTTCCAATCAAAGGTGTTGTTCTGAGTGGAATCTAACTCCTTGCAGGAAAAGTTGGGAGTGCTAGCCCTGGTTTTGACGCTGGTGGTGTGACCTGGGGCCTTTCCTTTTGTTTTAATTTGCTCATCTGTAAAATGAGTCTGGGTTTAAGAATGAATTGTGAGTCATTAATAGCCTGTGTTAATTTAGCCAGTGACACCTGGCATTTTAACATTGAAACCATTGAATAGTTGTGGTAAAGCAAGGGCTGTTTCCTGAAACTTGGTTTGGTTGTACTCTATGTGCACAGGTACTAGGTCAGGATATAAAATGCACTTCTTACCGTGTTGCCACGGTCCAAATGTTCAAAGAATTGGGTTGGATGGCAAATGAGGCCCTTCCAATGTTAACATGTGTGGATGTGGCAGGACTGCAGTGAAGTCACCTAAAACACAAGGGAAAGAGGGACTGGCAAGAGTGAAAGAGAGATCAGTTGGAATAGTGGGGAACCATTGGCCAACTGTAGAACAGGATGAGCTGACAGAAGAGCACCTGAAAGGTACAAAATAGAAATCCTTCAGGGAAGTGTGAGTTTGGCTCTTCCCCACCTTCCTTCCCGACCTTAAATCTCTGACCTGTCTGTTGCCTTTATTTCTGTTAGCTGGGAAGAACATTGGCACAGATTTTTATGAGCCGTTCCCTCCAGCCCCACCCTTACTCTTCTCCTCTGGTTATAGATAATTCCTCTGTGCCCCTCCCCCTGACCCCATCCCGGTTTGCCCACAAATATGCACAGGCGCTGGGCCTAATTTGCTGGGTGTCTTGCTCTCACCTCTTTCTGTTCATCTTTGGTGGTCTTGCCACACGTACCCTACACACTCCTGGAGCCAAGAAGTGTGTGTTGGAATGTGGGGTCTAGGAGGTGTAGATAAAGGGGTGGAATGTTTCTCTTGGAGGAATCTTCCCAAGGAGGCAGGATCCTCTGCCCCTTCTCTTCCCCCCCCTCCCCCCCAGCTCATGCTCTCTCTCTCTCTCAAGAATAAATAAACATTTTTAAAAAATTCTGTTTTCATTCCAAACATTGTGTCAATTTACATGAAAAAAAGGTATAGGACTTTATTATTATTATGTTTTAGTCAAAGGAGATCATGAGCTTTAAAATTTGGAGAATGGAGGCTCAACAGAGTCAGCAGCAGTAGCAACAGTACCTCCACCAACTCTAGTCACCTGTCTTGGTTTCAAGGTGGCCTGGCGGGCCAGCACAGAGAACACAGGTGGAAATGCTTTTTTGGAACCCTGCTGCAGGGTGACTGATGAGAAAGGTTTGGGCCTCAAAGCTGGGACAATCTGATTTCTTTCTTTCTTTCTTTCTTTCTTTCTTTCTTTCTTTCTTTCTTTCTTTCTTTTTTTTTTTTAGAGATCTTTTTTACAAGTGTATTTATTTTTGAGAGAGAGAGAGAAAACAGAGCACACGAGGAAGGGAGGGGCAGAGAGAGAGAGAGGAGAGAGAGAGAGAGAGAGAGAGAGAGAGAGAATTCCAAGCAGGCTGCACACTGTCAGTGCAGAGTCTGATGTGTGGCTCTAATTCACAAACCATGAGATCATGACCTGAGATAAAACCAAGAGTTGGAGGCTTAACCGACACCCAGGGGCCCCAGGGACAATCTGATTTCTAAAGTCCCTTTTAGTTATCAGATTCTTAAAATCTAAGATTTGTATGATTTAATGAACAAATGAGAAGTGATAGAAGATTTTAGCAGTTAACTACTCTTCTGTTATGGGAGGAGGGGCACAGCCTGAAGACATGGAGACATAAGACCTCAATGTGTAAGCCTAGCCCCCCTACTCTGGTTACAGATGCTTCTGGGCGGGCAGAAATCCATGAAAGAATAGACTGTCCTCAAGGCCCGTGTTGGGAAAAGATGTTATGAACCGTGCCTCTAGATTCTTAGATGAGCTCTGAGTCACTGCCAGAAAATAGAGGCCAGTAGGCTAAATGCTACCTTTCTAAGGTTCTAGTCCTTTGCAACTGACCTATCAAATGACCTTTGACATCTGGCTTGACCTCTGTTTCTCATTCTTCCTTTTCTGTTAAGTGAGTATTCAGATAAACAACAGTTGCTTCCACTGCCAAGCATTCTTAAGGTAACATACATAAATTAAAAGTAGTGGAAAAAGAAGTAGAAATAGAAGAAGCAGTAAATATCGCTCCCATTTTATAAATTAGAAAACTGAGGTACAGAGGGGTTAAGTACCATACCCAAGGGTATGGCATTTGTGTACGTGACTGAGTCCGCAGCCTCCAGAGGTTATGTGACTGGGAGGTGAGTAACTGGTGTCAGTTGCTGGGAACAGGGGGTGGAAGTTGCTACAAGGGGAAGACAGGTCTGGCCCTGCCCCAGAGGAGTCTCGAAGTGATGCTGAGTCACAGCCCTGCGAGGTCCCCCTCCGGAAATGACATTGGTTGGAGCCGCGGTCCTCTAACATTTTTGCTCCTGTATCTTTTAAAAGAGTTTTGAAAAATCTTGTACCTCCTCGTACATTTAAAGTTGGCATCTAACATTTTTCATCATTAGCTCGAAGAGTTCTAAAAGTTGTAAAATACTGTTGGCCTTTTTTAATATCAATAAAAACTGTGAAATCACTCTTTTAAATGCATCTAAAGGATTCAAATAAATACCAGAGTAATTTGATATTACCCTTGTCGATTTAGCTAATTCATGATGAAACTCTTTAAAATGGAAGTTTTATATTGTTTCTTTCTCTCTTTGAAGTCACATTATCACATTTCGATTCCTCTTCCATGTAATCTTAAAATGATTTAGTGATAAAAACATTTTATTGGTCTTTGATTACACATACTTTTCTGCAACAAAAATACATAAATTGAAATCATTTTAAAAGATATTTCCAGTGACAGAAGGTTCTAATTGTTTGAAAATATATGATTAGTAACATTTATCACAACAACAGGTATTACAAATTTTTATAATTAGTAAACACTGGTTCACTTCTTAAGAAGTGAAATTTTATTGGGAATTTGTCTTATAAGGAGATGGAAAGACTGGGGAGGTATTTATGGTTCCTTGATTAGAATAATTGTGGAATTGTCCCTTTGATGTCCCAGAGGTTCTTATACCTTAGAGCAATGCATCAGCTAGCAGGATTAGAGAACAATGAGCAGTAAACTTTTTTTGTGTGTGAAATGGGAGGAGGGCAATTGAGGAAAAAAAGGTAAGGAAAAGAGGGGCCCCTGGCTGGCTCAGTCAGTAAGTGCAGACAACTCTTGATCTCGGGCTTTTAAGTTCAAACCCCAAGTTGGCTGTAGAGATTACTTACAAATAAAATCTTTAAAGTGTGTTTTTTTTTAATTTTTTGATGTTTATTTATTTTTGAGAGAAAGAGAGAGAGACAGCACAAGCCAGGGAGGGGCAGAGAGAGAGATGGGGAGACACAGAATCCAAAGCAGGCTCATCTCTGAGCTGTCAGCGCAGAGCCCAACACGGGGCTCGAATCCACAAACCATGAGATCATGACCTGAGCCAAAGTCAGATGCGCAACCAACTGAGCCACCCAGGCAAAAAAAAAAAAGAAAAGAAAAATGGCGGTCAAAGGAAATCAGGGCTGCAGATGCCCTCTGAGGCACATCCGTTTAGGGAAGAATATGAATGGAAACTGAAGACCTGCAAATTGATCCCTTTGAAACTGACCAGTGTCCCATACCCTTTGGAAAGTATCTGTGTACCTAAACTACCTGCCTTGTTAACACCCGTGCCCCACACCAGCCTAGCAGAGAAACTGGGTATAGCAGTAACCAAGCAGTATTCTTTATTCTCTATCCACGGGGTTTGCACCACATACAGCCCCTTCAAGGTCTTCCTGAGTCATTCTGGAGCCGTTGGGGTGGCTTTCTTGTGCCCACAAGCTGGTCTTCTTGGTTTTTTCTATGGCTTCTGCCCATTTTGATCTATCTTCTGTGCAACAGAGCTGCTCACCCCTTAGCTGCCAGATCTAGTGTAGACAGTTGCACTTGAGGAAATTAAGCTTCAGACCCCACACCCATAGGCTTCTTCTGGCTCAAACAGTGGCCCTTCAGAGGGAGAAGTGTCCCCACCCTCCCCCAGTGTCTCTCCCTGGGATGAGGGGTCTTGGCAGGGGAAGCACCTCCAGCTGACAGTTCTTAGAGGGTACTTACTATCCTGGTACATATCTCTTACATATTTGTTAGTCTTTCTCTCTAAACTGTGGGCTCCTTGAGAGCTAGGTCCAGCTTTATCAGAGACTATGTGTCCCCAGAGTCTGACATGGGGTGTGGACAGAGTAGGTGCTCAAAGGATGTTTGTTGAATTGAATGTCACGCCATTTAGACAAACTTAGAGGGGGGAGAAAGGACAATAATTTCGGCCTATGCCATAAATGGGGATAAGGCGAGGATAAGCAGTGTCCGTTGATACTTTGTTCTGTTATGTTCTGGTGCATGGACAGAAGTGAGTGGCTCTCTTTCGATCACCCAAAGTGCCTTTGGGTGCTCACCTCTCTTGAGGATAACCAGCTCATCCCACTGAGCCCTGGGATCCAGAGGTTCTAGAGTTTGGAGGGTGCTGAGGAGGGGACAGAGGCCTTTGGACATAAGCTGTTACACACAGCAGGGTTCTGTAGATAGAGTTTCCATCTCCTGCCCAGGGGTGAAGGAGGGGCCTACTGTAATTCTCCTGCCAGTTGGGATGAAAAACAGTCAATGGAGAACCATCTTATCTGAACTCAGCCCCCTCCAAACAATGCTCTGGTTGATACATTCTCTGCTCCTTTTCCAAGGGGAGGGAACAGCAGCAGGCTGATCCATGAGATCTTCTGGCCTAGATTTAGAAGGATCTGGACTTACTATTCTAGGGGAAATTCATCTTATCAGGATTTTATCCAAGCAAGCCCCTGACCCAGATTTATAAACTTATTCACTGCATTTGGTGTACAACAGGGCTACTGAAAACGTGGTCCACCAGTGATAGCATTAAAATAGCTTGGGAGTGTTAAGAATGCGAATTCTTGGGCCCCGCTCCAGACCTACTAAATCAGAACTCCTGGGTGAGGCCCAGGAAACTGTGTTTTAACAATCTCTCAAGGTCGTTTTTATGTATACGAAAGTACACACACATACACACCACACACACAGAGCGCTGCCTCTAGCTCCTGCAGCTGCTAATGCCACTTGGTCGTTTCCCTGTGGTTTTCCCCGGCAGGGCCCTGGGATTTGTTTTTCTCCACTGTGGACCTTGTTCATTTCCTGCTGCTTCCAAGAGGTTGGGAGAGGAAAGAGAGTGAGAATGAAGGCAGGAGGGAGGGGCCAGGGGTTAGCTAAGGCAGTGGAGCTTTCAAGAATGAAAAGGAAAATGCTTAGTGACAATGTTCCTTTGTCAAGAGTTAGCTTTATGTTGATGGAGCTGCAAGTCATTAGCAATCCGGGCACATGGCAGGAGTTGACCCGGTCATTCTCCAGAGCCAGATCGCCCTCTGCTGCCTACCAATAAATGACACTCTGGGACTCGGGAACTGCCAGAGAAAAGAGTCTCTGGGGCTGAGGTGGGAGAGAGGACGTGACTAAGGCCAAGAGGTCACAAAGTCACCACTTTGGGCTAGAAGAATCTTGTTAGGATCTTGTTTGCAGGGAAGGAAAATGTGCCAATTCAGTGGGTGTTTCCAGGATCCATCCAACAGTGGGCTTCTGCCAAGCCCTACACTGGCTCCCATGATTCCAAGCTCCCAGCTTGATTTGGCTCTGCAGACACTCTCCCCCTTCTTCCTCACCCTTCCCTCACCTTGAAAAGAAAGGGTGTTTAAAATCAGAGGAAGACAAAAGAAAGACGGAATTTTTTGCTATGGAGGCATCTAGAGGCAGTTAGTCAAGGCTCAGACTTTTTAAAAAATCTCCTTTTCGGAATCTCTTTGTTTCTTCTGTCTCTAGGTCTCTCTGTCTTTATTCTCTTGCCAGGGAACTCTTACCCCGCAGCTGTGGAGTCAGACCTTCTTTATTGCCCCACTTTATTGCTGTTGGGAATTATGGTTCATGTGGGTCACTGGTGAAGAGAGCAAAGATTTGTTCCCAGAATAAAAGTTCAGGCACAGCAGATGCTCCTGCCAACCGCGGGGCAGTGACCCATTTCCTCCTAGTTCTTGCTTTTGCCCCTTTTCAGCTCTGACTGGGGCTGGCCCCTGGCAGGCAGTCATGCCTGTACCCTCTGTCCTGGGACTTCTGCAGAGTGTAGGACTCCTGCTGGGGAGATACCTTTAGAGCCAGGTCTGGAAAATAACTGCCCCAAAGGGGCTGGGATGGAGTCGAAGAAGGGAGGGGAGGAGAGGGTCAGAGATGGGGGAGATGAAGAGAGAGCGGTAGAGATGAGAGTGGAGGTCAAATTTTTCAGAATGTTCTGGTGTCATGAAATACTCTAGTCTCTTCCCAAAATATCCTCATGTACAGAATAAGTCTATCTGTGATGCCAAGCCCCTCAACCAAAACAGTTGTCTTTAGATAAAAGTTTGGTTGTTTGCTTGGTTTTTTTTTTGGTCTACATGGGACCGAATATCTGGATCTTTAGATAAGCACATTTAGATAATTTTATTTATATGACCGCAGGTATATATGCCTGTTGTGTATTTGTATTACAATCAAAGTTGGATGGTGCCTGGTCGGCTGAGTGTCTAACTTTGGCTCAGGTCATGATCTTGCGGTTCGTGAGTTTGAGCCCCGCATCAGGGCTTGCGACTGTCAGTGCAGAGCCCTCTCCGGTACTCTGACCTCCTCTCCCTCTGAACCTCCTCCGCTCGTGCTCTCTCTTTCAAAAATAAACCTTAAAAAAATCAAAGCACCCTTATAGTTATAAAATAAATAAGACCTGGAGATACAATGTACAGCATAGAGAATATAGTTAATAATAGGTGATAACTTTGTATGATGACAGATGGTAGCTAGATTTATTGTGGTGATCAGTTCCTAATGTATATAAATGTTGAATTACTAAGTTGCACACATGAGACCAATATAATATCATGTCTCAACTACACTTCAATTAAAAAAATTTTTTTTGAAATCAAAGCACCTTTCCACTGCCTTGTGGTTATGATACTTGAAAGACAATTTCATCTCTTGTAACTCATCTACTTGGTAGCCTTCATTGTGAGCAGGGTTGCATCTCTGGAGCCATTTTGTGCCTGGAGTTGGATCAGAACTCCAAGAAGAAGGGCATAATCATAGGTACTTAGGCTGCAAACACAGGCAAGCTAAGGGTTAAGGAGAAGGATGGTATTTAATAGAGGGTGTGATTGTGACAAGGTATGGTGGCAGATGTTAATTAGACTTACTGTAGTGTTCATTTTGCAATATATACAAATATCAAATTGTTATGTTGTATACCTGAAACTAATATAATATTGTATGTTGATTATATCTCAATAAAAGAAAAGAGGGTGTGAGTAGCTACTAATTTGCTGTGCTCAATACAAAATGAAAACAGGGGCTTCTTGATAAAAAGTTATTAAGAATTCCAAGATGGCAACAGCAGATTAATAAGTATGGGGCCCTTGTAAGCACAGGGCCTGTGTGATTGCACATGGCCCATGGAGACAGCTCTGGTAGAGGATCCTGTAGGGAGCATGTGGAAAACAAATTTAAGGAGGAGTGATATGTCTCGTCCAGTTTAAGTTTCCCTCCATTTATGCGATCCTCAAGACATCTGGCAGGCTTTTTTCAACACCCACTTGCTGGTCCTAGCTGTACTTTGGGGAGAGGAGGATAGAGCCTGTGCTCAAGTTGGGGGAGACACAGCTGGGGGAGAGCAGCAGTAGTCTGGGAGGAGTGAATCCCCAGATGGCTTCGGGTGGCCCCAGAGCTGTGGAGAAGCACCAAGTGTGGCATATGTACTTAGGGGGAAAACCTCCAAAGGCCAGGATTATGTTGGCTTTCTTCCACAAACAAACAAAAGGGGAAATCCAATGAGAATCACAATGCTTCTCATATTCCAGAGGAGACAACTTGGAGTCATTGAAATGTGTCTATTGAAGAAATGCGACCTGATTCTGTAGTCTTGGGCTAATGAAGTCTTGGGACACTGGGTTGCATATATAATCAGGCATAACTGGTATGACATGCTTTGTGGCTTGGGGTATAAATATAGTCTTATCTTTCAGGTTTTCATTAATCACTTGAGCCAGCCAACTGTCTTCATTATTTTTCCAAAAAATTATTTTGCCCAATGTGGGGCTTGAACTCACAACCCTGAGATCAAGAGTCACATGCTCTACCTACTAAGCCAGCCAGGTGCACTCTTCTCCCCCCACCCCCCCCTCTCCCCCCACCCCCCCCTCTCCCCCCACCCCCCCCTCTCCCCCCACCCCCCCCCTCTCCCCCCACCCCCCCCTCTCCCCCCCACCCCCCCCCCTCTCCCCCCACCCCCCCCTTCTCCCCCCCCACCCCCCCCTTCTCCCCCCCCACCCCCCCCTCTCCCCCCACCCCCCCCTCTCCCCCCACCCCCCCCTTCTCCCCCCACCCCCCCCCCTTCTCCCCCCCACCCCCCCCCCCTTCTCTCCCCCCACCCCCCCCTTCTCTCCCCCCACCCCCCCCTTCTCTCCCCCCACCCCCCCCTTCTCCCCCCCACCCCCCTTCTCCCCCCACCCCCCCCTTCTCTCCCCCCACCCCCCCCTTCTCCCCCCACCCCCCCTTCTCCCCCCACCCCCCCTTCTCCCCCCACCCCCCCTTCTCCCCCCCTTCTCCCCCCACCCCCCCCCTTCTCCCCCCACCCCTCCCCTTCTCCCCCCACCCCCCCTTCTCCCCCCACCCCTCCCCTTCTCCCCCCACCCCCCCCTTCTCCCCCCACCCCACCCTTCTCCCCCCACCCCCCCACCCTTCTCCCCCCACCCCCCTGCAACTGCCTTTTTTTTTTTATTTTTTTTATTTTTTTTCAACGTTTTTTATTTATTTTTGGGACAGAGAGAGACAGAGCATGAACGGGGGAGGGGCAGAGAGAGAGGGAGACACAGAATCGGAAACAGGCTCCAGGCTCCGAGCCATCAGCCCAGAGCCTGACGCGGGGCTCGAACACACGGACCGCGAGATCGTGACCTGGCTGAAGTCGGACGCTTAACCGACTGCGCCACCCAGGCACCCCCCCCTGCAACTGCCTTTAGTGGCAGGAAGCCCAACATCTCCCTGGAGACCTTACCATTATCCTTGTGAGTTGTTCAAGAACAGGGAGGGGGCTTCTGTAGGTCTGGCCAGGTCCTTGTCTGGGAGGAGGAAACAGCCATAACCAGTAGCTCAGAGAGTGGAGGAAGAGATGATACCGAGTGTTAACCGAGGTTGAGAAAGCAGCTCCACTCAAGTTCTACTTTATTTCCTTCTCCTCCCGGGCAGAATCAGTGCTATATTTGTGCATGAATGACCTAAGGACATCCTTCCTGACTTCTTTCTCAGAATTAGGAAACCCTGCTGAGTATTCAAATCTCACTGTTCATAGTGAGTCATTTTATCCAGTCATTAAAATATCAAGACCTAGGCATCACACTGATGAAATTTAATATTAAGGAAGATAATGAAATATATTTAAATATGTTTAAAATGTGTATTTTAAAATGTGTTTAAAATATGTATTTGAAATGTTTGTTTCTTTTTTTTTCCAAAAGGTATATGCAATAATATTTATTTATTATTTATTTTTATTTTTTAAATTTACATCCAAGTTAGTTAGCATATACTGCCATAATGATTTCAGGAGAAGAATCCAGTGGTTCATCCCCTGCATATGACACCCAGTGCTCATCCCAGCATTTAGCCCATTCCTTAATGCCCCTTGACTATTTAGCCCATCCCCCACCCCAACACCTCCAGCAACCAACCCTGTGTTTGTTCTCTATATTTAAGAGTCTCTTATGTTTTGTCCCTCTCCCTGTTTTTATATTATTTTTGCTCCCCTTCCCCTATGTTCATCTGTTTTGTATCTTAACTTCTACATGTAAGTGAAGTCATATGATATTTGTCTTTTTCTGACTAATTTCACTTATCATAATACCCTCTAGTTCAATCCACGTTGTTGCAAATGGCAAGATTTCATTCTTTATGATTGCCGAGTAATACTCCATTATATATATATACACCACATCTTCTTATTCCATTCATCTGTCGATGGACATTTGGGCTCTTTCCATACTTTGGCTATTGTTGATAGTGCTGTTATAAACATTGGGGTGCATGTGTCCCTTCAAAACAGCACACCTGTATCCTTTGGTTAAATACCTAGTAATGCAATTGCTGGGTCATAGGGTAGTTCTATTTTTAGTTTTTTGAGGAACTCCATACTGTTTTCCAGAGTGGCTGCACCAGTTTGCATTCCCAGCAGCAGTGCAAAAGAGATCCTTTTTCTCCACATCCTGGCCAACATCTGTTGTTGCCTGAGTTGTTAATGTTAGCCATTCTGACAGGTGTAAGGTGGTATCTCATTGTGGTTTTGATTTGTATTTCCCTGAAGATGAGTGATGTTGAGCATTTTTTCACGTGTCTGTTAGCCATCTGGATGTCTTCTTTGGAAAAGTGTCTATTCATGTCTTTTGCCCATGAAATGTTTATTTCTAAGTTTCAATGATTAAAATTGCCATTTAAGACAAGAATTGATTGTTGCTGTTGCTTCCTGCTTAGGGAGGTGATGGAATGCACTTTGATATGGAAATAAATCTCTCTCTTGGTCCTTAGTCCTCCCAGGAGCTATTGAGGAAGGAGAAAGGAAAAGATTTCCAAGTGGCCCTGAGGAGTTGGCTCTGAGAAAAATGCTTGCAGGTTAGAGGAGGTCAGTCTGCAGAGAAGACCTGGGGTTGAGTAGTGGGTGAAGAGGTCAGTTGTTTTGCATAATAGGGTGAATTTCCCAGAGACCAAAGGAAGGGGACGCCTGAAAATTAGATAAACAAGGAGGCTTTCGGGAAGAAATGATGATCAAATTCAGTTTGTGTTGTTTTTCTGTAAAGTAAATCTCTTCCTGTCCCCAAATCTTCAGTAAAGTGTGTTGCACACACAGGTGCCTTGGGCTAACAATGAACAAACGACACATAATACTTACTATGTATCATATGCTATTGTGAGAACTTTACAGACACAAATTTATTTAATCTTCATAATAAAATTATGAAGTTGGTACTATTGTTCCATTTTTTTAAAATTGAAGTATAGTTGACGTACAAGCTTCAGGTTAAAACATGGTGACTTGACATTTATATACATTACAAAATGGTCTCCATGATAAGTGTAGTTACCATCTGTCACCATACAACGCTATTACAATATTATTGATTATATTCCCTGTGCTGTATTTTTCTTCTCCATGACTTATTTATTTTATAACTGGAAGTTCCTACCCTTTAATCCCCTTCACCTATTTAGTCTGCCACCCTCTCCCACTCCCCTTTCATAAACACGTTTGTTCCCTATTTATGAGTCTGTTTCTGTTTTGTTCATTTGTTTTGTTTTTTAATGTTTATTTATTTGTTTGTTTGCTTATTTATTTATTATTTTTGAGAGAGAGAGAGAGACAGACAGAGCGTGAGCAGGGGAGGGGCAGAGAGAGAAGGAGACATAGAATCTGAAGCAGGGTCCAGGCTCTGAGCTGTCAGCACAGAGCCCAACACAGGACTCGACCTAGTGAACTGTGAGATCATGACCTGAGCTAAAGTCAGCCATTTAACCAACTGAGCCACCCTGGTGCCTTTGTTTTGTTTTTTTAGATTCCACATATGAGTGAAGTCATATTATACTTGTCTTTCTCTGACTGACTAATTTCACTTATCATTATACCCTCTAGATCCATCCATGTTGTTGCAAATGGCAAGATTTCATTTTTTTATGGCGGAGTAATATGCCATTGCATATCTATATTTATAGCTACACACACATACACACACACGCACCACATCTTTATCCATTCATCTCTGGATGGATACTTGGGCTGCTTCTATATCTTGGCTATTGTAAATAATGTGGCAATAAACATAAGAGTGCATATATCTTTTCTAATTAGTGTTTTAATTTTCTTTGGGTAAATACTCAGTAGTAGAATTACTGCATCATATGGTAATTCTATAGTAATTTTGAAGAGAACCTCCCTACTGTTTTCCACAGTGGTTGCACCAGCTTCCATTCCCAGCAGCACTACACAAGGGTTCTTTTTATCCACATCCACACCAACACTTCTTATTTCTTGTGATTTTGATTTTAGCTATTCTGACAGGTGTGAGGTGATGTGATATCTCATTGTAGTTTTGACTTACATTTCTCTGATGATGAGTGATGTTGAGCATCTTTTCATCTGTCTGTTGGCCATCTGTATGTCTTCTTTGGAAAAATGTCTGTTCATGTCTTCTGCCCATTTTTAATGGGATTATTTGTGTGGTTTTGGTGTTGAGTCATATAACTTCTTTATATATTTTCGATATGGACCCCTTATCCAATATATCATTTGCAAATATCTTCTCCCACTTGGTAGGTTGCCTTTTGTTTTGTGGATGGTTTCCTTTGCTGTGCAAAAGCTTTTTATTTTGATGAAGTCCCAATAGTTTATTCTCACTTTTGTTTCCTTTCCCAAAGGAGGCATATAGAAAAATGTTTCTATGGCTCACGTTAAAGAGATTACTGCTTGTATTTTCTCTAGGAATTTTATGATTTCAGACCCCACATTTAGGTCTTCAATCCATTTTGAGTTTATTTTTGGATATGCTGTAAGCAGGTAGCCCAGTGTCATTCTTTTGCATGCAGCTGTCCAGTTTTCCCAGCACCATTTGTTGAAAAGATTTTTTTCCCCATTGTATACTCTTGCCTCCTTTGTTGTAGATTAATTGACCATGTAATCCTGGGTTTATTTCTAAGCTGTCTATTCTGTTACATTGATCTATGTGTCTATTTTTGTATATCACATCTTCTTATTCATTCATCTACTGATGAATAGCTGGGTTGCTTCCACATCTTGGCTATTGTAAATAATGCTGCAATAAACAGAGGAGTACATATGTCTCTTTGCATTAGCATTTTTGTTTTCTTCAGGTAAATACTCAGAAGTGGGATTGCTGGATTGTATGGTATTCCTACTCTTAATTTTTTGAGGAGGCTTCATACTGTTTTCCATAGTGGATGAACCAATTTACATTTCTTTTTTTTAATGTTTATTTATTTATTTTGAGAGAGGGAGAGTGAATGAGTAGGAGAGGGGCAGAGAGAGAGAGAGAGAGAGAGAGAGGGAGAATGAGAATCTCAAGAAGGCTCTGCCCTATCAGCACAGAGCCCAGTGCAGGGCTCGATCTCACGAACCATGAGATATCACGACCTGAGCTGAGATCAAGAGTTGGACACTTCACCAACTGAGCCACTCAGGCGCCCCCACAACTTACATTTCTACCGATAGTGCGCGAGGGTCATTATTCCGTTGTTATGGATGAAGAAACTGAGATAGAGAGAGGGCAAATAATTTTCCTATAGTCACACATGGTTAATATATTTTGAAACATCACTAGATATTAATATGCTATTTTTAATTTAAATTCCAGTTATTCAAAGTTACAAAAAGTTATACATGAAATACCTGGTGAATAAATTTTAAATGATCAAATTTGTTATATAGAGAGATACAACAAAAAGGAATGTGTGCCAGGACTGATTTTTATTTATTTGTTTGTTTTCTATTTTTCTTTTGCAAACTAAAGAAGCCCTGAGGACAAAACTCTGGTCACTGCAGAGTAAAAGGGCATTAACATAGCAAGTAAAAGACTTGAAGGTCAATGCTAAGAAGAAATTGGAGTTGGAGAGAGTAAGGAGATTGTAAATGAACTTTTTAAAAATGCCTCCCAAGGGGCACCAGCCTGGCTCAGTCCATAGGGCACGGGACTCTTGATCTTAGGATAGTGAGTTCAAGCCCCATGTTGGGCATAGAGCCTACTTAAAATAAAAAAAACCACATACATACATACATACATACATACATACTTCCCTTCAAATCTCTGGGCCCAGAGAGTTATACTCCATAGTAGTAAAATGATTTGTGGATGGGATCATGAATCTACCAGAAATTTTCTATCTTTAAGCATAAAGATATACACATTTTAACTTTAAATATTCTTGAGACATCGTGGTGAAAATAAAAGGGTGTCAGGAGGATGGAAAACATCATACATTTTATAAATGGGAGAAGGGCAGATTCCAGAAACTCATACCAGGAAGTAGGATGTTGTTCACAGGAAAAAAAAAATCCCAAAATAGTATATTAAATACATTAGTAGTATATTAAATAGTGTATTAAATGTTCTGTGGATACTTCATAAAGAAAGTTGTTGACACTTGGAATGAGTTTGAGTTTTCTCGGAATGTTTCATGTCAAATTATATTTTATTTTATGATAAAATTACCAGATATGTAAATTAAGGAGAAGTAATAGTTAACCTTATCCTGGTTTTAGCAAGATGTTTACAGAGTCAGTTGATGTCACTATAGAAATGATGAAAAATGTGACAAGATTCTAATATGGTTTGCTGGGTTACATGGGTTAAATCACTCATGTCAATGTGAACTGATTCAGGGCCTTTAAAACTGTCCTGCATGGTGTCGAGGACTTAAGAAAGCATTTTTATTAAATTTCTAGATGACAAATTTGGGAGCAATATTTAATGAGTTAAATAACAGAGTCAAGATTAATAATGATCTTCTTATTTTGGAATCATTACCTCAAACCAACAAGAATATTATTTAATCCTACAATTAAGTCTAGGGCTAGATTGAACAGGTATGAGCTTTTGGATAATGGCTCAAAGGAATATCCTATGAAGAACTATGGGCTGGCAAGGTGGTCTTCATTATTTTTACTATAACCACTAAAAACAAATGAACAAACAAACAAAAACAAAAACTTAAAGAACTCTTCCCTGGGTGGTTACATCTGTATATAATTTGGTGAGCTATGCCATTCTATGGAAGGATCCTTAAAAAACCAGGGGGATATTCAATGATAATAACACTGTTCAAGGGGCTTCAGTATACATTTTATCAATTATTCTTGAAATAGTCTTGTATGATAGCTATTACTACTCTCATTTCACAAATGGGGAACTGGGACATAATAAGATTTGCCCCAAATCATACAGCTATAATTAAGTTTTGAACACAGTCTGGCAGACTTCTCCGCCCTTATGCTTAGCCACTATGGATGCTACCTTGCAGAAGAATGACCAAGTCAGTATGATCCTAACTTAAACTGTGCCTTAACACAAGTGGTTAAAGATTGCGGGTCTGCATTTTCAAATATTTTTTTATTTTGTATGGAAAATGTGATTCTAGAGGGCATAATTAGGACAAAAAGTTTGATCAGTATCTGCTTCACATAAAGAAAGACTTTGTAATCATTAGACTTGTCCAAAATGGAATGAGCTGCTCGAAAGAAAGAAAGAAAGAAAAAGTGCGCGCGCACACGTGTGCGTGTGTGTGTGTGCATATGTGTGTGTGTGTGTGTCCGTGCTCTGGGTGCTGGAATATGGCACTGACCAAAGTTTCTGTCCTCAAGAAGTTCTTCTCAGTGTTTCAGATTTTTGCAAAATGTGTTCGAGATAGCTGGTGACTCTCTGGATTCCTGTCCAGAGGTGACGACATTTGAGTTGGGTCTGTACTAGGTGGGAATTTGGACTGGTAAATCTAAGTTTGCAATAAACTCAATGATTCTTATTTGTAAATATTTGGGTGATTTGATATTTAAGATTTTATACAACTGTTAGCTACACATACTTGAAAGAAACAGCTCACGTTACCACTATCATTTCTGAGGACAGAAACTTTGGTCACTCCTGTATTCCAGCACCCAGAGCACAGACACATACACATACAGCACCCAGAGCACACACACACATGCACACAGGCACACGCGTGTGCACACTTTCTTTTTTTCTTTTTTTGAGCAGCTCATTCCATTTTGTCCCCCCTCAGTCACTCATAGCTGTTGCTATTGTCTCAATAATTATTCAAATCAGACTGCATGATATGTCTTCACAGACCTGTCTGCAAACATTCAGAGCAGCTTTATTTTTAAAAGATAAAAACTGTAAATGGCTCAAATGTCCAGCAGTAATGAATGGAAAACATAATAACATGGAGTATTACACAGTAATAAAAAAGAATGAAATGTGCATACACACAAAAGCATGATGGTTCTTGAAAGTTGGAAGAAGGTAGACAAAGAAAGAGTCCCTGTTGTGCTATATGCTATTTAATTTATATAAAATTCTAGAATATGTAAACTAATCTCTAGTGACAAGACAGATCAGTGGCTGCCTGTGGATAGGGCTGGAGGGTGGTGGAGGGAGGGGTGGATTACAAAGGAGTGTGTGGAGGCTTTCAGGAGTAATGACATACATTCTCTTCATCATGGTGGTGGTTGCACACATGTCACAACTCACCAGCCTATATACATTTTAACATAGGCATTTTGTGATATGTCTGTTATACCTCAATAAAGCTGACATGAAAACAAGAAACTGCGTGGAAGGACATACAGGAAACTGGAAGTGGCAATTAGCTCTAAGGTTAGGATTGGGGAAGGGATGAGTTTGTTTTTCCTTTGTGTGCTGTTTAAATTTTATGAAAAAAAAGGTAAAACAAAATATTTATTTTTATTTTTTTAAGATTTTTTATTTTCAAGTAATCTCTATACCCAACATGGGGCTCAAAGCCATGACCCCGAGATCAAGAGTCACATGCTCCACCTACTGAGCCAGCCAGGCGCCCCTGAAACAAAACGTGTTAAAGATAAAACTGTTCACACGAACAAAAAAATCCAGGCCATTTTGAGCCTAGAAATTAATGGGTTTGGAAAAACTGCTCAAAATTCTTGCGTATGGAACAAAACAGGCTGCTTTAAGAAGCTGTGCAGGGGTGACCTCGTTACTGAGTACCTTAAAGGCTGAGCTGTAAGTCCTCTCAAGAGCTTTCCTCACGTTCCTCTTTCCTTGGGGTCAAAGTCTTTGGGACTCAGCAGTAATCAGAGAATAACATTCTGCCGCCCTGGGATTAAATGAGAGGTCTTTAGGTTAAGAAATCTGGTTATTGTTCACTGTTAACAACACGTACTTAGTACTTAAAACATGCAAGCCACCAGGATGGGTACTAATCGTCTTTGTTGTCGGTTATAAGCCCCACTGTCTCCGCTAACCTGTGCAAAGCATTCTGCCTGAGGACTTTAGATACAGTATCTCCTTTAGTCCTCACAGCCATCTAGGATACGGATATTATTTTTAACCGTCATTTTATGGGTAAGGACATTGAGTCAAACTGAATCTGTTACCCAAGGTAATAGAGTTAATAAGTAGTAGAGCTAGGATTTTAATCTAGGCAGCCTTCCTCCAGAACCAGTGTACTTAACCATGACTTTATACTGCCTCTCTAAGGATACTGAAATGAAAGAGGTAGAGTCCCTGCTCTTGAAGCGCCCATGATCTGGTGGAGGAGATTGGCACAGAGACCATTGACTCCAGCATGTGAAAAGCACTATAACGAAGGTGCATATGAGGTAACACGAAAGGACTAAGGAAGGCTCCCTGCCTTGCCTTGGGGAAAATAGGCAAAGTGGCATTTAAGCTGGACCTTGAGGTATAGGTGGGATCCTCCATGGAGAGAAGGGGGAAAGAGTATGCAGGTAAAGGGAACTGCAGGCACAAAAGGCAATGGAAAATGAAACCCGAAAGCATATCGGGTTTGGAGAAAAGCAATAGTTTGAAATGAGAAAAGGGTGGTGCAGCAGGAGGTGAGAGTGGAAGCAGCTTTGAGAGGCTTTGCCAGGAGCTGAGGTGCCACAGGAGGTGGGTGAGCAGAGTAACAGCGTCAGAGCTATGGCAACCATTCTGGTTTAACTCACCTCGACAAGTTAATGAGGAGAGCCTGAGACTTTTGCCACAGTTTCAAAAACCCCTGAGCTCAAACTGGTTCTGCCTAGCTCTGTTTATCGTTGATTTGTTTTTGCTTGGGCTGTTGGTTCTAGAAGGGGCAGGAAGCGGACCTAGCAAAATACTAGCTATTTTCCTGTGAAATAGAAAGAACACCATGTAGCCTCGCTTGTCCATTGTTATTGCTACCCACATGAGAGGTACTCTGTTGGTATGCCTTTAACTGCAACTGAGAGAAAAATCGAGTTGCATAAGGAATTTATCAGCTCATGATGTTAGAAAGTCCAGAGGCGGCTAGTTTCAGGTGAGGCTCGATCTAGCAGCAAAAACAATGCCTTCTCTTCTTCCCTGCTCTCTTCTTAAGAAAGCTGACTCCCTTTGGGGTCCCAGGATGACTTAACACAGCTCCCAGGGCTACCTGCTTTCTCATTTACACTCAGCAGGAAAGAGAGCATCTTTGTCTTTGTCTGAGAGTCACCCTGATTACAACAGCTTTGGTCACATGCACCCTTTAAATCAATCATAGTGGCAGTGGATAAAATGCAGTGATTACCTTAGCTTTCAGGGGTCTACTGCTTGACCTCTGAAGTCAGGAAAAGAGTTGTCTTCCCTAGGGCCACACAGACTTCCAAACGTAAATAAAACAGGACTACTGGAAAAGTGAAAAGGGGTCAATGAACAGCCATCTTCGGCAGTCAGGTATTAGAGGTTCAGAGGACTCGCTCAGTTAAAGCCTTGGTTTTCACATAACCTCCTTCATCGTTGTTAGTGCCCCCCCCCCCCAAACTTCATACTCCCAGCAACCTCTATTTAATCCAGTGATTCCTAACACCCTCAGAGATTCTGAGTTCATTGGCCGAGACATCAGTATTGTGTTTTCAGCTCACCAGATGATTCCAGTGGACAGCCAGAGCTGAGAACCACTGCTTTTATCTTTTATTAATGCCACTTCTTCAGTCTCAGGTTCGGTTTTATGTACAGCTGAAGTGGGCTGAATCTAAACAAATAAGAAGAATATAGGCAAACATAATAAAAATTAGTAATAACTAACACTAATTCAGATTTACATGTTCCTTGCACATTGCAAGGTGTTTTACCTGCATTATCTCATTGTATCCACTCAACCATCTTATTGAGATAGAGAATAATATCTCTTTTTCACAGGTGAGAAAACTGAGACCCAGAGAACTTAGCTTAGTTGTCCAAGGTCCTGCATCTAGGATGTGGTTAAAATAGGACTTGAACCCAGGTAGATCAGACTCCACAGTTCCATGCACTTAACCTGTTATACATTGTTTGGAGCCATGAGTATGAGAGATCTCATTTATGGTTCATTTCCCAACCGTTTTTAGGTCCTGATACATTTTTTTGTCAGGCCCTGCCAGGTGACATTTGGGTGGGTTTTATTTTTAAGCCACCTCTTAGTGTCTCTTATGCCACCTACCACATTTTATATACCTTGTATTACACACACACAGATTACACCCAGTGTATATCTGTAGGTATAAAATGGGGTGTGACCTAAATATGTGTTCACAAATTACACACTGTGCATTTGGTGTTTATATCTGTACATACACCTATATTTCATACACATATAAAAGTTGTCGATATTGTGTAAGGGAGAGAACAGGACTAGCACTGTGACCTTAGGCAAATCAACCTAAATTTGTTAATTCCTTTTTCTCATCTCTAAAATGGGAAAATGATGCTTGCTTTTCTTTTCTTAATTTTTTTAATGTTTATTTATTTTTGAGACAGAGAGAGAGAGAGAGAGAGAGAAAGACACAACGTGAGGGGGGAAGGGTCAGAGAGAGAGGGAGACACAGAATCCGAAGCAGGCTCCAGGCTCTGAGCTGTCAGCACAGAGGCGGTCATCGAAGTCACAAACCGTGAGATCATGACCTGAGCCGAAGTCGGACACTTAACTGACGGAGCCACCCAGGTGCCCCAATGCTTGCTTTTTCTAACTGCATGATTATCTGAGGATCAAATGGGATCCCAAATGCAGCAAGGAGTCTTGGGCGTACATATTTTGCTGGCTAATGAGCTGTAAATACATATGATGGGTTGGCATCGTCTTTTACAGAGTAATACTGCGTTTCTGTGTCTCCTAGTGATGAGCCGTGAGGTCCCCCTCCTCTTGCTTTCTCGTCTACTGACAAACCTTTGGATTCTGTATAATATGCATGGATCAGAGGTCGTGAATTTAATAGAAAGCAGAGGAAAGGACAGAGGAAAGGGAAAGAGTGGGAGAGGCATTTTTATGAGTTTTACAATTTACATAGTGCCGTGTTGTTTTACTATAAAAGAAGTCACCGTTGGCTCAGATGGAAGGAAATGGGCCTTTTTATACACGGTTGAGATGTAAATTGCACTAACATTTTGGAGACTTACTCCTTACATTGGAGATCAGTCTAGCAATCCCATTTTTTTAAAATGTTTATTTATTTTGGAGAGAGAGGGAGAGCGAGTGGGGGAGGGGCAGAGAGAGAGGGAGACAGAATCCGAAGCAGGCTCCAGGCTCTGAGCTGTCAGCACAGAGTGCAACTCAGGGCTCAGACTCACAGACTGCCAGATCATGACCTGAGCTGAAGTCAGACGCTTAGCCAACTGAGCCACCAAGGCTCCCCATAGCGATCCCATTTTGTGATAAATACAAAATTTGAAAATGTAAGCTCATATTTATACCAAGATTTAACAGAAAAAGATAGAAAAGATAGATAACGAATAGCAGTGGTTATCCCTGGCAGGTGGCAGTGTCTGGGAGGCGAAGTTTCGCTTTTTACTTTATATTCTTCTGGGTGATTTGAACTTTTGCCTACAGGCATTTTTTGCAAAAAAAAAAAAAAAAAAAAAGAGAGAGAGAGAGAGAGAAATGCAGAGGATAGCTAGATGTGCACACATCAGCCATGCTCCTGTGTTCTTAATCCTTGGCTCCTCTCTGCAGGCAGGCCCAGCGGTCCCTGGAGGGTGCTGACCCTTGCCTGGCAGGCCCTCCTCGTGTTGTGCTGCTTCGCAGTCCATTACCAGCTGCTTAACCAGCAGGTTCCTGGTGGCTGGTCAGCTGGAACTGCTTCCTGACGACAAACAGGAAGGATGAAGCAGCCTGTGAAGCAGCTTCCCTCATTGGCCTCATTGACAGAAAAAAAAAAAAATTTAAATCTTACAACATTGAGGAGAACTTCATGCTATTAATAACTCCTCAAGCCTTTTCCTGGAGAGGGGAACGAGCCAGCTTTAGGTTGCCCTGGAGGAACCTTTGCACTTGCCTGCGTTAACAAGCCTTTACAAGCCTCCAGTCCCAGGTCCTGATGACTTGTCCTCCACACTTGCTTATGGCTTTGGCTCCATAATCTCATGGCGATCCTGACCCCCTCCGTGAAACTGGAGCCTCCTCTACAGCAAAATAAACCTCCCCACCATTCAGGCAGCTTGCCTTCTCTTATGCAGGATGCTGGAAAGAGTTCAGGGAAAAGAGAGATTAAGGCAGGCAAGGAAATAAGGTGAGAGTTCCTGGTAGATGATAGCAAATCCCTGCTCTGACACTTCCTGGCTGTGTGGCTGTAGGGAAATTACTTCACCTCTCTGAACCTAAACTTCCTCATCTGTAAGACAGGGAAAATAAACCTGGTGCCTTATAGGGTTGGAGGCGCTGTGACTTATAAAGGGCTTCGTACTGTCCGTTTGGAAAGAGGAAGGGTCAGTAAGTGTGACCTGTATGGGTCTCATTAGCGCTCACATCCCACAATGGCAGTGGTTCAGAATTTGGGCTCTGTTATTTATTACACGTGTGACTTTGAGCAAACCTCATTGGGCTTCCATTTTCTCCCGGGCAAAATGGATATAAGGATTCCCATCTCATATGGAATCTTGTAAAGATGAGCTGGCATCATGCACACAAAACAGTAAGGTGGCCAGACACAGGCATTCAGGAAATGGGGGCGTTTACAGTTTGCTGATGAAAAATTGGCATATTCCCTGTAAAACATAGGAGTTTTGCAAAACCAGTTCTAAACCCCTGGCTGCCCAGTCCCCAAAGGCTCAGAGAATGAACAGTTTCTAATCCCGTATCTACTCCTGAACTCCTGTCCTGTAAGGTGTTCCGTCTTCATCTCCTTTCTCGCTCTTCCAGCTTCTCCTTGTCTCCCTGCCTAGGCCTCTCATTAGTCCAATTAATAAACTGTTGCTGTCACTTCAGTTCAGCCCCAGGACCAGCGTCCCTTGTGGATGCGCCATTATGCTGGGGAAGTGAATTGTGGGGCACCCTCATTTCCACAGGGGAGTGGAACAAGGACCTGGGGTTGGCAGGAGATGGACCTCCCTGGGCCCCAGTCTCGTAGAACATCAACAGGATAATCAGTGAGAACTTCATTATCCAGAATGAGAGTCTGGCTGTTTGGCACATCACCAGGGTCCCATTTATGGGCTGGAAGGTTCTGGCCTGAGGCCTCTGGCTTTCCACGCACTGGCCTTCAGCTCCCCCTTGAACATGTACACACACACACACACACACACACACACACACAATGCAGGCACGCACACAATTTCCCTGGGCTTTTAGTAAGCTAAAGAGTTTGTGGGTACATTCCAGGCCTGGAAGGCTGGTGAGCCGAGTGAAGCTGATGCTGGAGGGCCCAGAAACGCATGACTGCTCTTGCTGATTGCTGAGAATAACCAAGCCCTGAGGTTCCCAAGAGCCCATTAAACCATCACAAGTGTCTCATCCCTAGTGAGAGCAGTCCCCCACCTCCCGGCCTTGGAAAGATAAAGGACCAGGCCTGGGGAGTGGCCCAGCTGGCTGAAAACAAGAAGATGGGACTATTGGGTTAGCTCAGAAGCTCCAGCAGCCCGGGGACAGGTTGGTTTGCTAGGTACACAATGGAGTCCGCATTCACAGCCTCCTCCCTGACATCCTATGGTGTGAAACTGGAGTTTATGATGAGGACAGGGGAGGGTAGGGGGCATGGTTTGATGGGGAGTTATTTCCCCAGCCAGTTATATCATTCATACCTGTTCAGGCATACATTTAGGGGAAACGGGGTTCCTATCAAAGTCATGTGCGCTGACACCTGGCTCTCACCTGCTGCCCTGTCAGCACTTCTATTTGCCACCCAGAATTATGAGCTTCCATGCTGGCCTTAGCCCAAGCTGAACGTGGAGAGGGATACGTTTTCTTTCACTTCTTTGTCTAATTCCCCACAACCACAAAAACACACGTGCTGTGTATAATAGACTTCACGGTAGGTCTCCGAGTGTGGTTCTCAAAATATAGTCCATAGGCCAGCTGCATCATCATCACCTGGGAACTTGTTAGAAATACAGATTCTTCAGCATTACCCCAGGCCTACAGAATTAGAAATTCTGGGAGCCAGCCCAACAATTTGTTTATTAACAAGCCCTTCAAGCGATTCTGATACCTGCTGAAATTTAAGGACCATTACTGTATGTTTGAAGATACCTTGAAAAAAATCACAGTATAGGGAAGGAGACTAAATTCAAACAGAATTGTAAATAGGACTGTTTACAAGCCCATAGGAATATAAAAAGTGTCTTTCATGGAGTTTTGCTTCCCTCTCTGGAGGCCCACATGAAGAGGTTGATTTCTTCCCATATAAAAACAATCCTAAGCATGTGCTCACACACATACCACACACACACACATGCACACACACGCACACACGAGAACCCATTCCCCACCTTTTCTCTACAGAGGCCACAACATTCTTGAATTTTGTGTTTACCATTTACATGCATGCTTTTATTACATATTTACTACATATAATTTTTTGCATATTTTAAACTTTGTGTATTTTGGACACACCAGACATATCTGCTGGCAGTTTGCTTTTTTCATTTGTCATTAAGTTTTGAGATTTATTTTAGGTGCTACTACATCTATTTTTTTGTTGGTGGACTTTTAGATTGATCCAATTTCCTTTTTTCCCCCAAATTTTTATTTGAATTCTAGTTAGTTAAGGGGTGCCTGGGTGGCTCAGTCAACTGAGCATCCGCCTTCAGCTCAGGTCATGATTTCACAGTTTGTGAGAACTGAGCCCTGCATTGGGCTCACTGCTATTGGTGTGGAGCCTGCTTCAGATCCTCTGTCCCCCTCTCTCTTTCCCCCTCCCCCCACTCTCTCTCTCTCAAAAATAGACATTAAAAACTAAATTATAGTTAGTTAACATTCAACTTTCAACTATTATAACTAATCCTGCAATTAACACTCAAGTATGTCGATGTATAAGAGTTTCTCTAGGATAGCAATCCCTATCAAAATAACACCAGCATTCTTCACAGAGCTAGGACGAACAATCCTAAAATTTGTATGGAACCAGAAAAGACCCTGAATAGCCAAGGAAATCTTGAAAAAGAAAACTGAAGCCGGAGGCATCACACTCCCGGACATCAAGACGTAATACAAAGCTGTAATCATCAAGACAGTATGGTACTGGCACAAAAACAGAGACTCAGATCAATGGAACAGAATAGAGAACCCAGAAATGGTCCCACAAACGTATGGCCAACTAATCTTTGACAAAGCAGGAAAGAATGTCCAATGGAATAAAGACAGTCTCTTCAGCAAGTGGTGCTGGGAAAACTGGAGAGCAACATGCAGAAGAATGAACCTGGACCACTTTCTTACATCATACACAAAAATAAACTCAAAATGGATGTAAGACCTAAATGTAAGACAGGAAGCCATCAAAATCCTCCAGGAGAAAGCAAACAAAACCACTTTGACCACTTTGACCACAGCAACTTCTTACTCAACACATCTCCGGAGGAAAGGGAAACAAAAGCAAAAATGAACTACTGGGACCTCACCAAAATAAAAAGCTTCTGCACAGCGAAGAAAACAATCAGCAAAACTAAAAGGCAACCAACAGAATGGGAGAAGATATTTGCAAATGACATATCAGATAAAGGGTTAGTATCCAAAATCTATACAGAACTTATCAAACTCAATACCCAAAAACAAATAATCCAGTGAGGAAATGGGCAAAAGACATGAATAAACACTTCTCCAAAGAAGACAGCCAGATGGTGAACACATGAAAAAATGCTCAACATCACTCATCATCAGGGAAATACAAATCAAAACCACATGGAGATACCACCTCACACCAGTCGGAATGGCTAACATTAACAACTCAGGCAACAACCTATGTTGGCGAGGATGTGGAGAAAGAGGATCTTTTTTGCACTGTTGGTGGGAATGCAAACTGGTGCAGTCACTCTGGAAAACAGTATGGAGGTTCCTCAAAAAACTCAAAATAGAACTACCCTATGACCCAGCAAATGCGCTACTAGGTATTTATCCAAGGGATACAGGTGTGCTGTTTCGAAGGGACACATGCACCCCCATGTTTATAGCAGCACTATCGACAATAGCCAAAGTATGGAAAGAGCCCAAATGTCCGTCGACAGATGAATGGATAAAGCTGTGGTGTATATATACAATGGAGTGTTACTCAACAATCAAAAATAATGAAATCTTGCCATTTCCAACTACATGGACGGAACTGGAGGGTATTATGCTAAGTGAAATTAGAGAAAGACAAATATCATATGACTTTACTCATATGAGGAATTTAAGATACTAAACATATGAGCATAAGGGAAGGGAAGCAAAAAAGTATAAAAACAAGGAGGGAGACAAAACATAAGAGACTCTTAAATATAGAGAACAAACAGAGGGTTGCTGGAGGGGTTGTGGGAGGGGGGATGGGCTAAATGGGTAAGGGACATTAAGGAATCTACTCCTGAAATCATTGTTGTACTATATGCTAACTAACTTGGATGTAAACTAAATAATAAATAAATTAAAAAAGAGTTTCTCTAGGGTATATACCTATGAATGGAATTACTGGATTATAGTAGTGTGAATCTTCAACTTTGCTAGATCCAAGTTATTCTTTGAAGTGGTTATATTAATTTATGCTGCTGCAATAATAAGGTATAAGAGTTCCTGTTGCTCATGGCCAACATTTGGTATTGTTAGACTTTAATATTTATGTTACATTTGTCAATTTTTAGATGTGAATGGTATTTTTTGGGGGGTAGTTTTAATTTGCATTCATCTGATTAATATTAAAGTTGAATATTTTTTATAATGTTTATTTGGCCATTTGGTTAATTCTGTGATTTCATGTTTATTTCTTTCCCTTGTTTTTCTATTGGGTTGTTTATCTTTTCTCTAGTGAAGTGAGGATTTTTTTTTAATGTTTATTTATTTTTAAGATAGAGCACGAGCAGGGAGAGGAAGAGAGAGAGGGAGGGAGAGAAGCCCAAGCAGACTCCATGCTTTTGTCAGTACAGAGCCTAATACGGGGCTCGATCTCAGATCTCACAAACTGTGAGATCACAACCTGAGCCGAAATCAAGAGCTGGATGCTTAACTGACTGAGCCACTCAGGAGCCCTGAGGAATTTTTTACATACTCTGGGTAGGCATTATAAATTTCTTCTTTCATTCGTAGCTACTATTTTCACATTATTTATGGTGTTTTGTGGTTTGGATGTTTTTCATTTTAATATAGTCAGATTTATCGACATTTTTCCATCTAGTTGGTGCTCTTTGAGTCATGGTTACAAAAGATTTCTGTGTCAGTGAAGGCTGAGATGCCATAACAAAGAGACCCCAAAATGCTGTGCATTAAAGAACAGATACATTTATTCTCTCACAAAACAGTCCCGAAGATTGCTGAGGTGGCTTTGCTGAACAGAGACATTCAGGGACCCGGGTTCATGCCATCTGGTGAGTCTGCCATCCCCTTGGGCATATCACCATGGTTATAATCAAAGTTGAATTGCTGCCATATTCAAATTCCAACCAGCAGGAAAAGGAAGGAGGGCGTGGTGGAGGCATACCAATGTCAAGTTCCAGAGCTGTAATTGGCAGTCAGCATTTCTGCTTATATCCCATTGTAAGAAATTGATTTCATTATGAGACCTATCTGCAATGTGATTATTATGGAAGAATAGGAGAGTAGATTTGGTGAGCAAAGAGTAGTTTCTGTCTACCTTCTCTACCCAAGGTCTTTATTCCATTAGGGTTTTATGTTTGTTATAATGTGAGCTAGGGATCTCTTTTATTTTATTTTTTTACATTCCAGCATATTTGTTGTTTGTATTGTGACCTGTGTCTTATATCAATCTCCCTGTGGGCGTGACTTGATTTCTGGACTCTGTATTCTGTTCTTGTTGTTTATCCCTATACCTCTTCCCCACTTTCTTAATCACTAGAGTAGTATTTTATAAGTCTTATTGTTTGGAAGAATCAGCTCCTTGACTTAGCTGTTTTTTTTATAAAGATAGTCTTGGTTCTTCTTGGACCTTTGCTCTTTATAATTTTAGAATCAAGTTGTCGAGTTTCATAAAATTCTTTCTTGGAATTGTGCTGCACTTATGGATTCATTTTGGCAGATTTGTCAGTCTTAACCTTTCTATGACACACTATAACATATGTAAAAGTGTAAAAAAATAGAAATCTACATTTTGGTTGTCAAGCAAAACCGATGTAACCACCTTCCAGGTCAAGAAACAGAATATTGCTGGAACTCCAGAAGTTCCCTGTATGTTGCTTACCAATCACAATCATTCTCCTCCTGCATTAGAGGTCACCACTCTTAGCTTTTCTAGGAATAATTACCTTTTCTTTATAGTTTACTGTCTGTGTATGCATCTCTCAATAACATTTCCTTTGTAAGCTTTATATGAAAAAAGTAATTTGGATCATTGGCTCAATATTATGTTTGGGTTGTTTCCAGTGTTGAGCAATTATAATAAGGCTGCCATCTACATTTTGGTGCATGTGCCCAGGTACATAAGCATGCCTGTCTCTAAAGTGTATACCTAAATGTGGAATTGCTGCCTTATGATACATGTACATTTTCAGCTTTATTAGATAATCCCATGCTGTTTTCCGAAGTGATTGTGCTAATTCCCATTCCCATTAGCCTTTGATGAGACACCTCATTGCTCTATTTTCTTTTCTGCTTTTTTTTTTTAAATTTAAATGTTTATTTATTTATTGTTGAGAGAGTGAGAGAGAGAGCAAGCAAGCGAGTGCAAGTGGGGGAAGGGAAGTAAGAGGGGTACAGAGGATCCCAAGTGGGCTCTGCTGACAGCAGTGAGCTAGATGTGGGGCTCAAACTTGCGAACCACAAGATCATGACCTGAACCAAAGTCGGTTGCTCAACCAACTGAGCCACCCAGGCTCCTGTCATTGCTCCATTTTCTTACCAACACTTGGGATTGTCAGGTTTTATCATTTTCATCAGTCTGATAAGTGTAATGCTATTTCATTGTGGTTTTAATAGTCCACTTCCCTGACACATAAAGAGCTCAGACAGTATTTCACGTGCTTTTTGGCTATTTGTTTGTTTGTTTGTTTTTTTTTTTGAAGTGCACCTTAAAATTTTACGCCCATTTTTCTTTTGGATTGTTTGCCTTATCTCAGTTATTTTTGCAAATTCAGGATAGTTTGTTGGTTATGTATGTTGTAAATATCTTTTTTATGTATGTTTTGTGAAGTTTATTTTGATGTATTCATATTTATCATTGTTTTCTTTTATGGTGAATGATTTTTGTTTGTTTGTTTTAAGATATCCTTCCCTATTCCAAAATGAAAAAGATAGTCTTTACTGTTCTCTTCTGAAAGCTTCATGGTTTTACTTTTCATTATTAGGCCTTGAATTGATTTTTGTACATGGTGTGAGAAGGAATCCAGTTTCATTTTTTTTCCTGTATGATTATCTAATGACCTCCGTTCCATTTATTAAAAAGTCTATCCTTTCTCCAATGATTTGAAGTTCTACCTGGGTCAAAAAATCAAATGTATGGCTAAGTCTCTGAAATGTACCAAAAATCTACGTAAATTTCCCTGTGGCAGTACTACATACTACCATTATAGTTTTATTTTATTTTCATTAACTTTTTTTAATGTTTATTTATTTTTTAAAGAGAGAGACAGAGTATGAGCAGGGGAAGGACAGAGAGAGAGGGAGACACAGAATCTGAAGCAGGGTCCAGGCCCCCAGCTGTCAGCACAGAGCCTGACATGGGGCTCGAACCCACGAACCATAAGATCATGACCTGAGCCAAAGTCGGACACTTAACTGACTGGGGCACCCAGGTGTCCCCTAATCACTATAGTTTTAATGCTTATCTTCTTTCTTTCTTTCTTTCTTTCTTTCTTTCTTTCTTTCTTTCTTTCTTTTTCTTTCTTTCTTTCTTTCTTTCTTTCTTTCTTTCTTTCTTTCTTTCTTTCTTTCTTTCTTTCTTACATTTATTTATTTTTTTAGTAATCTCTACACCCAACGTGGGACTCAAACGCATCACCCCCAGGTAAAGAGTTGCACTTTCTTCTGACTGAGACAGCCAGGTGGCCCCTTAACATCTAACTTGATATCTGGTAAAGCAAATTTTTCTACATTTCCTACTGGTATTTTTCCCTTGAAATACCATGTACATTTGGGATTTTTACTAGGATTGCATTAAGTCTACAATCAATCTGGGAGAATTGATATCTTTATGACAATGACTTTTCCAATCTAAAAGCAGAGTATAACTCTCCAGCTACTTAGGCATTTTAAGAAATACTTTTCAATAATGTTTTTTTTTTTTTTAAATGCTTATTTATTTATTTTTGAGAGAGAGAGAAGGAGGGGAGGGGCAGCGGGAGAAAAAGAGACAGAATCTTAAGCACTGTCAGCACAGGGCCCGACACGCTTGAACTCACAAACCATGAGATCATGACCTGAGCCAAAATCAAGAATTGGGTGCTTAATCGACTGAGCCACCCAAGAGCCCCTCAATAATGTTGTATTATGTTCTCCATACGCTTTTTCTCTTGCACTTCTTTGTTTGATCGCGGTATCTTTTAGTTCTATCCTAGATGTCTTGTAATTTTTATTGCTATTGCACATGCTGTCTTTTAAAAACTATATTTTATAATTGCTGATTTATTACATTAACAATTGATTTTAGTTTGTGGATCCTGTAGTCAGAGATTTGTTAAGTCTTTTTAATAATTCCAGTAGTTTACTTGAAGATTCTTTTGGATACTTTTCTTCAATCATATCCTGTATGAGTAAGGGTAGTTTTGTATCTTCTCTTAAAATCCTTAAACCTTTGATAACTTTGCTTGTACTGGTTAGGACCTCCTTCTGCACTCGTTACAACCTCTAGTACTCTGTTGTATGGAAGCAGTAATAGACATCTTTGTCTTTAACCTAAATGTAAAATGAGAATTTTAAGAAATATTTAATTAGTGGGGTGCCTGGGTGGCTCAGTCAGTTAAGTGTCTGGCTCTTGATTTTGGCTCAGGTCATGATCTCATGGTTCATGAGAAGGAGCCTTGTGTGGAGCTCGTGAAGCCTGCTTGGGATTCTGTCTTTCTGCCCCTCCTTGGCTTGTGTGTGCATGTGTGCATACTCTCTCTCAAAATAAATAAACAAACATTTAAAAAATATTTAATTAGCTTAAAAAGATTTTTTTAATGTTTACTTATTTTTGAGAGAGAGAGAGAGAGAGAGAGCAAGGGAGGGACAGAGAGAGAGGGGTCAGAGGATCTCAAGCGAGCTCTGCACTGACAGCAGAGAGCCCAGTGTGGGGCTGGAACCCATAAACTGTGAGATCATGACCTGATCTGAAGTTTGTTGCTCAATGGACTGAGATACAGCTACCTAGGTACCCCTAATTATCTTTTTTAAAAGTAGACTACACACCCAGCATGGAGCCCAACATGGGGCTTGAACTCATGACTCATGATCAAGACCTGAGCAGAGATCTAGAGTCAGATGCTTAACCGACCAAACCACCCAAGTGTCCCAGTATAATGAATATTTTTAATGTTTATATTATATTGCATTTTTTTAATATTGCATTTTTTAAAAGTTTATTTATTTATTTTGAGAGAGCCCAATGCCAGGCTCAAAGTCATGAACTGTGAGATCATGACCTGAGCCCAAATCAAGAGTTGGTCACTCAACTGACTGAGCCTTATTATATTTCATTTTTAAAGAGCTTTTTAAAATGTATTCTCTACACCTAACATGGGGCTCAAACTCATAACCCCGAAATCAAGAATTGAACACTCTATCGACTGAGTCAGCCAGGCACCCCTAGGATATTGTATTTTGTATTTTTTAAATAAAGTTTATTTATTTATTTTGAGAGAGAGAGAGAGAGAGAGAGAGAGAGAATCCCAAGCAGGGGGATTCTCACACCATCAGCATGGAGCCCGATGTGGGGTTTGAACTCCAGAACTGTGAGATCATGACCTGAACTGAAACTGAGTCAGACACTTAACTGATTGAGCCACCCAGTACCCCAATTATATTTTATTTTTAATGTTAATATTAAGTATGATGTTTGCTGCAGGTTTTGGTAAATATCTTTTATCAGCTTAAGGAAGTTCATTGTGTCTCAAGTTGGCAAAGAGTATTTATAACATGTCTGTAATATGTCTGGAATATTATGTCTAACACACATATATGATATATGATATATCTCATATAGTAGGTATTTACATATATCTTATGGCATATGTGATCTATATTATATATCATATAGTGTATATATGTGTTAAAGAAGAAAAACCATACAGGTATTTTAGTAAATGAAAAAATATATGATATACATTATATTTATAATATATGTGTAATACATATAACATGTATATACATACATACTATATCTGATAATGTAGTAAGTTGCTGGCACTCTGATTTACTTATTAAGGAGTACATTCATGCTGTTTGCTGTGCAGATGGTTTTGAGGGGAATAAGGTTGGAAAAAAGAGTTCGGTTAGGAGGCTACTGAAGTGGCATAGGTCAGACATGCTTGTGCCTTGAGCTGGTGTGGCGGTAACAGAGATGGAGAGAAGCAGTCAGGTTTTTTTTCTTCCAAGATTTTATTTAAATTCAAGTTAGTTAAGAGGTGCCTGGGTGGCTCAGTCGGTTAAGCGTCTGACTTCGTCTCAGGTCATGATCTTGTGGTTCATGAGTTTGAGCCCCACGTTGGGCTCTGCTGACAGCTCAGAGCCTGGAGCCTACTTTGGATTCTGTGTCTTCCTCTCTCTGCCCCTCCCCCACTCACACTGTCTCTCTCTCTCTCAAAAATAAACAAACATTAAAACATTTTTTAAAAAGTTCAAGTTAGTTAACATATAATGTAGTATTGGTTTCAGGAATAGAATTTAGTTATTCATCACTTACATATAACACACAGTGTTCATCAGAACAAGTGCCCTCATTAATGCCCATCACCCATTTAACTCATCCCCCCCACCTCCCCTCCAGCATCCCTCGATTAGTTCTCTATAGTTAAGAGTCTTTTATGGTTTGTCTCCCTCTTTGTTTTTATCTTACTTTATTTTTCCTTCCCTTCCCCTATGTTCATCTGTCTCGTTTCTTATATTCTATATATGGTATTTTTCTTTCTCTGACTTATTTCACTTAGCATAATACCCTATAGTTCCATCCATGTCATTGCAAATGATAAGATTCATTCTTTGTGAAGGCTGAGTAATACTCCATTGTGTATATATACCACATCTTCTTTACCCATTCATCAGTGGATGGACATTTGGACTCTTCCCATAACTTGTCTATTGTTGATAGTGCTGCTCTAAACATAGGAATGCATGCACTCCTTTGAATCTGTATTGTTGCATCCTTTGTATCAATACTTAGTGGTGCAATTGCTGGGTTGTAGAGTAGTTTTATTTTTAGTTTATTCAGGAATCTCCATACAGTTTTCCAGAGTGGCTATACCAGTTGGCATTCCCACCAACAGTGTAAGAGGATTCCCCTTTCCTCACATCCTCAACAGCGTCTGTTGTTTCCTGAGTTATTAATTTTAGCCATCCTGACAAATGTCAGGTGGTATCTTATTGTGGTTTTGATTTGTATTTCCCTGATGATGAGTGATGTTGAACATTTTTTCATGTGTCTGTTAACCATTTGCATGTCTTCTCTGGAGAAATGTTTGTTAATGTCTTCTGCCCATTTTTTTTTTTTTTCTTTTTGAGAGAGAGAGAGAGATAGAGAGTGAGCAAGTGGGGGAGGGGCAGAGAGAGAGGAAGACAGAGGATCTGAAGCGAGCTCTGCATGGACAGCAGAAAGCCCAATGTTGAACTTGAACTCACGAACCATGAGACTGTGACCTGAGCTGAAGGCAGACGCTTAACCAACTGAGTCACCCAGGTGCCCCATCTTCTGCCCATTTCTTAATAGGATTATTCATTTTTTTGGGTGTTGAGTTTGATAAGTTCTTTATAGATTTTGGATACTAGCCCTTTATCCAATGTGTCATTTGCAAATATCTTCGTCCATTCCATAGGTTGCCTTTTAGTTTTGTTGATTGTTTCCTTTACTGCACAGAAGTTCCAATAGTTCACTTTTGCTTTTGTTTCCCTTGTCTCCAGAGGCATGTCTAGTAAGAAGTTACTACAGTTGAGGTCAAAGAGGTTGCTGCCTGTGTTCTCCTCTAGGATTCTGATGTTTTCCTGTCTCACATTTAGGTCTTTCATCTGTTTTGAATTTATTTTTGTATATGGTGTAAGAAAGTGGTCCAGTTTCATTCTTCTGCATGTCGCAGTCCAGTTTTCCCAACACCATTGTTGAAGAGACTGTCTTTTTTCCATTGGATATTCTTTCCTAAGAAGCAGTCAGTTTTAAGGTATATTTTAGATTTGCTGATGGACTGGATATGGGGTAAGAGTTGGGAGCAGATGGACAATAAAGGGAAAGGGAAGACTCAAAGAGAAGTCTTAAATTTCTGGTTTTAGATTAAAAAAAAATTGTGGTAAAATATACATAACATAAAATTGACCATTTCAACCATTTTTAAGTCACAGTTCAGTGTCATTAAGTACATTTGTGTTGTTTTGGGACTATCAGCACTACCCATCTCCAGAAGTTTTTCATCATCCCAACTGAAACTTAGTATCTATTAAACAAGAACTCCCTATCTCCTCCTCCCCCCTAGCCTCTGACAACCACCATTTTATTTTCTGTCCCTATGAATTTGACTACTTTAGGTACCTCATGTAAATGGAATTAATGATATTTATTTTTTTTTGTGACTGGTTTTTATTTCACTTAGTATGTCTTCAAGTTTCATCCATGTTGTAGCATGTGTCAGAATTCCCTTCCTTTTCAAGGCTGAATAATATTGCATTGAGTGTATATAATACATTTTCTTTATCCATTCATCTGTTGATGGTCACTTGGGTTGCTTCCACCTTTTGGTTACTGTGAATAATGCTGCTATGACCATGGGTGTGCAAATATGTCTTCAAGTCCTTGCTTTTTTTGTTTTTTAAAGAATCATCTTTTTTCTTTTAAAAATACTTATTTATTTATTTATTAAAAAAATTTCTTTTAAATGTTTATTTATTTTTGAGAGACAGAGAGAGACAGAGCATGAGGAGGGGAGGGACAAAGGAAGAGGGAGACACAGAATCCGAAGCAGGCTCCAAGCTCTTAGCTGTTGGCACAGAGCCTGACGCACGGCTCGAACTCCCAAGCCGTGAGATCATGACCTGAGCCGAAGTCAGATGCTTAATTGACTGAGCCACCCAGGCACCCAGAAAAATATTTATTTATTTTTGAGACAGAGAGAGAGGGAGAGAGAGAGCGGGGAAGGGGCAGAGAGAGAGGGAGACAGAGAATTCCAAGCAGACTCCAAGCTGTTAGCACAGAGCCCATCACGGGGCTTGAACCCATGAATTGCAAGATCATTACCTGAGCTAAAATCAAAAGTCAGATGCTTAACCGACTGAGCCACCCAAGTGCCCCTATTGTTTATATTTTTGAGGAAATGCCATACCATTTTCCATAGTAGCTGCACCATTTTATATTCCCACCAACAGTGCACAAGAGTTCCAATTTCATATCACTCTTTATTTATTTTATTTTATTTTATTTTATTTTATTTTATTTTATTTTATTTTATTTTATGTTATTTTATGTTATTTTATGTTATTTATGTTATTTTATGTTATTTTATGTTATTTATTTTATTTATTATTTACTCTATAATAGCCATCCTGATGGGTATGAGGTGGTATCTCACTGTGTTTTGATTTGCATTTCCTTAATGATTAGGAATGTTGAGCATTTTTTCATGTGCTTATTGACCATTGTATATCTTCTTTAAAAAAGTTTTTTTTTAATGTTTATTTTATTTTTGAGAGAGACAGAGCGTGAGTGTGGGAGGGGCAGAGAGAAAGGGAGACACAGAATCTGAAGCAAGCTCCAGGCTCTCAGCTGTCAGCACAGAGTCCGGACACGGAGCTCAAACCCACGAACTGGTGAGATTATGACCTGAGCTGAAGTTGGATGCACAACCGACTGAGCCACCCAGGTGCTCTGTATATCTTCTTTGGAGAAGTATCTAAGTCCTTTGCCCATTTTTCAAAAAAAATTTTTTTTGCATTATTGCATTGCAGGAGTTCTTTATACATTCTGGATATTAACCCTTTATGAGATACATGATTTACAAATACTTTCTCCCATTCCAAACATTGTCTTTTCACTCTGTTGCTAGGATCCTTTGCTACACAAAAGTTTTTAATGTTGATGAAGCTCAATTTATCTGTTTTTTTCTGGCTTTATATTTTGCATCAATGAGTAATCATTATTATTTCTTCTTTGCTTTTGCAGGAAAAGGAGATAGAGGAAGGAAGAGATGGAAGGAGACAAATGCATTCTAAATAGATTTGTGCTTATTCAGTAAGAGAAGCAGTGAAGTTTTTTATTTCACTTTTTAAAAATTAAGCTTTTAATTTTAATCCCAGTATATTTAACGTACAACATAATGTTAGTTTTAGGCGTACAATGTAATGATTCAATACTTCCAAGCAACACCCGGTGCTCATCACAGCAAATGCACTCCTTAATCCGCATCATGTATTTAACCCATTCCCCTCCCCCCTCTCCTCTGGTAACCATCAGTTTGTTCTCTGTAGTTAAGAGTCTGCTTCTTGGTTTGCCTTTCTCTCTTTTTTTTTCATTTGCTCATTTGTTTTGTTTCTTAAATTCCACATTTGAATGAAATCATATGGTATTTGTCTTTCTCTGACTTACTTTGCTTAGCATTATACTCTCCAGCTCCATCCATGTTGTTGCAAATGGCAAGATTTCATTCTTTTTTATGGATGAATAACATTATATATGTATATATATGTGTGTGTGTATCATATGACAATATCACATCATATTTTATTCATCCAGTCATCTCCAGATGGACACTTGGGCTGCTTCCATAATTTGGCTATTGTAGATAATGAGAAGTAGTGAAGTTAACAATAATTTATTCAGTAACAAATATTCATTTACAATCTCTTATATTCCTGACACTGCACTTAGCACCAGGGAGATAAAATGAGTATGGGGATTTCTTACTTAGCGGGAGGACAACCAGAAAAAGTTATTTTCAGCACAATGGGATGTAATTAATATATATGAATATATAGAGGAATGCCATGGACTGTGGTTGAAAAATGGAAGTGGAAACCACTAAATGTCTAGAATAGTCAGAGAAATCTTTAAAGAGGGAGAACATAGAAGGAGAGTAAGAAATGTCTGGCCAGAGAAAGTGGGAAAGGACAACCTGTAGAAGGAACAGCATGTACAAGTAAGTATAGACATGCGTGGCCCAATTTATGAAAGGAAAATAATTTCCTGTGGCTGGAATATGGAGAAGATGGTGAGGAGGTAATGGGAAATGTGGGAGGTAGTTAGTCTGGGCCCTAACTGTGGAATCTTCAATGGTAGAAACAAGAATTTGGAATTCAATATTACAGTCAATGGGAAGTCATTAATTAAAAAAAATATTTTTTCCTGTTTTCTGAAATAATCCATTTTCATTATAAAACATTGGGGGGAAATATCAAAAACAAAATAAAAACCATTGGGAACATAAAAAATTTTTTTTTAAGATTTTATTTTTAAGTAATCTCTATACCCAATGTGAGGCTTGAACTCACAACCCCAAGATCAGGAGTCACATGCTTTACTGAGCCAGCCAGGCTTAAATGTTTCTATGTAGGGAGAAGCTAACAACATACCTATATCAGTATTCTTTGGAAAAATAGTTCTGACAGAGGGGAGAAATGGAGGACAGGAGATGAGTTCAGAAGTTATTGCATTAATACCCATAGAGAGAGAAAAGTCTGAACAGAGACAAGAGTAGTGTGGATGGAGAGGTGGGGAAAGATCTCAGACACTCCTTAGGAGAAATCAATAGAGCCCAGTGACTGACTGGATGTGGGAGGAAAGAAAGAGGGGAAAGTGTGAGTAACTTTGGGATCTCTAGTTTAGGAGAACAGAATTGGCCAGATTAGTTAGCTATGACTTAGCAAAGAGCAAAGTCCTGAGATAAGGGGAGATGGGGCAGCTAAATTTTAAGGGATGGTGTTTATACAAAAGTCTGGTGTTTATAGAAACATCTGCAACAAGGGATCCAAAGTGAGCCATTTTCTTTAGGAGTCTGGAGTTGGGGTATTCTTAGCTTATGGGCACACTGAATTCTAAAAACTCTGCTCAGGTACTTGGCACCCAAGGATTAATTAGACAGTTTTAGGACAATAAATATAAAAACTCTTTATTCCATTGTTAATGAGAAACAGGTCATTAAACTTTATTAAAAACATATTTAGTAAAGTTGGGCATATGGGCTTATTCTATGATTCTTTTTATTGCTGTAAAGTAAAAATTCATACTAAAAGCTTTTTTTTAAGTTTATTTATTTTGAAAGAGAGAGAGAGAGTGGGGAAGGGGCAGAGAGAGAGGGGGAGAAAGAGAATCCCAAGCAGGCTCCACACCATCAGCACAGAGCCTGATGTGGGACTCAAACTCACCAACCATGAGATCATGACCTGAGCAGAAGTCAAGAGTTGGACGCTCACCCAACTGAGCCACCCTGGCGCCTCCATACTAAAAGTTTAAAAAGAAAAAAATTTAGGTCATTTTATCAAGTAGGGAGTAAAATAATGTCATCATCTATTCACATATCATACATTTATTGAGTGTCTATTATATGCCAGGTACTGTGCTAGCCTGTATGGGGAATACAGAGGTATATAAGATGCACATATGTGCTATATAAGAATGGTAAAAAATAATGTGCAGGAGGAATTAAGGGCTGGGAGGGACTCCTGGATGGTGTAACCTGTACAATTTATTGGAGGGGACACAGGATAGAGAGCATGATTTTCTATCATGCCCGAAGAGAAGCTCTGAAACTATAATCCAGAGAGGTACTAAGATACTCCTGCCTATGCCCAATTTCTTAGTGGAGGTTGTGAAGCATGTTCAACAGCCAGGGAAGGGAGACTAAGAGTGAGTTTCACCCTGCTGTCTTGGTTTTAAAAGTTTAGTTTAGATTGGAGCAATGGATATGTCTTTGATTCCAAGAAATATTTCAATTTTAAAAATGGAAAAAGCGTTTTAAAAGCATAGTTGTGACTCCAAACCTGCCATGGAAAGATTGATTTCAGTTACTTTCTAAGGCAACAGTATGACCTAGGCATTCTGCCTTTTTTTTTTTTTTTAACCTGCTCAGTCTTTTAATTCGTAAAAGTCAGAAAACCTATAATAATGCCAGCCTGCCTCTGTCTCCAGATAACTGGTATTGAAATAGAAATAACAAATCCAAAATGGAGTCACTTGTGCTAAGCCCCATATCAGCAAACTAAGATTAAATACCTAGCCTAATTTCAGTTTCAACCTCTCCCAGGACTGTGACTTTTAATCAGTCAGTCTGGAATTACCTGGTCAGCACTAGTGAGGTAATGTGCCTGTTAGATCCCAGTTTCCCCCTAAAGGAGGGTGACCTTTTGCTAGAAACTTCCTTTTTCTGCTAACTTCTGCCTACAAAGCCTTCCATTTTGTACAGCTTCTCAGAGCTCTTTTTAACTTCCTAGGTGGGATGCATCCTCGTTCATGAATGTTGTATAAAGCCAACTAGACCTTCAAATTTACTCAGTTGAATTTTTCCTTTTTTTTTTTTTTTAACATTTATTTATTTTTGAGAGAGAAAGAGAGCAAGCACGAGTGGGGGAGAGGCAGGGAGAGAGACACACACACAGACACACAGACTTGCTTTTCTGAATGTGAGGATATAGGACAGCTTCGCTGAAACAGAAGAGTATTTTCCTTAGAGACATGCCTTGCAGGTGCAGTCCCATCAACATTTCTTAAACTCCAAGCAAAACAGAAGCTGGAGGTACACAGATGAATAAACAGGGCCTCTGCCTTCAGCAGCTTAGGGGTCCAGCAACCAGTAGTGATAACACGCTTCGAGTTAAAAGGAGTTGCCGCCCACTTGCAGGACTGCAGGAGCTGCAGACAAGCAGGAGCGGGCAGTGGTGGCCCCAGCTGGGCTCTGGAGGCCAATGCCAGGTGGAAGTTCCGGGGCCCTTTCAGTGCTCGCAAGTTGGAAGGTAGCCCTTGTATCATTCCCCTTGGAGTCCAGAAAAAAGATCCTTTTCTATTACTATAGTAGATATCCCTCAAATCAGGACTTGGGACTCGCAGAGCTTTAGCCGCTCTTCCTCTTAAGGAGCCACTGCGCCCTCCAGTGGAGGACCAGCGGCGGAACCCCAGTGAGGCGCTGCAAAGTGACGGACACCTTAAAGTCGTCCTTAAGAAACTCCCAGTCACTGGCTCCACCTCCTCGCGGAGTCCCGCCCCCGACGCGACCTCTTTGTGTGGCCCCGATTGGTTGGCTCTTGTGCGTGAAGACGTTGCGTCGCGGGGCGGGGCGGAGGAGCGTTGTCCGTAGGGCTTCAGCCGTGTGTCCTCGGCCGCCGCCCCCACTGCTGCGCCGTATCCGCCCCTCTTTTCCCTTTAGAGGGTACAGGCGACAGCCGGGCCCTGGGGTGGCAGCGTAGCCACCAAACGTCTCCGCCAAGCTGTCTCTTCTAGCTGGCGGTTCTTCTCGGCTGGGTCCAGGTCGGGGGGAAAATGGCGCCGGCGCCCCAAGGCGTCCGGGAGGAGCCGCTGCTGGATTGTCGGTCCGGACCACTTTCCCGGCTCCTCTTCCTCGCCCAGGTTGTCCTCCTTTTGCTGCCGGCCGCTCGGGCAGGTCTCTGCCCCGCGCCCTGCTCCTGCCGCATCCCTCTGCTGGACTGCAGTCGCAGGAAACTACCAGCGCCGAGCTGGAGGGCGCTGTCGAGCCCGCTGCCCCCCGACACTGCCAGCCTGTGAGTAGAGTTGCCGGGCGGGGATCCAAAAGAAAGGGAGCTCCCTCTCCAAGGGGACAGGAGGGAGACACAGTTGGATGAAGGTCGCGGTTGCGAATTGAAGTACTGAAGAAAAATGCCATTATACTGTTGTGAACTTTTTTTGAGGTGGTGTGGGAGCCTAAAAACCCTGGAGTTAAGGTTATGAAAATTAGCACGAAAACCAGGGTTAAGATTCTTGGGGCCAGGGAGTTTGTGATTCCTGCACTGGGGAGGAGTTGGAAAGGGGATATTGTTAAGGGCTCACTGGACCTGGGCACCGACCTTGACTCTGGATGGTTGGGGATCCTCGCCCACTTTGGGCTGCATCATCCAGTGTGTAACTCAACTTGAATGCTCCCCAGGTACGTGATTTGATAACGACGATCGCCAATGACATAAGAACGGTCCTTTTGTCCCTAGTTCGCATTTGCACATTTGGTGCCATAGTTTTGATACTTAACAGGGTTAAAACATCATGGCTTAGGAGATCCAATACTTTGAGCAAATACCTTTATAAGTAGCATTTTTAAAATCTAATTCAGGATTCACTGTAAAGAAGGGAAGGAGTATTCTTTCCTTAATCATGTGTTACTTTAATTGTTTTCAGTGCATTTCTTTGTGGCAAAGAACCTAAAAATCAGTTCTCTTTGTTTATGCGTGACAAACAAGTACAGTGATTGGATTAATTCTTCTGGAGACTCCACTGCTGAGTGCTCATCTTGACAGGCCTGTGTTAGACAGTGGCACCTGGAGAGCTCATTAGTCTGAGTCAGCCTGGTGGCATTAGGAGCAACAGTAGGTATTAAATGCTGCAATTACGGGGTTTCTTAACCACTAACATACAGTTATTTCTCTGCTGCTAACTGAGCACCGAATTTATTAATTGACAGACTTCTAATAGAGTCTAAAATAGTCTCTAAAAGGAGTGTTACAAAAAAGTATAGTTAGAGGTGCAATTAAAATATGAGGGACTATTTGGATTTTCCTTGGAAGTAGAATACAAATAGATCTCTCTGCTGCTGTTTAGAGTAATTAGACATTTACAAATAGGTTAAGATAGATAGGAAGGAAAGCTATTTCAGGAATTCTTTGAGAAAACTAAGGTAACTTAAATAACCAAATGTCGTAGTAGCGTAGACCTGTCATAAAATAAGATGTTTCTGTTGTTTTTATGATAGTGGCATCTGTAGCTAATTCTGGTTCTGTTGACCCAGATTAAATTTAAAAATTGATATTGGTGAGCAGCATAATCTGAATTGAACCTAGCACAGCATTTTTGTAATGCGGCAAGTGCCTCTTTCTAAGAAATTCTTGGAACAGCTACCTGATTATCTGGTGCAGGTTTAAAACCAGCACAACTTTATTTAGCTGTAATTGAAAAAAATGTGGCTTACTTTTAAGATTCTCCATTGGTAGGTAAACAATAATTAGGAATAGTTTTATGTAAGGTACAATTAGTTTGTGTTTGGGTTTGATTTCTGTGTAATCTAGACAAATTTGCTAAAGCCAAATGACATCCCCAAATTTTAAATGTCCTATAATGAAATTGACATTTTCAGTTGAAGTAAAATGCCTTGGAGAGCAATTCTGTTGTAGAAGTGTAATTGGATGGAAGTCTTACATTAGCAGAACAGCTCTTGGAATATTAAAAGATGGCATTGTGCTGTTTTAAACTGAGAAATGTAACATCTTCAGTAATTGCTTTCAGCTATAAAACCACCAGGTACACATGGGTTTTTTTTTAATGTAATTTTGAATGTTCAAAGTAGACATAATGCTGTAAATACATAAGTGATTCAGACTCAAATGCTGAAACTTGTGGCCATCATCAAAAAGATTATAGATGAAATCCATTAATCTTGGTTTTTGAAATATGCATGTATCTGTCCCTGGTCCCTAGTACAGAGTTCCTGAAACTCTTGTAATTTGCTAAATGACAAGAGCTCTACAAGCATCTTCTGTTCTAACCCTTAGGTCTTTGACTAATTCCTGACACAGGGCTCCTAAATCCCTTGGTATTTCCTGGGTGATAGGAGTGTCTTTTGGCTTAATGAGGTGACTCTTGGTAAGTTCCTGGATAGATGGGGTCAGTCCCCAGAAAGACCAAGCCATGATTAGAAGCTTGGAACTTTCAGCCCTGTCCCCATTCTCCTGGAAGGGGAGAGGGGCTTAATAATTGCTTGCGCCTGTATGATTAAGCCTTCGTAAAATCCCAAAAGTGTGGACTTTGAAGAGCTTCTAGGATGGTGAACATGTCTACATGCTGAGAGAGTGGCACACCCCAACTTTACAGGGACAGAAACTCCTGTGCCAGACCCTTCCAGATCTCACCTTATGTATCTCGTCTGGCTGTTCATCTGTGTTCTTTACCATATCCTTTCTTATGTAATAAACCAGTAAACGTAAGTAAGTGTTTTCCTAAGTTCTGTGAACTGTTCTAGCAAGTGATTCAATCAATGAGGGGGTCTTGGGAACCTCCCAATTGTAACCAAGTCAGACAAGTTGTAGGTAACATGGAGACCCACTTCTTGTGATTGGTGTCTGAAGTGGGGGACAGTCTTATGAGACTGAGCTCTTAGGTCATGAGGTCTGTAACTCTGGTTAGTGTCAGAATTGAATTGAATTGCAGCTGGTGTCTAGAATTGGTTGGTGTGGGAGAAAAAAACCCCACATGTCTGGTGTCAGGAGTATTATATGTGGAATAAAAGGAAGAAACAGGTGACAAAAGCTCTTCACTTGAGGCTTTAGTCAGGCTTCTGAACCTTTCCTAGGCCATATGTATACATCCTTGTAAAATGTGGTTTTAGCAAGAACGTTGCTAAGTCAGTTTAGCAAGAAGCACTCCCCCTTGATACCTAATTGGGTTCCTCCTTCTACACCATCGTAAAGGTGATGTCTGAATGCCCTGGCCTATCTTCAGCAAGAATCCTGTTGGAGCCCCCCGGCCCCTCATGTTTCCTCTTAATAGTTTTCCATTCATTGACTCCACCCTTCACCTTAGCTATAAGATTCCTCTTGCCCATGCAGTGTTCAGGGTTGAGTCCAATCTCCTTCCCCTACTACAAAATTTCATAGCCTCACCATCCCCCAAAGTCTTCCTTACCATGTTTCAACAAGTATCATTGAATATTTTTTTCCTTTTAACAGTTTTGGTGCCACAAACTGGATAGGATCAGATTCATCATTGGACCCCCAGACCTCTCACCCAGGACCCTAAGTGTGTACCTTTGAAAGCTTTATCTTCACTCCTGACTGATTGATCGGGGATCCATTGGTGAGTCCGACTCCTGAACCATTGCTCCGGACAAATGTCCGTGGAAGCTGGTAAGGACAGATTTTGATTCTTAACAGTCTGAGTATACCCTAGAAAATGGGATAGAGTCCCAGATAAACACAGGCTGGAGACTGGGTTAGAGTCCCATGTTTGTCCCCTGTAAGAGGCTCAGTTAGAGTACCAGGCAAACAGCTGTTTGTAAGAAGCTAGGTTAGAGTCCTAGGCTTCTTCGTTTGAAAGCTGCCTATCAGTCTGTAAATCTCTTATTCCTGGCTCTTTTTTCCCTGAATGAGGATTATTCTCTGATTCTCTAGACTGGAAATCTTTTTTTTCTTTTCCTTAACTCCTTGCACTGGAAGTCTGTCTTCCTGGCTCACTATAACACCTCATAATTTTCTTTGTTGGATCCTGCCTCTTCTGTGGGAACTTCTCAGTTGACTCAAATACTCTTCTTGAACCCCTACTAACTATGTTTTTTGCCAGTGCTGTCTACTTCCATTCCTGTTGGCATGCTTTTGCTGAGAATAATACAGAACTTCATTGGCCTCTTTTGAGCCCCAGAATGGCTTTTCTTTTTTTTTTTTGAATTTTTTTTTTTAATGTTTTATTTATTTTTGAGACAGAGAGAGACACAGCGTGAGCAGGGAAGGGGCAGAGAGAGAGGGAGACACAGAATGTGAAGCAGGCTCCAGGCTCTGAGCTGTCAGCACAGAGCCCAACGTGGGGCTCGAACTCACGAACTGTGAGATCATGACCTGAGCCGAAGTCGGACGCTTAACCAACTGAGCCACCCAGGCGCCCCCAGAATGGCTTTTCAAAGAGCTTTCCCTTCCCATTGTTGCTCCTCCTTCTTCCTTTTACCACCTTCAGTCTTCCCTCCAGTTCCATTGAATCCTTTCTTAGATCCCCTTCCAAATTCCTTCCTCCCTCTCTACGCCCGTCAGAACTTTTTCCACTTCAGTCTTTATAGTCACTTGAACTTTGGGCCCCTTGCCCTCCACTGGGGACTCTCAGGGGACTTAGGGGCCCCCAAAAGCAACTACTTGAGCTGAAAAGGAAAAAGACTAATTGGAAATAGACTGGAAATTGGCCAGTTGGATGGGTTTTGGAGATATCCAGACAGCTGCCGGAAGTCTTCCTTGGTCACCCACTTGAAATTTGGTCCACAGCCGCCATAAAATTACATATCAGTGCAAGGGAAGGTCTTTTTTTTTTTTTTTTTCTTTTAAAATGTTTATTTATTTTTGAGAGAGAGCACGCACTTGCGGGGGTAGGGCAGAGAGAGAGAGAGAGAGAGACAGAAAGTCCAAAGTAGGCTCCGAGCTTCAGCGCAGAGCCTGATGAGGGGCTTAAACTCACAAACATGAGGTCATGACTTGAGCCGAAGTTGGATGTTTAACTCACTGAGCCACCCAGGTGCCTGCAAGGGAAAATGTTAAAGGTGGTCTTTACACAATTGGTAAACAAGTAACATTAATATGGCCTGACATTTTCCAGAAACACAATTTGTATTAAAATAGAAAGTGGTGGGCACCTGAGTTGCTCAGTTGGTTAAGCATCTGAGCATGGCTTAGGTCATGATCTCACGGTTTATGAGTTCGAGCCCTGCGTCAGGCTCTGTGCTGACAGCGCAGAGCCTAGAGCCTGCTTCGGATCCTGTGTCTCCCTCTCTCTCTGGCCCTCACTCCCGCATGAGTGCGCTCTCTCTCCCTCTCTCTCTCAAAAATAAATAAACAAAAAAATTAAAAAAAAATAGTGGAGAAAAGGCAAGAACTAATTATTTTATATAAACCAGTGAATTTGTATTACTATGTTTTACTAACACATGGCTAAAATTTTAGATTGAAAACAATAGCTCTCTATTTGTGTCTGTATGTATGTGTGTTTACGTGTATATATGTATGTATGTATCTTGTAGATGTGTTGTATTTTTTACACCTTTGGATGGTATTACCAAATTACTTTATAAAATCCCTTAAAAAGGAGCTCTATTCAAGCTGCCTTAGAGATAAGTGGGCAGTTATACAAATTAAGTATTCCTGAATTAAGTTCACATGATTTGGGATAATTTTTTTTTTTGTAAATAAAGCTATTTTGAAAATCGTTGGTAAAATAAAAACAGGCATGTCTTCAGAGTTGTCAGCATTAAATATAATACAGAAAATAATTTGTCTTCTACCTAAGCTTACTAGTGAAGCTTATGTAATCTCTACTAGGTATTTAAGATTATAAAATTATAATTCCAAACTAAGAATAAAACATAAAATAAAAATGAACTGCTTGATATATGTTAAGCACTGCAGTTAAAAAAAAAAAAGGTGGGGGGACAGACCGTGTATTTAATCTTTCTCGGTTTTTTACTTTTGTGATGCTTGCCTTCCATGCATATGTTATAAAAATAGTTAATAGGGAAATAGCTTGAGATGATAGCTAGTTTAGTTTGGTGTTACTATCTGCCTAAAATAAATGTAGGTCATTTCTAAGTAAGATAAACTGTTGAGACGTTCATTACTGAACCTAAGTTTGGGTTTGTATTTTTGGTATCTTGTTTCTATGTGGTATAGAAACTAAGATACTTGGATCTCTAAGTAAACCTGTTGCTTGCCACATTGAAAAATTATATTGTGAGGAATCATGCTTCTAGCAATTGCGAAAATGTATATTCATAAATTTTCTAATCTACAGAATACTGATATATGACCGTACTTGTCTACTTCATAGTTTTCTCTGTAAAAGAAAGATTATTAATGGTTAAAACTTGTGATCAGTACATGTAGGTAGAACTACTAGAAACTGTAAGAATAAAGCAAAACAACTTTGTATGCAGGGTATGCAAGGTATGAAGAATGTGTTTTTGTTTAGGGAAAAAAAGTAATTTTATTCTAAGGCAGACTGGTTGTTCCACAGTAAGAAAAAAGCAAAAATATAGAACAAAAGCTGAATGGATATTAGAAAAATGGTTATAGATTTGCAGAACAGGAATTTTAATGTGTGCTCAAGTTGCTAAGGTTAAATAAAATAGGTTTATTACTGATATAAAGCTAGAATGTCAAAGTTTTCTTGGATTATTGATCTACTCTTATTAAGAAACTATAAAAAGATTTTCCTTCACCTGTTATGTAATTTGCCTAGGAAACAAAGATTTTAATTAAAAATCCAATTAAAGTCCAATTAAAATGATTTTCTGTGCTTCTTGTGCTTATCAGGTTTTTGATTACTTTAAAAAATTGAGACTTATCAGTATTACAAAAACTAAAAATTTTTTTCCAACTACGTAGCTTCCTATATTTGCCTTTGAAATCTTTTAATTGCCACTTTAAGTGAATAAGTATTATTCACAGTGACCTGTTATCTAAAGTGTTTAAAACATTAGACATTTTTTGACATCTTCCCAAATCAAATTCTAAATGGAATTTAAAAAAATATTTGTTTATTTTTGAGAGAGAGACAGGGAGAGACAGGGGAGGGGCAGAGAGAAAGGGAGAAAGAGGATCTGAAGCATGGTCCATGCCGACAGCAGAGAGCCTGATGTGGGTCTCGAACTCCTGAAACTGTGAGATCATGACCTGAGCCGAAGTCGGACTCTCAACCGACTGAGCCACCCACGAGCCCCCTAAATGGACTTTTCTTTGATCTCAAACTAACTTTGAGATATTCCAGAGGTCTCTGAAAATTTTCAAGGGATTTGTTGCTCACCCTATAAAAGAGAGATTTAAACTAATTAGGTTTATTTGCAATGTTAGATAATTACATGGGAAACATTGTCAAATAAGAAATGATGACAAACCTTCTTAGGTTATTTGTGTATGGATCCATGTTACTAATATTGGCATACCAGGAATGTTTGAGGTTCACAGTTGGTGTCCAGTTAGTATGTTAAAATACTGTGTGACAAGTTGTTGTTTTACTCTCCTTCCTCTCTGAGAGCACTTCCAGTAGGCGACAGGCAAGAATGCTCCATAATGGTATCGGTTGAATAATTTTAAGATCATGTATTGGACTGAGTTTCCAGAACCAGTGAAGAAGCTGATGGAGTCATAAAACTGCTAACCCAAGATCAAGCAGAATAAGAATTACGTGGGACTGAATGACCTGATGAAGATGGTTATTATGACTCTTTGAAACAGTACTACTTCTGTAATGTTTTTCAGATTTAAAGAACTTTTTTTCCTCTTAAGCTGTCTGCAGCTTACAACAATCTGATTATACCTTTGTGAACAAAGATGAAACAATTACTTTTTCTCCTTATTCCTCTGGAATTTGGAAACTTGTAGTGAATACTCTTACTTTCACGATACTGTAGTTACTTGTGTAAGGTGAATAAGAATTTGTTCTTGTAACAAGATATAATTGGAAACATTGGTTTTATTACCAAGGTTTTGACTGGAATATTATATTTGAGAGTCACATGGATAGAATCTGGTTTAAGGGACTAAGGTTGTCTTCATGGAGCCAGTGCTCTTGGGAAGACTGGCCTGGTACCTGGCTTACAGGGTGCCCAGCCTTACAGGTAAGAATGGTCACTTCCTTGCAGGCCGAGGAGTCTCAGGATATCTTGGGGACCTCAAGGAAAGAGGAATTTACTCCTGTCTATAGGTATGGGAAGATAAAGTCTGGTGGCTACTTCCTGGATTGGCTTCCTAACCTCGAGAGGCTTTTAAATGTTTAATCTTAGATTTCCTTATGAAAAGTTCCAGCAAAGCAAACTCAGAAAGAGGTTGTGTGGTCAGTCACTATTCTTGGTGCACCTATGTAAAATAATCAGGACAAATCTAACGAGACCGGAATTCTTAGGTAAGGAAGAATTAAAAGGTTGACCATAGAAATTTTATTTTATTTTTTTTGATTCAGTGCAAAACCCCTTGTGGGTTCTGTCTTGCACATTTTGCAAGTCCTTACCAAATACTCAACTCTGGTTTCCTGCAGTATCTGGCTATAATTTTCCAAACTAATGTTTCCAGTTTTTCTCCCACCCTCCTGACTTGGTATCACTGAGAACTAAAACTGCCCTTTTCCTGAAATCCTGCAAGCTGAAGCTGGGTCCTTGAAATAAACTTAAAAAAAAAAAAAAAAATTACTACCGCATATCATACATGGGCACTTCTGTGCCTCCTGCTGTACGGACCATTCAAAGGTTGACCGGAACACCAAATGCCATCATCAGAGACATTCAGACTGCAAACTAGGAAAATTCTTCAGATGGTTATTGCCACCTTCACTCTTCCATTTAAAGTTGTTTCGAGCTCAAGTGGGAAAATCTCAACTCGCTAACCTCTGGACTCAGAAACTAGGTTTCTAATCTATTATTTTTTTGTTTTTCTGTGTTTTCGTAGAAAACTCCCCTCGTTAAATGCCTGACTACTAGCATCATTGAGCAGATAGATACCCTCTAATTCCAGGTCCCAACAGAAACTTCACTTGTTCCTTAATGAACAAAAGGCTACTGAATAAAAAAATAGACTTCTGTTGTTCAGAGGAAAGAGAGAATGCCTCTTTTTGAACAAGAGAGGGGACAGAGATTCTTTGCTTGGCCAAATTTTAGACTCCTGAACCATCTTCTGGGCTCATTTGTTTATGTCCTTGTAAAATGCAGTTTTAACAAGAGCCCTGCTAAGTCATTTTAGCAAGAAGCCCTCACCCTTGATACCTGATTATCCTTGATACGTGATAAGGTTCCTTGTCTTCTGACATCCTCCAGGTGATGTCTCATCTCTCTGGCTTATCTTCAGCAATAAGCAGTTAGGTCTATTTATCCAGCACCTACCTTATCCCTGTTTTTCCTCTTAGTGATTTTCCATCCACTGATAATGGCTGACTACCCTGCTCCTTAGCTATAAATTCCCACTTGCCCATGCAGTATTTGGAGTTGAGCCCAGTCTCCTGTCACTGTAAAATGTCATTGCAGTAGTCCCTGTACCTGAAGAGATAACCTGCACTACCTTGAATAAAGTCTTCCTCACGAGGTGTTAACAAGTGTTGTTGAATATTTTTCCTTTTAACACAGTGAGTTCTTCTTAGACATTGGTGTCACAGAAGTGAGATTTACTAGAATGGCCCTGGCTTCTGGAAATCTGGTTTGGGAAGAGAAAGGGCAAAAGGATGGGGAATGTAGAACCGTTGATTCCCAGGTGGCTTTGTGTCCACCTGTGGTATGGAGCAGAGGTTGTGGTGCTCCCAGATATTCAAAGTAAAAGTTACAAATGGAATTTAGAGATAGATCCGTTTCCCAGCACTTTGGTTCACTGGATGTGTAAGGAAATAGATGCTAATAAGGAAAAAGTGAAATGTTTAGTCCTTTGGTTATGGTTATTTGTAATAGCTAAAATGAAATTAGAATTCTGGGTCAGACCTTGATGCTAAACCGAGGTCAGATTTCAGCGAGTCTGAGTTTTGGTTACTAGCCTCAAAGCTGTCCCCCAGGGGAAAAATTATGCAAAGACAACAAAAAGTACCTCTAAGACCTCTGGTCACCAAGAAGGCTGTTGGTGTAGGGGGAGGTCAAAGCCAGGAAACTATTGAAACCGGGGAATATTGTATGAGGAGTTGTTTTTATTTTGTGGATCAGTAACACTAGCTTCCTGAACAACCTTTATTAAAGTGGATTGTGAGTGTAATTAACTTAGGTGTAGTTTCTGATTTTAAATGCTGCAGTGTGGAAGACCATGTTTGGGTTCAGGATAGGATCTACAGCTCACTATGGAACAATCACAGATAGGTATTTGTGATCCAGACACAAAGGAGGTTATTCCCGAGGGAACAGCCAGCTTGGTGGACTGGATAAAAGCCAGTGTAATGTCTTATTTATCCTGAGAGTGGGGACTGCCCACCTTGCCTTGTAAATGCCAAGTGGAACATCCCCTATGAAGCAGATGGTATGTTTCATATACAAGCTATGTGGGATTATCTTTATAATAATTGGGATAATTCATCTGCTGAATATGTCTGTCACTCAGTTGATAGTGAATGTTGTGGCTAAGGGAAAGTCTCTCTCTTTTTTTTTTTTTTTTTTGAGAGAGCAAGCACGTGAGCGGGTGAGAGGGGCAGAGGGAGAGAGAGAATCTTAAGCAGGCGTCATGCTCAGTGTGGAGCCCAGTGCGGGCCTATATCCCACAATCCTGGCATCATGACCTGAGCTGAAGTCAGCAGTTAGAAACTCAGCTGACAATCACCTAGGCGCCCTGGAGAACTCTTACATGAATACCCCATATCACCTTAACTGCTGCAAAACCTAGGAACACTTGAGGAAGCCTTGTGTATTTGCTCTTTCAGCTTCCCCTCTCAGGTTTTATAGATGTTAAAAAACCATTAGGTTAATTAACAAAAGAACGAGGAAAGGCAAAGGAGAGAGCTGAGGGACTGACTGGTCTTAGCAAGGTGGAAAATTTTATCTTATTGCTAAGTAGACCCCATGGTCCTCATGGAGCTCAGTGCAGGGCTTGAACTCATGATCCTGAGATTGAAACCTGAGCTGAGATTGAGAGTTGGACGTTTAACTGACTGAGCCATCCACACACCCCCAAGGTGGAAAGTTTTAAATAGTTTTTAAGAAAAAAGGCGAATAAAGCAAATACCATTTGGAGCAAAACAAAGGAAAAAGAAAGGGAAGAATCACAGACTCAATCCATCAGAATGGAAAGCTTTAGATGGTTATTAAGAAATGGGATGGGGGTGCCTGGCTGGCTCAGTAGAAAGAGTGTGCAATTCTTGATCTCAGGATTGTGAGTTTGAGCCCCATGTTGGGTGTAGAAATTAGTTAAATAAATCTTTAAAAAAGTGGGATTAATAAAACAGACAACTGATGGGGTTAAAACAAAGTTTTTAGTACAATACTACCTAAAGTCCTAAAGGGACATCTTTCTGGTCTCCCCAACATTTAAGGGCCCCAAACAAGTCTTTTCTGTTTTCCCCAGTTTGGAGAAATTTAAAAATCTGAATGCAGAGATTATAGTGAGTAATGTGACCAGCAATTGCTTGGGGCATTGGTTAGATAGATTAAATTGACAAAGGGTCAGGGTCCTTTGGCTTAACCCCTGGGCAAGACCCAACGCCTTTTGCACAAGAGTGAGTAAAATGATCAGGAGGTGGGGAAGAAAAGTTCCCAGGATACCTTGATACGGGAACTTCTTGTACTGTGGTACCAAATACCAAAACCCATTGATAAAGCCTTGATGCTGTTGAGAGAACAAAACCATGCAAGGGTTGATAGGATTATGGAAGTTGGGAAGTTTAAACAAGGCTTTTTGTAAAGAAGTTGTGTCTCCTTTACCTGAATGTTTTATGGGAATGAGTTATTTCTGGCTTGGGAAACACTTTTCCTAGTATTGTAAAACCAAAACCCATTAATAAGGTCCTAACGGAGACTATAGGTAGGAATGTCAGGTAAAAGTTTGTGAGAGAATTGATTGGTGTGTTTGAACAGGCTTTTTCCTGATTGTATTAGGGAGATATGCCTGGCAGATGTTTCTTCTATCTATTACTGTAAAACAAGTCGTGTAAATCCACCCTTCAATATTAATTTGGATATGTTAAATGGGAGCCAGTAAGATTGCCCAAGGCCACACAATGTAGAGTAGAAGTTGAAGTGCTGGTATGGGCAAATTCTCTGTGTATAGTGTTTTGTAGTGTACCATAGACTGGGGCTTATGGCAAAAGCCTGTGAGTGCCTCCCCGCAGTGACTTACTGGACTTTGGACTAGAAAATTCACACTTTAAGGGCAATTATTGGCTTACCATTGGACAGTAATTGAAACAGCCACTGTGACTAGAAGTCATAAAAATAATCTTGAAAACTGAAATACTCATGATGTCTTGCATAATGTTGGGTAAACACTTCAGTAGGTAAGGCAGTGCCCAGAAGAGTTCTGTAACAAAATGGAAATGCAAGGAGGAGATACTCAAGAGTAGGGAGCCTCTTTCCCCCTAGGACTGATTGTGGAACTGTGTGAGGAGCTGCTGGATTTTATTGTCACTTGGGCAAGTGTCCTATAAGCTTATAACTGACCAACAAAGAGCTGCTTGGTTTGTGGGTGGTATTTCCAAGGTGAACAGACACCATCCTGTTTGGAAGGCCACCACTCTGATTGGAAAAGGTAAAGACAAATTAGCTTGGTGGGCTGAATTGCATCCTGTTTTCTTAGCAGTAATGGAAAAATTGAACAGTGGCAAAAGCCCCTATGTTTGGGTTTTTACTGACAGGCAGTAGCCAAAGGCTTGGTCATATGGCTAGGCAGAAGAACAATAGAAACCTGGCCTCTTAAAGGACTGCCCATATGGGGCACAGCCTTCTGGAAATCTCTGTGGGAATTTGAAGCGTGCATTAAAGTAGGACATGTCGATGCTCATCAGAAGAACCCTCTTTCAGGTTTGTAAGGCGACTGGAATCAACAAGCGAATATCCCTGTGCGCTAGCTTGAGGTGACCACCTGGGGCCATGACATAAGTGGATATGGGGTATGCAGTAATGCAAAGACAAATGAATCTAGACCTAATCCCCTTGTACCTTCTGAGGCACAAAATGCCGGTAAGAACTTTATACCTGCAAGCACAATAGAGACTGTTAGATGGCTAGGTGGCAGATTTCCTGTTGGGAAGGCCTTGAATATAGCCAGAAAATGAGACTGATGCTGTAACCCAGGAGTAGAACAGACTCTGGACTGGGCTTGGCTTCTCTGACAGTAGATGCAAATGCTCACGATACTATAAAAGAACAGGAACAGAAGATAATTGTAACAGTTTGGATGGCTAACCATGATTTATTCAGACCGAGGAATGCACAACCCATAATGTCCAACAAATGGGCAGAGAGAGATCCTTTTCAGAGTACTACTTTAATAGAGAATTGAATGGTCAGTTAAAACATTGGTTGTTTAAAATGGGAGATAAAGACCTGAATGTATGGCTTACATAAGTTTCTGAGATTGTGCTTTCGCTCAACATGAGGTAGGGCTGATGGAGCGGCACCACTGGATCGAGTCCTCTTTTTCTGGTAGATCTGAAGGGATGAGAGGGTGGTGAAGGATGCCAGGATGAGTATGCAGTTCTTACCGACAGAGGAGTGTCCTCGTGTAATGTCTCTACTTTTCCTTTCTTCCTCACATCACCTCAGCTTTTTTCTTTTGTGCATGATACACTGGTCATAGGACCAGTGTTACAGATACAAAGTTCTGAAAATAAGTGATGATTCCTAAGCAAGAAACTGTATTCTTAAACTTGGGTTAGAATTCCTAAGGGCCTGGTAGGGTGTGTTGTGCCTTCACCTCATCTGGCAAAATTGAGGTTAACGGTGAATGCCACTATATTGCTTGGTGGTAAAAATAGCCCAATGGTTCTACATCTGTGTAACCTTTCATAACTGAATGCGTGGACTGAGGGGGGACTGAGGGGGAGGTACCTGCTAGAATATTATTGCTCTTGGCAATCTAGATCAGCACAGTAGCTGAACCTCATGTCCCTTCCAAAGGTAGAAGAGTTTGAGTATAAATGGAGAGAAGGGGCAGTAGTATCTGAGGGTGAAGGAATGAATCAGTGGATTGTATAATGAGGAAAATCCAATGTTAACACCTCAGAAGGGGCTCAGAGTGAGAGACAATATCATCTCTTAGCTCAGTTATACCAGATGCCTGAAAGGGTGAAACTGTGTTTGCCTAACACCACTGCTGCTTTTGTTACCTGACAAGATTGGAAGCTTGCAAGCCAGAGTGGCCTTGCCTGGAAAGCATTTTCATATGATAATGATGTTGGACTAGTGCAATTATTAATGACTAAACGGGATTCTAATGTGTCTCAATCTTTTGAGATGTATATCTTTTTGCTTGTAAGGTGGTCTGTGGCCAGAGACCAAGGTGGGCTGTGAAATAATAGAAAATATATATATATTGGTCTCTCACTCTGGTTGGTGGCACAGAGCTCCTGAAAACCTTTCCTAAGTGATGAGAGCACTGGGAGCAGCTTGTGTTCTAATACGTGGTCTTTGACCCTGATTCTGGACACAGAGCTCGTTAATCCCTTAGAATTTCCTGGGTGATATGAGTATCTTTTGATCGAGAGGCAGCTCTTGGTGGGCTCTTGGATAGCTTCAGTATGGGTTATCCCCCATACTGAAGACCAAGAAGCCATGATTAGAAGCTTGGAACTTTCAGCCCCACTCCCATTCTCCTAGAAAGGAAGAAGGGCTAGAGGTTGAGTTAATAATTGGTGATACCCATGTGATGAATATTCCATAAAAATTCTAAAAGTATGAGCTTTGAAGAGCTTCTAGGGTGGTGAACATATATATCTATATGCCGGGAGGGTGCCAGACCTCAGCTCCACAGGGACAGAAGCTCCTGCACCAGACCGACCCTTCCGGATCTCACCCTATGGATCTCTTTATCTGGCTGTTAATCTGTGTTCTTTACTACATTCTGTATTGTATAATAAATCAGTAAACCTGCTTCCTTGAGTTCTGTAAGCTGTTCTAGCAGATGGTTGTATCCAAAGATGGGATCATGGGAGCCTTGGATTTGTAGTCAAACTGGATAGAAGTTATGGGGATCTACTACTTGTACTTAGAGTTTGTATCTGTGATATTTTCACTACACTTCTTACAGAGAAGTAAGATTGGCTGTGGGGTTGAAGTGGGGGGCAGTCTTGTGGGACTGAACTTTTGTAGGGTCTTCTCTAACTCCCATGAATGTCAGAACTGAATTGTGGGACATCCAGTTGGTGTTGGAAAATTGGTTGGTGTGGGGAAAAAAATCCTACATCTGGTGTCAGGAGTATTGTGTGTGTGACAAAGATAGAAAGGAATGGAGTTTTTCTGAGACAGAAACCTATTTAGATACTGTCTTTATGCTTCTCTATATCAGAAACTCTTAAAAAAAAAAAGTCTTTCAAATTTTATTTGGTTAATATAAAATTTGACTGGATTGTCCATGGGTGCTCAGCTCTGTATTACATTGTTCCGATTTTACACACACACACACACACACACACACACACACACACACACACACTGGAGGACCAGATGTATTAGTCAACTTCTGTTTTGCCAAGTGACACCATTAGAACCCCTTTCCTGTGGGTGCCTGGGTGGCTCAGTCAGCTGAGCATCTGACTCTTGATTTCGGCTCAGGTCATGATCTCACAGTTGTGAGATCAAGCTCCGCATTGGGCTCTGTACTGGGCGTGAAGCCTGATTAAAGATTCCCTCTCCCTGTCCCTTGCCCCTCACCCTTCGCCCTTGACCTCCCCCTCTGCCCTTCCCCTGCTCGTGGGTGCACAGTCTCAAAAAAAAACAAAAAAACAAAAAAAAACCCAAAAAACAACAAAGTACAAAAAAAAATCCTCCTTTCCTCCAGTTATTTGTTGTCATGGTCATTTCATGACAGCCCCCCAAAATTAGGGATCACATAATTTTAGAAATAAGGACAAGTCTGTACATTAAATATATTTAGCTTTATGGAAAACTTGTAACCTTGTCCTTACAGTTTTCATTTCACTGTGGACTGGTAAAAACTTTTATCATGTATTAGGGAATTAGGGAATCACTGCTGTATTAGATTAATGAGTTTTCATACGTATTTAGTTAATTATAGTTTCTTTCTTGTCTCTTCTGTTCTCATTATAGCAACTTTAAGATTTGTGTGTGGGGCACCTGGGTGGCTCAGTTGGTTGAGCATCCGACTTCAGCTCAGGTCGTGATCTCAGTTCGCGAGTCGAGCCCTACATTGGGCTCACTGCTGTCAGTGCAGATCCAGCTTCAAATCCTCTGTTCCCCCCCCCCCCCCCCGACCCCCCCCCCAGTTGCACTGGTGTCAGTGCTCTCTCTCTCTCTCTCACAAAAATAAACGTTAAAAAAAAAAAAGATTTGTTTGCATTTGTTCTTTGAGAATAGTTGTGAATTGATGAGTTCTTTAGCATACAAAGAGGACATTAACTTATGTAGAATAATTCTAGGAAGTCCAAATTTACACAAAGGTCAGTGTCTTGCTGTTAAGTGACATTGGCAAAATGTTTTCACTGTTAGTTAACAGGTGGAGCCATCCTTTATCCCTTCAAAGGTCCTGAGCTCACTATCAGTAACTTGTGTGATGTCAAGGAAAAGTGCATAGCTTTGTCTGTACTTCATACTTCCTTTCTAAAGGGGCAGGTAATCTGTAATATGCTTCTGTTCTGCATTTATAGTGATACTGGTAAGGATTAAGATACTCTTTGGAAAACATTTTTAGGTTTTAGAAAGTGATATGTTAGGGGAGTTGATTTGAGGGCCTCCTAAGCTCATTTCAGATGTACATATGTTTTCTGAAAATGAACTATCAGCCTTTCATTGTATGTTATGAAGAAAACTATGAGAGGCAGGACCATAACTTTGACGTAACTTGATACTCTTTGGTTGTATAATCTAGCTGAAATGTGAAAAGAACTTTAATTGCTTTAAACCACAAGGTGGTGAACTGAAAATGAGTCCTTTTAAAAAGTACAGATGTGATTTCCTTTCTTCTGAAGTCCTTCATTTACCTCATTTATTACAATCATCCATTATTTTCCACTTCCTCCATCCATTTTGTTGTGTCCATGATACTTTTCACCATACTATTTTTTTCTTAATTTTTTAATGTTTATTTCTGAGAGAGAGAGAGAGAGTGAGCGAGCAAGCAAGCAGGGGAGGGGCAGAGATAGGGAGACACAGAATCTGAAGCAGGCTGCAGGCTCTGAGCTGTCAGCACAGAGACTGATGCGGGGCTCCAACCCCATACTGTGAGATCATGACCTGAGCCAAAGTCAGACTCTCAACTGACTGAGCCACCCAGGCGCCCCTCACCATACTTCTTACACAGAGGTCATGAAACTGAGCTTGCAGTGGTTTAATTTTTTTTTAATGTTTATTTATTTTTGGGAGAGAGACAGAATGTAAGTGGGGGAGAATCCAAAGTAGGCTCCAGGCTCTGAGCTGTCAGCACAGAGCCCGACATGGGGCTTGAGATCACAACCTGAGCCGAAATGGGATGCCTGACCGAGGCACCCAAGCGCCCCGCCTGCAGTGGTTTAAGAAGCCTGGTTTGCTCTGATCAAACCCAGATAGAACTTCCTTCTCTTGGCCTCTAGGCTTCCGTAGGTCAGAAATCAGAGGAAACTCTTTTTGCTGTGGATAATATCACTCTGTTCCAAGTCTACACTTCGGAGTAAAGAACTGGAAAGATTCCCTACCCCATCATTCCCCTTATCTGTCACATTCTCACCACAACTAGTGTCTGCCAGGAGACCATCGCCACCAGTCTCATTATGCCCTTGATTCTTGTTTACACCAGTCTCCACAATCTCAGGACCTTCAGGTTATCTCTCCTCTCCCAGAGACAGCCCCAACTCCCTTGGCCCTCTTTTTGCCTTTAGCAGGCATCATCTTCTGACATGCTACATATTTTACTTTGTCTTCTTTTCAGTAGATTGTAAATATTATGAGGGTGTGGATTTTTGTTCGTTGCTGTAGATGAACAGTGATCAGCAGTAGTAGGTACTCAAAAACATTTGTTGAAGGAATGTAGTAAGTACTTGAATTAAAGTGTGTGATTTTGCCCTCTGAGGAGGTAGATCAGGATAAATTCAAAGCAGTCTACTCATTTGCTTCTCTAGTCTTTTATATATCTTATTAGATGATTTCTTTTTAAGGCATCTCATTTTCTATAGGAAACATTGTGAATGAATCAGGGTATTAGCTAATTATTTGTATTTTAACATCATCTTTTTTTTTCTTTCTTTCTTTTCTTTTCTTTTCTTTTTTTTTTTTTACCAAAAGAGAAAAATTCTAAATATAGGCACATTAAGTTACTACTGACTGTAGCTCCCATCCTACTCTGTCTGAGGTGTTTTGTGTAAGTGTACTAAAATTCAGAAAAACTTTTTCCATGCACAAATAATTTTTGTTTTTATAGGACTTTGTAGCATCTATTAGATATTTACTAAATATTAATGAATAATCAGTAGCACATAGAGTGTCATGGTTTACAGCTGTGGTTTGAGGAGTTTTTAATAGCCTGTACAACCTCATTCCTACCTGTACAGCAGCCATCTGTTTCTAGAGTTGGGGTACTTCAAAAGGCATTTTGTCTTTCACATGCCCTGTCTTTCTAGGCGCTAGGAGAAACACCAGTTTTATTCTTCAAAAGAAACAGACCTGCTGGAAAATTCCTAAAGTACGTTTTGGGGGGATGGGAATATACTACTATAGTGTTTCCAGAATCAAGTATATATTGTCCTTGGCTTGCATACTACTGTTATAATGAATTGTTTGACTTCCAGAAATCATTTCAAAGCTTATACAATATGCTTTTCTTTCATTGTACTAAAGATTTAACATATTTCATTTTTATCTTGGTCTGTCTGGGGAAGTGGCAAACAGATGTGATCCCATGAAATCTTTTGCGATCTTCAAGGCATTTTTATTAGTTCAGAAGATACCCAAGTGAGAAAGCCTACAATGAGAGAACCTTATGTCTGAACTAATATATATCTGATACAGATCATTTAGGACTGGTTGTTAACACAGGTCTACCCTGAATTATCTTGATATTTTACATTGAGCCCAGCATAATTTAAACTTGTTTTGGCACTATGAAAGTGCCTGTCTTTTTTTTTTTTTTTTTTAACATTTATTATTTAGAGACAGACACAGAGCAAGCATGAGCATGGGAGGGGCAGAGAGAGGGGGAGACACAGAATCCAAAGCAGGCTCCAGGCTCTGTGCTGTCAGCACAGAGCCCGATGCAGGACTCAAACTCACAAACCACGAGATCACGACCTGAGCCGAAGTCAGACACTTAACCGACTGAGCCGCCCAGGTCCCCCTGAAAGTGCCTTAACACACTTTATCTAGCATTGATTATTATTAAAAGTTTTGTTTTTGATAACTTGGTAGGGGGAAAGTGGTATTGCTTTAATTAGTTTTCTTTGTGCAGTCTGTTTCTCTTAATTAACTTTGCCTCCAGTGCTTGCCTTGCCCTGAGTGGCACTTAATTTTAGATGTCAGAACCACTTGGAAAGAAGAGTGATAGCGTGCTTAGTAAACCCCTAAGGATTTTTACCTTCAACCTTTGCCCTTTCAGATAAGATCTTGCTGGGCATGGAAACAATAGTTAAGGGATTTACTTCTTTACTGCAAAAAGGAAAGAAACCTAGGGTCATTAGCTTTGCTATGGGCTCTCATACCCAAGCCCAAATCCCAGTCCTCTCCAGTGAAATTATGTAGCCAAGGATTATCAAAGAATTAACTAATATTTCTTGCTGCATGTAACTACAAATTGATTTTGAAAATCCTGGTTTGGGTGGGGGTGGGGCACCTGGATGGCTTAGTCTGTTGAACATCTGGCTCTTGGTTTTGGCTCAGGACATCATCTCACGATTCATGAGTTTGAGCCCAGCATTGAGTTCGGGCTCTGCCCTGATGGTGCAGAACCTGCTTGGGATTCTCTCTCTTTCTCTCTCTCTCTGTCTCTCCTGCTTGTGCTCATGCGTGTGTGCTCTCTCCAAATAAGTGAATAAATTTAAAATCTTATTTGGGGTACCTGGCTGGCTCAGTTGGTGGAGCTTGTGACTCTTGATCTTAGGGTTGTAAGTTTGAGCCCCATGTTGGGTGTAGAGATTACCTAAAAGTAAAATCTTGAAAAAAAAAAATCTTATTTTAAAAAGCTTACATAGGGGCGTCTGGGTCGCTCATTCAGTTGAGTGTCTGACTCTTGATTTCGGCTCAGGCCATGATCTCAGTTCAGGATCATGGGATTGAGCCCCGCATCAGGCTCAGTGCTGAGCATGGAGCCTCTCTTCCTCTGCCCCCTCCCCCTGGCCCTTCTCCCCTGTTCACGCACGTTCTCGCTTTCTTTCTCGCTCTCTCAAAATAAAAAATTTTTTAAAAGCATACATAAATTATAAAAGGGCATATATACTCATTTTTTAAAAAGCAAAACAAATGTGCAGTCCCTATGAAAATAACACCAGCATTCTTCACAGAGCTAGAACAAACAATTATAAAATTTGTATGGGACCAGAAAAGACCCAAAATAGCCAAAGCAATCCTGAAAAAGAAAACCTGGAGGCATTACAATTCCAGACTTCAGGCTGTATTACAAAGCCGTAATCATCAAAACAGTGTGGTACTGGCACAAAAACAGACACTTATGTCAATGGAACAGAATAGAGAACTCAGAAATAGACCCACAAATGTATAGCCAACTAATCTTTGACAAAGCAGGAAAGAATATCCAGGAAAAAAGAGTCTCTTCAGCAAATGGTGCTGAGAAAACTGGACAGCGACATGCAGAAGAATGAACCTGGACCACTCTCTTACACCACACACAAAAGTAAACTCAATGGATGAAAGACCTAAACGTAAGACAGGAAGCCATCAAAATCCTTAAGGAGAAAGCAGGCAACAACCTCTTTGACCTCAGCTGCAGCAATTTCTTACTTGACATGTCTCTGGAGGCAAGAGAAACAAAAGCAAAAATGAACTATTGGGATTGAGGTAAAATCTTCTGCACAGAGAGGGAAACAGTCAGCAAAACTAAAATGCAACCAATGGGATAGGAGAAGTTATTTGCAAGTGACATATGAAGAAAAGGGCTAGCATCCAAAATCTGTAAAGACCTTATCAAACTAAACACTCAAAAAACAAATAATCCAGTGAGGAAATGGGTGAAAGACATGAATAGACACTTTTCCAAAGAAGACATCCAGATGGCTAACACACACATGAAAAGAAGCTCCACATCACTCATCATCAGGGAAATACAAATCAAAACCACAATGAGATACCACCTCACACTTGTCAGAATGGCTAACATTAACAACTCAGGCAACAACAGATAATGGTAAGGATGCAGAGAAAGAGGATCTCTTTGGCACTGCTGATGGGGATGTAAACTGGAAAACACTGCAGCCACTTTGGAAAACAGTATGGAGGTTCCTCAAAAAGTTAAAAATAGAACTACCCTACAACCCAGAAATTGCACTACTGGGTATTTGTCCAAAGGATACAAAAATGCTGATTTGAAGGGACATATGCACCCCATTGTTTATAGCAGTGCTGTCGACAATAGCCAAAGTATAAAAAGAGCCCAAATGTCCATCGACTGATGACTGGATGAAGAAGATGTGATATGTGTGTGTGTGTGTGTGTGTGTGTGTGTGTGTGTGTGCGCGCGCGCGCGCACACGCGTGTCTACACACAAACATTGGAATATTACTTGGCAGTCAAAAAGAATGAATACTTGCGATTTGCAACAATGTGGTTGGAACTAGAGGGTGTTATGCCAAGCAAAATAAGTCAGAGAAAGACTAATATGACTTCACTCATATGTGGAATTTAAGAAACAAAATAGATGAACATAGGGAAGGGAAGCAAAAATAAGATAAAAACAAGAGGGAGACAAACCATAAGAGACTCTTAAATATGGAGAACAACCTGAGGGTTGCTGGTGGCGTGTTGGGTGGGGGGGATGGGTTAAATGGGCTAGGGGCATTAAGGAGTACGCTTGTTGGGATTAGCTCTGGGTGATGTGTTAAGTCATGAATCACTAAGTTCTATTCCTGAAATTGTTATTACACTATATGTTAACTAACTTGGATTTCAATTTAAAAAAAAAAAGCAAAACAAATGTATTAAATAGAAATAAAAGCATCCATAACTTCCTTTACCCCTTTTATCCTTCCTTCCTGTGTTACAAATAGGAATTTATTTTATAGGAATTTCATCTTGATAGTAAATACAATTTAGTGGCATCTGGGTGTCAGTGAGACTTCAAGGTGATCCTGTAAACTCCAAGAGGGATCATATAAACTCCCAAAATGTCTGTTTTGTTCATGTTTGCTTAGCGTGTTGCCTGGCAAATGGTGGGTGTCAAATCTTTGTTGACAGGTTTATTATAGGCTCAAGAAAAGGGAAAGAATTGAAAGAATCTCAACAGAGCATCCTCTGGCCACAGATTTTGGTGTATTAGATTTCTGGATGAGTGCAATCATTCTCAGGGCTGACTGTCACTTGGAGAGCTTTTACAAAATACTGTTACTTGAGCCCCACACCCCAGTGATTCTGATTTGATTGGTCTGGGGTGAGACCCTAGCATCAGTATGTTAGGATCTTCTCTGATGATGCTGCAGCAGTGGTAGAGAAGTACTGAACCATGGGCAGTTGTTGCTTATTGAATGTTAATTGAGATCTGTGCTTAATTCTTTAGAAGTCCTTTATGCTTTGGAGGACACTTACATTTTAATAGGGAATATTGTCCTGCTTATGTTTTAATATATTAAAAATATTTTGCTTTTCTTAATACACAACATATATAGTCTGCACATGGATATTCAAAGAATCCTGATGCTAGAAAATACATTTCCCTCATCTTTGGTCCATGACATTTTATATGGTACATTTTATGTTTTAAAGGTCCTTAAATACTAATGGAAAACTGGCATTTAGCAGAGAAAACACATCCTATTAAAAGTGTAACAAAAATATTTTTTAAAAAATCTGGAATCTTATGCAGCATTCTTATGCACTATTTTCTTTTCCTTGCCAAAGTAAGTGACTTACCTGGTTTATTCTGTAATATTCCAGTCATCAAAAATGTTAAGATGTTCAGCTCATGCAAATAAAAAATCAATTTAAGTAACTAGATCCCATCTAAATTTTTAATTTTATGTTTGGGACAAAAACCAGAGGAGCAGAATAGTTAATACAAGTTTTACCTTGCTATAAGCCTTTTTTTTTTTTTTTTAAGTGCGTGCTTTTTTTTTTTTTTTTTTTTTTTTTAACCTTTCTCCTTTCCTTGTCCTTCCCCAGTTTTTCCCCCAGAAAGAACTTATGTCATTTTAACAAACAACTGTAGAAATAACTATCAGAATAACTAATGGTGATTAGCAGTTTTAAAGTTAAATCATAAATAGTGCAACATCAGTGAAGTGTGGCATAAATAAATGTGTAACAATACTTCTTAGCTTTGGGTTTCTCTTACATTTTTATTTTTCACACATCTGTTTGCAAAATCACTATTATGTCTTGCTTATATAATCAAAATCTTGTCAGGTTGCTGCAAGAAAAGCATAACCAACCCAGAGCATCGATATGCTTATTTGAGGAGATACTAGACTTTGTGCCAGGTTAAGCTAGGTGGATGTTAAGGAACGATGGATTACATTAATAATGAAAAACCCAGCCAATGCTTGGCTTTGGTTAGACCTTCCTTTTCTATCAATGATGTAAATGATAAGATAACTTGTTTTAATATCCATTCACTCCTAAAAATCTTTATAACACCAATAATGCATAAATAATCTGATATAAAGATGTGAACCCAGTTGATACCCAGAAAATGCTTACTAATGATGATGGAAAATGCATAGCTTTCTATATACTTTCATGTCTAAGCAACAGCATTTGTTCTTCAATTGCTGAATTATTATTTTATTAGTATGCAATGGTTTTGTGCTGCTTGCTTAAATTTTACCTGCTCACTGGGTTCTGCAGTGGAGTTTAGTGTTTCATAAATCAGTCCAAAAACTAAGTCTAGTATGTTTGCATTTTCCACTATCTTTCTGAGGTATATTACTGATTAGGAATACAAGAAAACATCTAGTTTTTGTTTTTTTTTTTTTCTTTTGTCCAGTTTGTAATTAGCCTAATTTGGTCAATTTAGGGTGTTATTCTGAAAAACATTCTGTAGGAAGAATTCTAATTTCTTGGAAGAGTAACAATTAAAATCTTTCCTAGTTACATTCTTGGTTGAAGATAGATTTTTTTTAAAAAAAATTATTAATGTTTTTATTTTATTTTTGAGAGAGAGAGAGAGCACGTGGGAGAGGGGCAGAGAGAGAGGGAGACACAGAATAAGCGGGTTTAAGGCTCCACACTGTTAGCACAGAGCTTGACTTGGGGCTCAAACTCAACTGTGAGATCATGACCTGAGCCGAAGTCGTACACTTAACTGACTGAGCCACCCAGGCACCGCGGTTGAAGATAGATTTTGTGAGTTTAATTTTAGACAATATTTTCCCATAGTAAACTGTTAAAGCATATAAAGTGGAAAAATAACAGTTCCTTTGTCCCACCTAAGGAAAACCCACTGTCAACTGTTTCTTGGGTATACTTCTCAAAGTTCTACGCATATATATATCTTTTTTCTTTTTTTTTTTAAATGTGTGCACATATGTATGCACACACATGAAGGAAGCCATATAGTGTACCATGCATAAATAAATGTGTTATTGCTGCAGAAATATCTGTTGTATGGAACTTTCATAAGTTATTTTAGTGATCCCATTTTGATAAATATTTAGGTTTCTTTTTATTTTATGATTTTGCTTTTCTAATAAGTTCCTGGTAGATATCTCTTCATAATTATGTGTCTATATATAGAATAGATCCAAAGATCACTGGGTTATTCTAAAACATCAAATCTTGTGATATAGGTATGTATTTCAATAACTTGACCAAACCTTTGGTGGACAGCCTTGTTATTGGAATCTTTCTCATAAAATTTGAGTTAGGTGCCTGGGTGGTTCAGTGTCCGACTTTGGCTCAGGTCATGATCTCACGGTTCCTGAGTTCAAACCCCACATCAGGCTCTATGCTGACAGCTCAGATCCTGGAACCTGCTTTGGAATCTGTGTCTCCCTCTCTCTCTGCCCCTCCCCTGCTCATGCTCTCTCTCTCTCTCAAAAATAAACATTTAAAAAAAAGTTTAAAATTGGAGCTCATAAGCAATATTTAGTTTACTACTTTTAAGTTAATGTAGGGGAGTAGTTCCAATTAATTAATTGGCTTGGTAAGTGGATTATATCTGTGTATAAAATACATAAATACTCAGAAAAAGTGATAATGCTGGACCATCCAGTAGTAGCTTACTATATACATGCTCATTTGTCTTCTAAGCATTTTATATATATAATTTTTTTTTTTAAATCTGAGCAGTTGGGTGAGTTTGGTACAGTTAAATGTAGAAGAGACTGAAGATTAGACAGGTTGAATGCCTTGCCCAGGGGCCCAGAACTGGGCACATGGAAACTCTGTTCCTAAGTGTAACTGTAGAATTCATATTTCCTGGTTTTTTGTTGTATTCCTTCCAATGGGTGCTTGCTTCGGTAGCACATATACTAAAATTGTATTCCTTCCAGTGAAGCGACATTTTCAGTCATTAAGAATCCAGCAAAAGATAATGGAAGAAAACAAAACATGCCTCTGATTCTTGAAATGAATGCTGCCATCTTCTTACCACCTCCAACTTTTTGGATTCATATACATTATATTACGAATAAGTGATGTAAGTGAAGGATAGACTATTTAATTTGGAATTGCATTATGCTTCATGCTATAATAAAATCTCATTTATGCTAAAGATAATTTACCCAACATCTCTAGCCATCTCTGGTTCAACCAAAAAACCAAAATGCTTCCAGGAAGCATTTCTTCATAAACGGAGCTGCTCAGACTCTCACTCAGATCTCATTTACTCCCATTTCAGATAGTTCTAACATGCATTGGGGTTTCCTACCTATGACAGTTGATTAGAAGCAATGAATTAGAAAAACCACAGGTAGCACCGTTACAGACAAGAAAGCCGACAGTTCCAAGAAGGAATAGCTTTTGGTGTAACGCTGGTAGTAGTAGAAGAAAAACCTACAAGCAGACAGAATTTTAAGAGTTGTTTTGGAATCCTTGTCTTTCGTATACTCCAGGAGTACTCAAGGCCATCAACTTGTTTAAAACCAGTATGGTGATTGATTGTAATGTCAATCCTGAGTATTATTTTTAAAAATAAATTATGCTAGATATACTTTAATTAACAAGACAGTGATTTCCATTCACAAAAGGGCAAATTTTGCTGGATAAAATCCGTGTAGCATTGTCATACCCAAACTAGTGGATATGATGTATCCTTTTAATTTCAGTGAAGGGCCCTTTTCACTTTTAAAGCATTGTTGTTGCTGAAGTTCACAGCATAGCCTATTAGTGCTGCAGATTCTCAAAAACAAAAAAGATTGATGATGACTCAGAACTGTGTACACATGTGACTGGGCAGAAGAGAACCCGTGCATCTCTGATGCTGCAGGATTTTTTTGCAATTGCCTTGCAGACCTTAATTTCCTCCTCAGAGCATTGTGATTGCTCTGTACATTCTATAAATTATTTACACCCTGATGGTACTAAACGACTACATTAATGGCACCTCTGGCTCCACATGATATCAAGAACTTTAATAATTCATCACTTATTACAGCTACATCCCTGTAAATTGGCATGAGTGGGAGCTGAGTTGACAACATTGAGATAAGGCCTTCTGTGAGACCTTTACTCTCCAAACATCGTATCCATAAATATTCAGATATTAGTGGTGTTTAAAAATAAAGGAAAGATAATTGGCTATTACAAAGCTAGACTCTTTAGGTTATATTTATCAAGCATTAGATTACTTCAGGTTCATCTTAGGGATATTCAAAGTGAAAATTTTTGAAAGATACTTCTTCATTTCAGGACTACCACTTTAAAAAAAAAAAGCCTAACACTAGCATTAGCTTATTATCCAGACTAAATGGAATTAATGATTGGCCACTGGGAATGATGATGAGAAACTTTAAAAAATCATTCAAATTCATAATCTAGGAGTTTTATATCTGATAATAGAAGTCTTTCAATTTTAGTCTTCAGCTGTTTTGGAGTACTTTATTATTTTTTTTAATTTTTAAAAAGCATTTATTTTTGAGACAGAGACAGAGCTTGAGTGGGGGAGGGCAGAGAGAGAGAGGGAGACACAGAATCCGAAGCAGGGTCCAGGCTCTGAGCTGTCAGCACAGAGCCCAACCTGGGGCTCGAACCCATGAACCGTGAGATCATGACCTGAGCTGAAGTTGGACACATAACCACCTGAACCACCCAAGCGCCCCTGGAGTACTTTACAAAAAGAAATAGGAAAGGCATGGTTATGGAAAGCATGTGTCTATGCATTCCCATATTCACATGTCATGATTAAATTCCAGAGTGAAATTTAGGTATAAAAGAATTTGCCCATTTCCAGGGAAGAGGGGGAAGGGTTAAGTTGATGTTGAATCTATCTTTAGTTCTCCAGTGACTGCACCTGAGTACTATCAATGTTGCTTTCAAAAAAGACAAAAAGGTTGCTAAAGTTGACAGCTTGTAACCCTAGCATTTAGCACAGTGCCTGGCACATGGTACCTGATGAGCAGATCAATCCATATAATTCTAGTCAGACAGCTGGTATTTTGATAACTTAAAGTTATACTGATTCACACTATAGTAGTCCCCCTCCCCCCTTATTCATGGGAGATACATTCCAAGACCCCCAGTGGTTGCCTGAAACTATGGATAGCACTGAACCCTATATATATTACCATGTTTTTTCTTACACATACACATCTATGGTAAAATTTATAAATTAGGCACAGTAAGGCATTAACAGCAATAATAACAAAACAGTTATAACAATATACTATAATAAGAGTTAAATGAATGCAGTCTCTCTCAAAACACTGTGCTGTACTCACCCTTCTTATGATGCTATGGGATGATAAAATGCCTGCATGATGAAATGAAGTGAGGTGAACGATGCAGGCATTTGCAGCATAGTGTTAGGATCATCTGCTTCCAGATCCTGGGTGACTGTGAACACCTGAAGTCACAGAAAGCCACACCGTGGATAAGGGGGTTGGGGGAACTACTGTAGTTGTTTTCAATGCTAGCACTATTTTAGGAGTGTATTGTAGTTCACTGTTAGTGTTTTTAAACTTCCACCTAATGTGGATTTGTCACAGAAGGGGTCCACAGAGCCTCATTATGGGGTTCTGACCTCTGAGGCATATATTCTTTTTTTTTATCCATAATCAAAACTTTATTGAAAAACTGACACCAAAATAGGATATCACTAGTGTATATCTCACAGAATTAAAACACTATTTTGGTAGATTAACTGGAAATACTGAACTGATTAGGCTTTTGGCGATATAACACAAGTTCCGGAGGTTTTGTGGATCATTAGTGTTGCTTTCTTCTAAATGAACACCCTTCTGTGAGTCTGGCCTTTCCTCCTGTTGGCTGGCACAACACAGTTGAACAGCCTACACAAAGAACCACGGTCTGAACATGGCTCAGACATCCATAAAATAGGAGTTTGGGTTTTGAATTAGCTGTTTCTTTTTTCTTTTCCTCCATTGAGGGCCAGTGTTGTAAATCTCTAGCCAAAGAAAGGCATATTAATCCTTTTGCGGGCCCAGGCAATCTGTTCTGCAAGGCAACACCCCTAGCGAGCGCCATGCCAGTGCACTTGTGGCATCTGAGGTGTATATTCTTAAGATAGCATTGTCCTCTAGGGAGGCTCCAGAGTATTTCAGGTATCCTTTGGATTCTATCAAAAAGCCTTTAGAGGTTGGGGCACCTGGGTGGCCCAGTCGGTTGACTGATCGACTTTGGCTCAGATCATGATCTCACGGTTGGTGGGTTTGAGCCCCGCATCAGGCTCTGTGCTGGCAGCTCGGAGCCTAAAGACTGCTTTGAATTCTGTGTCTCCCTTTCTCTCTGCCCCTCCCTGTCTCGTGCTCGCTCTCTCTCTCTCTCAAAAACAAATAAAACATTAAAAAAAAAAAAATTTAAAAGCCTTTAGAAGTTCTTCAAAGAGATAGAGAAAATTAATCTTTCCCCCATTAGAGACACTGGACAGTTTTCACTGATACTTAATACAAAATAGTTTATGCCATCTGTAAGTTGGGTTAACTCGATTGCTTTAGATTTTTTAAATTATGGTTTCCTTTAAAAGCGATTATCTGGTTGTCATTGACTTCCATGAGAGAACTGCAGGAGATGAATACAGTCAAGAGTTACATTGCCAGAGAGATTAGGGTTTGGGAAGGCCTTGGAAGCACGGGTATGGTTAAAATGAAAGCTCTTGGGGCACTTGGGTGGCTCAGTTGGTTGAGCGTCCGACCTCAGCTCAGGTCGTGATCTCGCGGTCTGTGAGTTAAAGCCCCGTGTCAGGCTCTGTGCTGACATCTTGGAGCCTGGAGCCTGCTTCGGATTCTGTGTCTCCCTCTCTCTCTGCCTCTCCCCTGCTCATTCTCTGCCTCTCTCTCTGTCAAAAATGAATAAACATTAAAAAAAAAATAAAATGAAAGCTCTTAATCTATGAAAGGGAAAAAATTAAATTTCAGCAAGCATGAGATGTGGAACTAAATCACACTGTGCTAGCCTGCTACACAGATGGTACTCGCTCTCTACTTGCCAGACCAACCATGTTGAAGCAGAAAGTGGACTATCTAACTTAAATTAGAAGAGCTGAATTTCTTCTTTAGTTGAAATGCCACAGTAAATATCTTTTGTGTAAAATTCAGTGTTTGTTGTTCAGTCGCAAGTGTGAATTGGATGAAAGTATCCAAATACAAGGTTTTTATGTGGAGCAAATTCCTATTTTTCTCTCACGTTTCCCAGCACACACCTCTAGTCATGAGTGTCCTTGAGCTGATATCTAATGCCAGCCAGTTACCTTGGAATAAAGGTTTTAGAACTGTTGTGGAAAAGTGATGGCTTCATCTAGGCTTAGTTATGTTATGTGTGAATTAAGCTCCTAAGTGAAAGTGGCTGAAATTTTACATATGGACAGACACGGATCTAGCTGTGAACCAATTGTTCTGCTGTGATAGAGACATCATTCAAACCTGCATGCATCTGTCAACTCCCTGTGGTGGCACAGTGAGATAAAGTGATCTGTAATGTTTCTCTAGTGTGTCCCTATTGCTAGCCATATTGTAATGTATAATACATCTCTTGGGCAGACAGCTTGAGTGGGCTGGATTCCACTTCAGCCCTGTAAAGATGCCAGGAAGCATCAAGGTGAATTTTTAAAGCCTATTTAAATATTTAGACTCCTGACTAATTTCAGCGAAATCTCCGCTATATCTAACAAACCACGTGCTAGAAGTGAGATGGAATCTCAAGTTTATGGCTTCCTCACTGATTAGTTGTATGACCTTGGATTGACAAATTATTTATCTGCCTGTTTCTGTCTAGGGCAAGTGAGAATTGTAAAAGGATTTGCCTCATAAGGTTGTGTGGATTTTTAGGCAGTTAATATGTATAAAATACATAGGAGAGTGCCTACCACTTAATAAATGTTAGCCACTGCCACCACTAACAGTCATCGTCATCAACATAATTTAGAGATGAATTTTTATTCCCTGAAGTTAGATTGCTTTTTTTAGGAAGACCGTATCTCTGTCAAGGATATGACCAACCTCAGTTCTCATATAGAAGCTCACTATCTTGTTTGTAAAGTCAGTCTTCTTTTATTTACACCTAAAGTATAATGTAGTATATTATTACATATTATAATATTTATTATGCAAATTATATATTCATATTATGTTACTTTACAGAAAGTATATTTTTTCTTTCAAAAATATATAAAGTATAGTCCATTATAAGAAAGTAGAAGATAATCACTAAAAGGGATGAAGGGACTCTATAATACTGCTGTGGAATGATCTGTCTACAAGATACATTGTTATGTGAAAAAAGTAAGGGCACATTACTGTGTAAATTATTCCACCAGTTTTATAAAATTTTGCTAGTACGTGCATAGAATATTTGACAGGCTGCACAAGAAATGGTATATTTTCATTTGTTGCTGTTGGGGAGGAAAATTGTATGGCCAATGACAGGGTGGGAGACTTACTGTATTTCCTTTTATACTTTTTGATTATTGAACCATGTGAATGTATTCCCTAGTTACTTATTAAAAAACTCATAAAAATGACAGTTGGGCATCCAGCTTTGGCTCAGGTCATGATCTCACGGTTCATGAGTTCGAGCCCCATGTCAGGCTCTGTGCTGACAGCTCAGAGGCTGGAGCCTACTTCAGATTCTGTGTGTGTGTGTGTGTGTGTGTGTGTGTGTGTGTGTGTGTGTGTCTCTTTCTGCCCCTCTCCCATTCATACTCTGTCTCTCTAAATAAACTTTAAAAAATAAAATAAATAAAAAGCTCATAAAAGTGAAATGTAAAATAGCTGTTTTGAAATCTAGATATTTATTCATCCCTTAGAACCATTTTTTCTTTTTTTGCGTATTAAAATTCACATTTGATAGGGCTTTTAGATTGTTTTAGTCCCCGCCCCTTGAAGTCTGTTTTCCAACACTAAACTAAGAATGATCTTTTGTCCTCCATTAGGGATTTGAGTCATAATCGGTTGTCTAACTGGAACATCAGCTTGGAGTCTCAAACATTACAAGAAGTGTAAGTTATTTTTATTTGTTTAAATATTTATTAAACTCTTAAATTTGATGGTGAATTATGCATTTGAGGATGTTCAATCCAGAAATGCTATCAAAAAATTGAGGGAAAAAATTTAAAAGACGTTGTTTAAAAACCTAAACTGTTGTCTTTGGCTTTGCTACTATTTCTGACTCTGGACATCGTGCCAGAGGTTGGTGATTAGTTGCAAACTGTGTAGAAATATTATTCTATCTACTTTCTTGGGACCAAAAATAAGATTTTTTTCCCCTCTTCAGAGTAAATATGTTTTGCTTGTTTTTTTGCCAGTTTGAGCCAGTGAAATGCTCTATTGTGTAAACTTTTTTATGTCTTGACTTGTCCAAGATGGAGGCATCATGTCTAAAGTAGATTTACGTGAAATACAGCATTTTTTTTTGTTGTCTGTAATGTGGTGGTTAATATAGTTTCATTTTCTTTTTTTAAAATATAATTTATTGACAGATTGGTTTCCATACAACATCCATTGCTCATCCCAACAGGTGCCCTCCTCAATGCCCATCACCCACTTTCCCCTCTCTCCCACCCACATCCACCCTCAGTTTGTTCCTCAGTATCCAAGAGTCTCTTAATGATAGTTTCATTTTCTACTTCACTGAAGTTTTTCCTTTAATATTGAAATGTATTATTATGTATTTTTTGGAGGGAATTTTCTAAAATGATATTATCAGTTTAATTTGTTTCTGACTGGGATAACTTGTTCATGCTGTCATTGTCCTTGCATTCTCTGCTTCCCCGCCCCGTTCACTGGTTCTGATCTGCTGTGCACGGAATAAACAGTTGACAAGCTTATGAGCTGAAAGAATAGGCCCTGAAGAAAGTCCTGAAAACGCGTCAATGGGAAATGCATGAGCTTTATTACATGGACTTTGTAACTTCACCTTGTTTCTTGGAGGCCTTTTACTTCTGGTTTCTTTGTATTCTAGATTATTGAGGTTGTTCAGTGACTGAAAACCAGATTAATGTAACGTGATTATATTAGATGTGTACTAAAACATGGGAGACCATATGTTTAAAGAGCTGCTAGGATCAGATCGTGACATGTCACGTCATCTGTAAAATTAATGAATGATAGGGTCCATATCTCAGTGGGCAGATTCATCCATGGTCCCAAGCAACCCTCTCTAACTGTGAGTAATATCAAGAAACGTGTGTGTGTATTTTAAAAATTTACTTAATTAAAGCTTTTATCTTATAAATAGATGTATAAAAAGATATGGATGGTTTAGTTATTTCTTCTTTAAGGAAGACTGAAATTAGCTGTCAGAAATGTAATTCAAGGATGTTGCTGGGATTAAAAATACTTCATGTGCAAAATATTGGTATCAATCATAGATCTACACCATGAAAAAGCATTTCTTATTAAAATCTTTAGTTTCTCAGCATAATGCATTTAATCTATCTCATTCTGAGTCATAGGCCTTTTTAAATTTGGCACCTATCCTGAAGAATAATTATTAGCCAGAAACCAGAACTCAACAGGCAACATTTCCCTCTCTAAACTTTTAAATCTGTTTTTCCCCCTTGCCTAGGAAAATGAATTATAATGAGCTAACAGAAATCCCATATTTTGGAGAACCAACCTCTAATATTACTCAACTCTCATTGTAAGTAAGATTTCAGATCTTTTAAATTATGAATAGTACAGTTTTAGAATGTTTGTTTTAGGTAGCTTTTTTGTCGATCCTGATTATTTAACATCCTTGTGGTCTGGGGTAGGTCTCTGTCAGTCGCTTCATTACAGTCTTTTTTTTTTTGTCTTTTTTTTTTCTTTTTTTTTTTTTAATAGAATCCATAATTTAATCCCAGAAATAAATGCAGAGGCGTTTCACTTTTACCCTGCTCTCGAGAATTTAGATCTCAGTTCAAATATAATATCAGAAATCAAGACATCTTCATTTCCTCGAATGCAGCTTAAATACCTGTAAGTAGATTTATTTTAAAGTGCATGTTTATGTATTGATAGTTATCTTCCCAGAGATGTCTGTTATTTATTGTGATTTTGATATGCTTATGTGAAACAAACCTAGGGGCAGTTTTTTGAGGTTGTTGTTACTTCTCTTATCAGGAAATATTAAGTATGCAGGTTAATTTTTGAGATTTAATTCTGGATTGTGTTTTACTAAACAGTTTTATAAAAGGTAAATAGCAGTGGTTTGTTAAATAGTGGTTTATCCTATACAATGATAATTAACGTGTGCGATAGTGTTTTACACTTTACAAAGCGTGTTCATACATACCATTTGAACCTAAATGAAGTTGGTATTCTTATTTTGCACTTGCATAAACAAAGCAGTTAAATGATTTGTAAAGTTGTGTATAGTTGCTAAGTGGTAGAGCTGGGTGTCGTCATAGACTTCAGGTAGCTGTCAGGTGGTAGAATGTTCCATTGCACTAAATTTTTTTGTTCTTTTGTTTATTTTAGGAATTTGAGTAATAATAGGATAACCATCTTGGAGGCTGGTTGCTTTGATAATTTATCTAGTTCCTTACTAGTGGTAAAGTTAAACAGGAACAGAATCAGTATGATTCCACCCAAGATCTTCAAGCTACCTCACCTCCAGTTCTTGTGAGTAACTAAACAGATGGGTTTTAAGAAGGTTGTCTTTTCTTTTAAATTATTTTAATTATTATTAGAGCAAATCAGCAAACCAAAGGTCTGACTGTTACACAATTTTTATTAAAGGGAACTTAAAAGAAACAAGATTAAGGTGATAGAAGGTCTGACATTCCAAGGGCTTGACTCCTTAAGGTCTTTGAAGATGCAGCGGAATGGTATTAGCAAACTTAAGGATGGAGCTTTTTTTGGCTTGGATAACATGGAAGAATTGTAAGTACTGTGAACTGGAATAGAATCTTGTTAGGAAAGGAGTCTGACTGGGACTTGTCAGTGCCCAATGGCTAAGATCGTTGCTTTAATTACACCCAGGTACATTAGTTCTTTCTCGCTTCTCTGATGTGAAGTAAGTATACACAGAGCTCTTTAAGCTTCGTTGTTGTTGTTTTTAGTATTTATTTTTGGGAGACAGAGAGAGTCCAAGCAGGGGAGGGACAGAGAGAGAGGGAGACACAGAATCTGAAGCAGGCTCCAGGCTCCGAGCTGTCAGCACAGAGCCCGGCGCAGGGCTCGAACCCACGAAGGGTGGGATCATGACCTGAGCCAAAGTCAGATGCTTAACTGACTGAGCCACTCGGGCGCCCCCTTTAAGCTTTGTTATATAGAACTGGTATTTTTTTCGTCATTCTTACAAGCATTTTGTCTAACAAGTTTTTATTTTCTTAATGTTGGGGCCAATGAAAATTACCAGAATTTACCTCAAACAGGTATATCAAACCCCTTAGTGGGTTGATTTTATAGATTTGGTATTTTAGACAGTCTTACTACCTCCTAGCGATGAATCTTAAGTAAAATCTAAATATTTACCAAGTAGAATTGGTTGGCTTACTTGGGTTTAGCAAAAATAGAGGCCTCACGGAGCAGGACCTCTTGAAGAGTTTTGGAATCTTCTCATTGCAGTGTCTTGTTCTGAACCATATTTTCTCCTTTCTTTCTCTAATTCTGCAGAGAACTAGAGCATAATAACCTTACAGAAGTGAACAAGGGGTGGTTGTATGGCTTGCGAATGTTACAACAGCTCTACGTGAGCCAGAATGCTGTTGAGAGAATCAGCCCTGACGCATGGGAGTTCTGCCAAAGACTGTCTGAACTGTGAGTGCTGGATGGCATTTGGCTGGAGGCTGTGAGACTAGAGTAGGTTGGGATAAGTCACTCCCATGGCCAATAATGAGATGGAACATCCTGCTTTATTAGAAGTTTGTTGAAAGCTCTAAATTTATCATGTAAATAGAATGAGAATAGGAAAATTGAATTAAAATACAATGAATTCCTTACCTTCCATGTTTCCGGTTTTTAGTGATTTGTCCTATAACCAGTTGACCCGCCTGGATGAATCTGCCTTTGTGGGTCTGAGCTTACTGGAGAAACTGAATTTAGGGGACAACAGAGTCACTCACATTGCTGATGGTGTATTTAGGTTTCTTTCCAATCTTCAGACACTGTAAGTACATCTGTCTTTTCTTTTTTGCCAGTTTTTATAAAACAGTAAAGCAAATTAAAATAACTAATCATAAGCTGCACATTTATGTTTATGTTAACATTTTGCAGTTCTTCTATCTTAGACTTAGGAGCAAGACAGTCTTATTTGTCTCTGTCCTCACACATAAATCTTATTTGTCTCTAGCCAGTTCAGTTTGTACTTTAATTTCGAATTTAATCAACTGAACAACGGAGCATCTCTTGTTTCAGTTACCATGGAATAAAACATGGTTGCTAGTCAAGAATGCACATTTTCTTGTTCCTCCGACCTTGAACTACTTTCAAAACTGCTACTCGTTCAGAAGGATGCAGGCTGTGTAGTGGGAACAGCTATGGCAGGAACCCTGTTCAGTGCTGCTAATTTCCTGTATGACTTTGGACAAAAAACCTTAAATTTATCAAGGAGCTCATGTGTGCTAGGTGCTTTCAGAATAACAGGATATTATTGCTCTTTTCCATATTAGGAGGCTGAGGTTCAGAGAGGTTAAAATGATTTGCTTAAAGTTATACAACTTGTGTTCCCAAGTGGTCTTTCATCCAAGTACTAAGCAGGCCTGACCCTGCTTAGTTTCAGAGACCAGACAGAATCAGGTGCGTTCAGGGGAAAGTCACACAGCTTGTCAATGAGCCAGGTCTGTTTGACACTGGCTTTTTACCATACTGCCTGAAAAACAAAATCACTTAACCTTCTGTGAGTGTCATTTTCTTTTTGTCTTCCTCCAGTGGAGGAGGGGCATAGGAGTAAGTGGTTGCTATAGGCAATTTCCACTCTAAAATTCTGGGTTTCTGTAAGTTGGATGTTTTACTCTGTCATGAAATGTAATTGAAAGAAGCGGTATTTTAACGAAATACAGTGATTTCAAACAGAGCAGAATAAGAGAAAAAGGCTAATTAGTAGAATTTGTAGATTGTAAAGTTCCTGAATAGGGGACTTTTTGGTCATCATATTCAGGGTTGATAAATGGTCTCAGAAAAGAGGCAGGCTCCCAAATTGGAGACCTAGCCATCAGCGAGAAAGTTAGCATGATAGTTTTGTGAAGGTGTGTATATACCTGCACAAGTTTATTGGAATTTTTTTTTTTTTTTTTTAGCTTAATGAGGTATTTTTTCCTTCAGATTTGGCCCTGGAAAGTTAAAAGTGATTTTTTGTTGTTGTTCTTTTTTCTACATTATTAGAGGTGAACCTAGACCAGCTTAAACCCAGGAACTTAGATGCAGCTGCAGCCTTTTGGCATTTCAAAGACTGGCAGTCAGGTTCTTTCAGTACCACAGATTATTACTTTTAATATTAAAGTTTAGGAAAATAATTGCAGAAGTAAATGATTGTCTAATGCCACAGAGACGGTTAAGGCAGAATTAGAATAAGATCTGAGAAATTTTGGCTTTAGATCAATACTCCTGCTGGAGTACTTACTGATTTTGGCCAGTGAGTTGTATTTATGCTGTGCTATGGAGGAAAGTCTTGAAGAGTTGAGTCGTCAGTTGTTTCAGTGTTTATCGCTTAGTAAAATAAAATGAACCCGTTAGCTTTCACTTTAAGTAAAGATATAGCTAAATAGGAAGCGTGATCTCCTATCTCCTGTTACTCACACAACTTTAAATGTCTCATTAAGAAAAGAGCTTTGTGTTTATTATGAGATGACTTAAGGAAGCAAAAGCGATTATCTATAACTGGTACTTCTTCCAGCGGGGCATCGTGTAGTACAATTGCATTTCTTCTGAGGACGCAACAGTGGATTTTAAAAGATCCATACTTTTCCTTTTAAAAATAACAGTGATCACTCTAGCGCATGGGTGTATCAGTGTCGCTTCCCAGAGGGCATGTTTAATTGCTGTCAAGCTATGAAGCTCTCTACTGACATAATTCTTTGTCAGCCATTTTAGGTTTAAGGGCCTGCGGGAAGGATTGGGTCACCCAGAAATCCCATTAGTCTAAAATCACATTTGTAAGGCATATCCCCTGCATCTTGAAATCCTCCTGCTTTTTGCAGGACCCGGACTATAATTTTACATATGCTAACACAATCAGGGGCTGTTAGCTGGGAAGATTAATACTCTTACCAGGTTGCTTAATTTATTTATCAAGGCCAGCTTAATTCTTTGCTTATGAGAATCAGTTCTTGCTTGCTTATTGCAGACATTCTTTAAAAACCGTAGTCAAGTCTTTGTCGTAAATAACTGTTAAAATAAGGATGAAAATTAGCATCGCCATGCCAGGATGATGCCCGGTGCTATAATGGTCATGTTAACTAACCTAATCTGTCTTTCCCTAACATTTTTGTAGAAACTTAAGAAACAATGAAATTTCATGGGCCATAGAAGATGCTAGTGAAGCATTTGCAGGACTCACAAGTCTCACTAAATTGTATGTATTTATACTATTTATGTATGTTTACAAAGGTGTGTTTTTAAGAAGCAGTTGTATATGTGATTGGATTGTCTTTTTGCTGTGTCTGGAAAGTCAGCCTTTTGACTCATCCACTAAAGGAAGAAACTTGTTTATCAAGTTTTTTGTTTATCAGTGGTTTTAAATTTTATTTATTTATTTAGTGGCAAGACACTTTTTTTTTTAAGTTTATTTATTTTAGCGAGAGCATGCATGTGCATGCATGAGCTGGAGGAGGGGGCAGAGAGAGAGAGGGAGAGAGGATCCCAGGCAGGCTCCCACACTGTCAGCCCAGAGCCCAGTGCAGAGCTCAAACCCATGAACTGTGAGATCTTGGCCTGGGCCAAAATCAAGAGTCGGACACTCAACTGATTGAGCCACCCAGGTGCTCCTTGGTGGGACACTTTCTACTGAAAGAGCTTTCTTATGGGCACTCAAAGAGAAGTTATTCATGGAACTAGAATTGTTCTTCCAGAGTTGAACCAGTATTCTTCTTCTTCTTTTATTTTTTTTAAATATTTATTTTTGAGAGAGGGAGAGAGACAGAAGGAAGAGGCAGAGAGGGGGGAGACAGAGGATCTGAAGTAGGCTCTGCACTGACAGCCGTGAGCCTGATGTGGGGCTTGAACTCATGAACCGTAAGATCATGACCTGAGCACAAGTCGGATGCTTAACCGACTGAGCCACCCAGGCACCCCTATATTCTTAATCGTAAGAGATTTATGGGTAATTTATCTAGCGAGAGAGGAATTCTGTCAAGAGAATTCAAGATTTTAGATCTTCTCTCCTGAGAATTTCTCCAAGGCTTTACACTTGTCTGAATTTCTTTGACCTGATCTTTTGCTAAGAAGGGAGAAACTGGGACTATAATCCAGTTTATTATATGAAAACTAGCAGCCCATCAGTGGTCCAGATGGCTGTTCACAGGCACCTCGTTGAGTTCCAACCTATTAATAGAAGCCTTCATTCTGTGTTTTGCATTGGTTGGTAATAAAGGCTTACAATTTTCTTAAAAATGTATGTTAAACTTATTTTCACTTTTTATAGGTAAATGTTTGCTTTAATGAATTAAATTTTGCTTCGTGTAGGCTTTATTAGAAAGGTCTGTTTGTATTTCAGAATCTTACAAGGAAATCAAATTAAGTCAATTACAAAGAAAGCATTCATTGGTCTTGAATCCCTTGAGCATCTGTAAGTATTTTGCATCCATTTTGCTCCGTATATAAATAATCTTTGCTATTAGCAGAGGTTCTCATGACCATTTAAAGTGTTTATATAACTTAATTGTAGAAATGTGACCGGTAATGTTTCATTTCTCTTCATTTCAGAGATTTGAACAACAATGCTATAATGTCTATCCAAGAAAATGCTTTCTCTCAGACTCGCTTGAAAGAACTGTACGTAACTTCAGTCTTTTTGTCACCAATCATTAGATCATTATCCATGCTTGTTTCTAAACATGATGAATGTGACCTATATGTTTCCAAAAGCACACGATTCAGGCAGGAAAAAAAAAAAAAGAGAAAGTGTTAATATTCAGTTACTGTAGTGGCTGGATATAATTTTTAAATAACCCAATATTGAAAAGCCCAGAGTTTGTGGCACCAAGACCTTCTGTTTTGCCTGTGCTGCTAATGCTTATAGTTAAAGAGACCTTAGCACTGCTCCTTGTGCTTGTTGTATATCTTCCTGTTCCTTATCCGCCCTGACCTCCCATTTATTTTTGGATTATTGGAAAAATGTGTTCCCAGTCCCCTTAGGGTGGATCACAGTTCAGGTATTAGGTAATTTGTTGTATATAATCTAGCACTTTCAGTATAATGGTCAGAGGGGATGTTTCTGATATGGGTGTTCAAGCTACTAAAATGGTCAAACACTGTTAAATAGTTGTAGTGGAAAAACACACTTTATACCCTTTTTCATTCATGGTTTTTAAAAAATTATGTTTAGGGTTTTCCCAGGGGGAGGGGCGGTTAGTTGGGCATTGGTATTCATTTTAACCTTTGGTGATTTGAATATTCAGCCAGTGTTAAGAACCAGTAGACTAAAGCAATTTATCTTGCCTTACCTGAAAGCTACTCAGAGGAAGGACTGTGGTCTCAAACTGGTACATGATGAGATAAGGCTAGAAGTTCATAGGAAGCATTCAGAAGCTTTTAGAGCAGTTTGACATTACTGTGATACTTTTGTTGAATTTTATAGAAGTATTAATCTACAACAGATTGGAAATTTTAAAAAGTGGTTCTTCATCACAGGTAGTTTGAGATGCACTGGAAGTGTGTGAGTTCAAACTGCCTAGATTTCAAATTCTGCCCCATTCTTTACAGCTATGGGACATTGGGAACATTTAACCTAAAACTCAATTTCCCTTTTGAGAATGGGCCTTGTACCTCTCTTAGAATTATGTGAGGATAAAATGAGGTAATTTGTTCATTCAAGAAATATGTATTGTCATCTGCTATGTAAGGTACTGTTTTAGGTGGTAAAAACACAGTGGTGAACAAGACAAAGTCTCTGTTCTCATAGCATAGTACGATAAATTCTGGTAAGGAAGTCAAAGAATAAATCAGTAGATACATAATATCTCTCATCAAGTAATAAGAGTTCTGAAGGAAAATAAAGGCGGGTCAGAGTTATGGAGAGTGATGGGGATTGCTATTTTAGTTTTTATTTTTTTTAAATGTTTGTTTGTTTTTGAGAGAGAGTACAAGCGGGGGATGGGCAGAGAGAGCCGGAGACAGAATCCAAAATGGTCTCTGTGCTGACAGCAGCAAGCCCAATGTGGGGCTCAAATTCATGAACCACAAGATTATGACCTGAGCCAAGGTCAGACGCTCAACCAACTGAGCCACCCAGGTGCCCCTGGGATTGTTATTTAGATAAAGTAGTGATGGAAGGCCATTTTGAAGATAACAGAATTTGAGTTAGTGAGTGGCAAAGCATTGAATACTAGTTGAAGAGCATTCTGCACAGAGAACAGCAAGTGCAAAGGCCCTGAGGTAGAATCTTGTTTCTTATGCTTGAAGAACAGCAGAGACGCTAGTGTGGTTGGAAGAGAGCGAGAGGAAGAGTGCTTAGGAGATGAGGTCAGAGAGTTAAGCAGGAAGCAGACCAAGTAGGGCTCAATGAGTTATGAGAAGTTTGGATTTTTTTTCCTCTAAATGTCTCAGGAAACTTTGGAGGGTTTTGAGAAGATGCTCAGTACAGAGCCTGGCACACAGTAAAAGTTGAATAATATTAATAATAAAAATAAAAATGTTATGGAAATAATCATTAGTTATTTTCTGCCAGACTTTCAGGTAGCTCTTTTTTTTGAGGGGGTGGGGTCTGTTGAGATATTTGAGATCTTTCTCCTAGGCTTAATTTTTAAGGGTACAACCTAGTGCATATATTAGAATTACCTTTTTTTTTGCCCTTGAGAATCTGAGGGCCACCAATGAAGTTTTAACTCTTGTCATGAGAACTCAGTGTAAAATGTAATTTAGACAGTAGGCGAGAGCAAATAGTGTAGTTTCATTCTTTAGTCGTTTGGTAGTTTGAGAATTGGTTTGAACAAAATGCTAGTGGAGGAGACTCTAATGTACCTTTTTTACTGAGACATTTTGGTTGCTTTTGGTTGATTTAAATCTAAGTCATATTTACAATACTGTTACATCAACATTTATTAAAATATATCTGTATGCTTCTTGGTATCCTTCAGTGCTTTGCATAAATATTAGGTGGAGATGGGAGAGTTGTATGTAAATTAAAAATATTTTGCATTAAACTTCTGTAGTCATGGTAGAAACATTAGAAAGTACAGTTAAACCAAGGAGAGCCAAGTCCCCAGATGCCCACTACTTAAAGACAACCACTATTAATATTTTGGTGTGTATCTTTTTGAGAGGTTTTAACAGGGTACTCTGTTAGGTGCTTGGGGGCAGGTTGGTTAGTGTGTGAGGGGGGAAAGATGCAAAAGAAACAGAAGTAAAGGGAAGTAATGTGAATTCAGTGGTATCTGTGTCCAGGCACTATGCTAAATGCTATATTTAAATTTTTTTTTGAGGTAGGCATTCTCAAACCCATTTTCCAGAAATAGAAACTGAGATTTTGGAGACATTAAGTATTTTGCCTAAGGTAAGTAGCAGAATTAGGATTGAGTCCAGGTCTCATGAGCCCAGCTTATACCTAAGAAAGCATAGATCAGACCATGTGACTTCTCTATTCTTAACCTTCCATTGGCTTCCCATCACATATAGGGAGAAAACACCTTAAGTTCTTTTCTCAGTTTGCAAAGCACTTGCATGGCTTGGTCCTCCTTGCCCTGCTCTCTGACCTTGTTCCTGTCGCTGTCCCCTCCCTCACTGTGCTCTAGGCTCAGTGTCCTCCTTGCTTTGCCTTGAGCACCCTAGGCATGTCTGCCCCAAAGCCTTTGCACACAATTTCCTGTATCTGCGACACTCTTAACCTCAGGTCTTCGTGTGATTTGCTGTCTCGCTCCTTTCAGGTCTTTGCCCAAATGCCCTCTCTTCAAAGAATCTTACCCTGACAACTTTATCTAAACCAGTAGCTACTGTGTCTGTATCTTTGCCTTAGCTTTGTTTTTCTTGCTGGCACTTACTTTCTGACACTGTACTTTGCCTTTATTTGTTTATTGCTTGGCGCTAATGAATAATGTAAGTTCTGTGAGGCGTATATCCCCACAGGGCAGAACAGTGCCTCACATATAGTAGACTCAAGTATTTCTGTGTCAGTGAATGAATATAACCTAAGAATCCTATTACATTTGAAAGGTAACTTTTGGCCTGATTAAGTAAAACTACCCTTAGTTAAATAAGGCTTTTGAGATACCATTGAAGACTGTTTGAAACTTCTTTGGAATCAAATCTTAGATACTTTAAAACTAGATGAGGATCTTGGTGATGCACACAAAGCAAGTTACAGTGTTCTCAAAATCATTTGCTCTCACTGCTGCCAAGTGGATGGGACATTCATGGGTCAGTAAGAGAAAAGCTATCTGATTTTTCAGATGTGTTTTATAGGCCTATTATATACAGACAACAAACAAAATTTCACTGCCTCTTAGTTTGAGTTGCAGTACACATTGTCACAGGGTGAAGTGTTGTCAGTCTTGATGAAATAATTTGAAAAGAGTTCTGTCCTCTCCACAACAGACATGCTCTGTGCTCCAGTGTGTATGGTAAACTTTTCTTCAAACTTTTCTGGGAAAAAGTTTAAACCTCAAAAATTGAAAAGAAGGTACAGTTAACAGCCATATTCCCTTTTTACCACTTGTTAACTTTTTGCTAAATTTGTGATCTGTTTCTCTCTTTCCCTGCTCCCTTCCCTCTCTCCCTCTCCATCTCTTTCTATCTTTGTCTCTCTCTCCTCTTCACACACACTGTTGTTTTACTTAGCCATTTGATAGTAAGTTGCAGATATCGTAATTTACCCCTAAATATCTCAGTATGTATTTCCCAAGAACAAGGGTGTTTTCCTATATATAGCCACAGCACTGTTAGTGAAATTAACATTGATAAAGTAATATTAATTGACCTGCAGTCCATACTCAGATTTACCCAATGTCAAAAAGTGTTCTTATAGATATTTTTTCCAATCAAGAATCATGTACCATATTTGGTTGTAATGACTTGTTAGTCTCCTTTAATCTAACATAGGTCCTTTACCCTTGTTTTACCTTTTCTTAATGTCTTTCATGACACTGACGTATTTGAGGAATCGAGGCCGACAGTTTGAGTTTTTCTTGTGGTTCAATTCAGGTTAAACATTTTTTGGTGAGAAAAATGCATAGGTGCGCAGTAAGCTCTCAGTAGTCAAGAAACTGAGAATGAAAAGTAAAGAGTACTTGTTTTCCTCTTTGTTTCTGCAGGATTCTGAACACAAGCAGCTTACTCTGTGACTGTCATTTGAAGTGGTTGCTTCAGTGGCTGGTTGATAATAACTTCCAACATTCTGTGAATGTAAGCTGTGCACACCCTGAATGGCTAGCAGGGCAGAGCATCCTGAATGTGGATCTGAAAGATTTTGTCTGCGGTTTGTATTTTTGTTTTAAAATTTTGTATACTGTACATCTACTGTCTTTTTTATTATTTTATTTTATTATTGTTATATTTTCATCATGATAGGTATACTCTTTAATCCCCATCCCCTATTTCCCCTATCTCCCCTACCTCTCCCCCCACCTCTGGTAACCATCAGTTTGTTCTCTATAGCTAAGAATCTGTTTCTTGGTTTCTCTCTCTCTCTCTTTTATTTTTTAAACTTTGCTCGCTTGTTGTGTTTCTTAAATTCCACATATGAGTGAAATCATATGGTAATCGTCTTTCTCTGACTGACTTATTTCACTTAGCATTATACTCTCTAGCTCCATCCATGTCATTGCAGATGGCAAGATTTCATTGTTTTTCATGGTTGAGTAATACCCCATTGTGTATATGTATCACATCTTCTTTATTCATTCATTATAAATGGACACTTGTGCTACTTCCATAATTTGGCTGTGGTAAATAATGCTGCAATAAACATAGGGGTGCATGTATCCCTTTCAGTTAGTGTTTTTGTATTCTTTGGGTAGATACCTAGTAGTGTGATTTCTGGATCGTAGAGTAGTTCTGTTTTTAATATTTTGAGGAACCTCCATGCTGTCTTCTTCCACAATGGCTGCACCAGTTTGCACTTCCTCAACAGTGTAACAGTGCAATTCCCACATCCTCACCAACATTTGTTATTTCTTGTGTTTTTGATTTTGGCCATTCTGACATGTGTAGGGGTGATATCTCATTGTGGTTTTGGTTTGCATTTACCTGATGATGACTGCTGTTGAGCATCTTTTCATGTGTCTGTTGGCCATCTGTGTGTCTTTGGAAAAATGTCTTTTCATGTCTTCTGCCCATTTTTTAATTGGATTATTTGTTTTGGGAGTATGCCCTTGTATCAATTCTTTATATATTTTGGATATTAACCCTTTGTCAGATAGGTCATTTGCAAATATCTTCTCCCATTCAGTAGGTTGCCTTTTAGTTTTGTTGATGGTTTCCTTTGCTCTGCAAAAATTTTTTATTTTGATGTAGTCCCAATAGTTTATTTTTGCTTTTGTTTCCCTTGCCTCAGGAGACATATCTAGAAAAAATATTGCTGTGGCCAGTGTCAAAGAGGTTACTGCCTGTGCTCTATTCAAGGATTTTTATGGTTTCAGGTCTCACATTTTAGGTCTTTAATCCATTTTGAGTTTATGTTTGTGTATGGTATCAGAAAGTGATTCGATTTTCAATTTCATTCTTTTGTATGTAGCTGTCCAGTTTTTCCACCAGCATTGGTTGAAGAGACTGTTTCCCATGGTATATTCATTCCTCCTTTGTCAAAGATTAATTGACCATATATTTGTGGGGTTGTTTCTAGGTTTTCTGTTCTATTCCATTGATTTATATGTCTGTTTTTATGTCAGTACCATATTAATTGCTACCACTGTGTAATATAACTTGAACTCTGCAGTGTGATACTCCAGTTTTGTTTCTCTTTGTTAAGATTGCTTTGGCTACTTGAGGTCTTTTGCAGTCCCATTTGAATTTCAGGATTGTTTGTTCTAGTTCTGTGAAAGGTGCTCTTGGTATTTTCATAGGAATTGCATTAAATGTGTAGATTGCTTTGGGTAGTATAGATATTTTAACAATATTTTTCTAACACATGAGCATGGAATGTCTTTCCATTTCTTTGAATATCTTTCACCAGTGTTTTACACTTTTCAAAGTACGGGTCTTTCACCTCGTTGGTTAAGTTTATTCCTAGATGTTGTATTATTTTTGGTACAATAGTAAATGAGATTGTTTTCTTAATTTCACTTTCTGCTGCTTCATTATTAGTGTATAGGAATGGAACAGATATCTGTACATTGGTTTTGTATCCTGCAAACTTACTGAATTCATTTATCAGTTCTAGTAGTTTTTTGGTTGAGTCCTTAGGGTTTTCTATATGTAGTATCATGTCATCCACAAATAGTGAAAGTTTTACTTCTTCCTTACCAATTTGGATGCCTTTTACTTCTCTATATTGTCTGATTACCGTGGCTAGGACTTCCAGTAGTCTGTTGAATAAAAGTGGTGAGAGTGGACGTCCGTGTCTTGTTCCTGACCTTGGGGGAAAAGCTTCCACTTTTTCACCATTGAGTATGATGCTAAGTGGGGTTTTTCATATAAGGTTTTTATTATGTTGAGATATATTCCCTCTAAACCTACTTTACAGAGGGTTTTTTTCATGAATGGATGTTGTACTTTGTCAAATGGTTTTTCTGCATCTATTAAAATGATCATATGATTGCTTTCCTTTCTCTTATTGATGTCATGCATCACATTGATTGTTTTGTCAATATTAAACCATGCTTGCATCCCAGGAATAAATCCCTCTTGGTTGTGGTATATGATTTTTTAAAATATATTCTTGGATTTGGTTTGCTAATATTTTGTTGAGGATTTCTACATCTATATTCATGAGAGATAGTGGTCTGTAGTTCTCTTTTTTTATAGTGTCTTTACTTGGTATCAGGGTGATACTGGCCTTGTAGAATGAATTTGGAAGTTTTCCTTCCTCTTGTATTTTTTGGAATAGTTTGAGAAAGATAGGTATTAACCCCTCTTTAAATGTTTGCTACAATTCATCTGTGAGGCTGTCTAGTCCTGCACTTTTGTTTTTGGGGAGGTTTTTGATTATTGATTCAATTTCATTGCTGATAATTAGTCTGTACAAATTTTGTATTTCTTCCTGCTTTGGTTTTGGTAGATTGTATATTTCTGGAAATGTATCTGTTTCTTCTAAGTTATCTAATTTGTTGGTATACGGGTTTTCATAATACTCTTTTACAGTTATTTGTATTTCTGTGGTGTTGATTGTTATTTCTCCTATTTAATTAGTAATTTTGTTTATTTGGGTCTTCTTTTTTTTAATGAGTCTTGCCTAGAGGTTTATCAATTTATTGGTTTTCAAAGAACCAGCTCCTGGTTTCATTGATCTGTTCTGTTGTTTTTTTAGTTTGTATGTCATTTATTTCTGCTCTAATCGGCACTGTTTCCTTCCTTTTGCTAGGTTTTGGTTTTCTTCTTTTTCTAGTTCCTTTAGATGTAAGGTTAGGTTGTTTGTTTGAAATTTTTCTTGCTTCTTGAGGTAGGCTTGTATTGCTATAAACTTCCCTCTTAGAACCACTTTTGCTGCATCCCAAAGATTTTGGACGCTTGTGTTTTCATTTTCATTTGTTTTCATGTAATTTTTTATTTCTTCGTTAACTCATTCATTCATTCATTCATTCATTCGTGTAAAGATTTTATTTTTAAGTAATCTCTACACCCAGGGTGGGGCTAAAACTTAACGACCCTGAGACCAAGAGTTGCATGCTCTACAACTGAGCCAGCCATGTGGCCTGACACATTCATTGTTTTTGTTTTGTTTTGTCTTTGTTTCTTTTAATTTTAGAGAGAGAAAGCACAAGTGGGAGACAGGGGGAGAGGGACAGAGAGAAGGGGGGAGAGAGAGAGAGAGATTGATTCCTAAGCAGGCTCCATGCTCAGCATGGAGCCTGGCACGGGGCTCAATCCCATGACCCTGGGATCATGACCTGAGCTGAAATCTGGAGTTGGATGCTCAACCGACTGAGCCACCCAGGTGCCCTCCATTCATTGTTTTAATGGCATGTTATTTAACCCCCATGTATTGTGCTCTTTCCAGATTTTTTCTTGTGGTTGATTTCTAATTTCATAGCGTTGTGGTCAGAAAAGATGCATAGTACACACTATCTTAATAACAAAAGTCAAAAAAAAGAAATTAAACCAGAATGCTTTCTCACTAGCATATCCATTTCCATTTCTCTGTGTTCTTCTCTAAAATTTTTATATTGTTGTTAATCGTAGGTTAAATTTTGTGTTCTTTGACTTAGTATATCATAAGTAGTTTTTTTCCTTTCTTGTGTTCTTCAGTGATCATTTTTAATGTCAGTATAATAGCATCTTTATGAATGTAGGCCTTCACTTTTAGGGAGTTGTTAACCTTAAAATAAATTTCCAGTAGTAAGATTCCTGAAACAAAAAAGTAATGATTTTTTTTAAAGTAGATCTTAAAAAGTGCTACCAGGTATTTTACAGAAAGATAGCACTTGTTTAGGTTGTCACCAGCAATGTATGAATATACCAGGTTCATGTTGTTCCTGTTTTTCATGCAGTTTCTTAAGACTAAGGTGTTGGCATTTTTTGGAGGGGAAAGGCGGACAGTCATGGAAAAGCTGTCATGATTCTGACACTCGTAATTTCAAGTATATATCTATATTGTTCTTTTCTCAAGCTTGGACATTTTTCCTTTACACTTACATTTCGTTTAAAGTGGAATAACTGATTCTTAGCCTTGGCAGCAGAACTTTTAGATCAGTGTGTTTGTGTTGCATGTCTCTAGTATCTGATCATTTAGATACCCATGTATGGCCAGATCTGTTTTTATAATCTCCTTAAAGATACTGAGGACACTTGGAAGTTCAGGCCCACAAAATGCTTATTTTTTTTTTTTTACATATTAATGACATATTATTTATGAATCGTAGTATATTAGCCAGTCCTAAGCCAGTCTTCAGTTGGACATTTAACATGTTTGATATTTCTCACTATTTTAGGTGAGAGTTACCCACATACAAAGTATATTATGGTTGTTACTCCCCATAAAATATAATAGAATCATAATCCCTATTTTCTATATTGGCACGGAAAAGAATGAGTGTTGTTATATACATATTTTTATATGTAAGCTCTGTGTATACACAAGAGCTAATAGGATTAGAACTTGTCTTGAAATTTGAATCTGGGTTTTTCTTTTTTCCCTGTAACTGGTAATACTTAAGGAAGGACATTCTAAGCATACGTGACTGTAAGGGATAGTAGAAAGTGGTGCTAAACCCTAAAGTCTGAAAACCTGGGTTCCGGTTCAGCACATGTCTCTGAATAAGTTGTTTGACCCTCTGGGCCTCATTTTCCTCATCCTTAAACCAAAGAATTGGATGCTAGCTCTGTAGTCTCTGTCTTAATATGCCATTTTGTAAACAGAACGCACAATTTTACATTATTTGTTTCAAAAGCTGTGGAAGCAAAAATAAATAAGTGACTTGGCTCCTGCCCCATTTTTTTTCTCTTAGATGATTTTCTCAAGCCACAAATAAGAATGCATCCTGAAACTACAGTTGCTCTAAGAGGCACGAACGCGACTCTGACATGCACTGCAGTGAGCAGCAGCGATTCGCCCACGTCTACTGTGTGGCGCAAAGACAGTGAAATCTTGTATGATGTCGATGTTGAGAATTTTGTTCGTTATCAGCAGCAAGCTGGAGAAGCTCTGGAGTATACGAGTGTCCTACATCTTTTCAACGTGAATTTCACAGATGAAGGAAAATATCAGTGCATTGTTACTAACCACTTTGGTTCTAATTATTCTCTTAAAGCCAAGCTGACTGTGAATGGTAAGGAATTCTCCCTGATAGTTTTATAGTTAGAAGGGTTTTTCATGTTCAATTTTTGAACCACCTAACCCAGAAAATGAGGCTAAACCTGACACTTAAGGGGGGCATTTTACTGTTTTGTCTTTAGGGTTGTGATAATATATAGACTGGATTACCATTTTGCGTACTTACTGTCCCTAACTGCTCTTTGGTTGAGGATAAGGGGCAATTCCATGGCCCCAGGAAATAGGCTACATTTATTGTTATTTACGCTTTTGAAAAAATTCTTTGGAAATTCTCTATTCTTTCTAGAACCATAATTTGGCTCCGAAAACTATGAAATTTATTCCTGACACTGTTCACAGGGCTTTCTAATAATTGGGAGTATTTAGGGCATTTCTAGGTACAGTATCATTATCATTGTCTGAGTATAGTCACACAGAATCATTTTTTAAATTAATGCTCTTTTTCACTGTGGTTTTAAAAATAAATAAATAAATTAATTAATTAATTAAAGAAAATAAAACCTCTCCAAAATAGTTTAATCTATCCCCTATCAGATTGAATAATTAAAATATTTTGGGTTTTGTACAACCAAAAGATGTATTTGTGTCTTTCTCTTTTTTTTTTTTTTCCTAAAGATTTAAAAAAAAATTTTTTTTAAAGTTTGATTTTGAGAGAGAGAGACAGAATGCGAGCCGGGGAGGGGCAGAGAGAGAGGGAGACACAGAATCCATCTGAAGCAGGTTCCAGGCTCTGAGCTGTTAGCACAGAGCTTGACGTGAGGCTCGAACTCACAAACTGTGAGATCGTTACCTGAGCCAAAGTTGAACACTTAACCACCTGAGGTGCCCCAGGATGTATTTGTGTGTTACTTCTGTGTTGTTTTATGAGATTTTTGAAAGCATAAATTTTTTTTTATCATGCATTTGCCATGCCAGCTTTGTAGATGTTAGTTTGGAAAGCACCATTTAGTATCTTAAGTAAGCGTAGCAAATAGTGAGTTCTAAAATATGGAGCCCAGAAAGGTTTGTGGCCTTCTGCCTTCCTTGTCCCCATCAGAGACATCAGGTGGATGTGGCATGCATTCTGGAAGAATTTAGTCATCACTGTACTCCAAGTATTCTGAGGTTTTGGGAGAAGAGATGCCCTCTGAACTTGTATTTACTGTTCATCCAGAGAGCGTGTCTTCTCAAATAGAGTATTTACAACAGTTGATATTGTGCCTAACAGATTGTCTCATTTATGTGTGTATGTAAATATGTGTATGTGTATTTCCCCACCCACCCACTTTTTTCGGTAATCTTTTCTTGGAACAGAGATGCCATCTTTCCTGAAAACTCCAATGGATCTAACCATTCGCACTGGTGCCATGGCCAGATTAGAGTGTGCTGCAGAGGGGCACCCTGCACCTCAGATTTCCTGGCAGAAAGATGGTGGTACTGATTTTCCTGCGGCTCGAGAAAGGCGCATGCATGTCATGCCCGAAGATGACGTCTTCTTCATTGCCAACGTGAAAATAGAAGACATGGGAATCTATAGCTGCATGGCACAAAACAGAGCAGGAGGCCTCTCAGCAAATGCCTCACTCACAGTATTGGGTATGTGTGCTGCCCTGTGGTTCCCTGCTTTGCTTGGAACCTTTTTATAGGGGGCCTGCTCTGATCTTAATGGTGAAAAAAAGTCTAAGTTTCAGATTTTAATTGTGATCCTTGTATCTCTGTCACTGTATTTTGCCAATACACATGGGGTTATGTCAGCCTAGGATATCTGTGGATCAGATAACTGAAATCTGCGAAAGTAATGAGGGCAGAATTAGAGATCTTCATCACATGAATTGAAAATTCAGATCCCTTTATCCTGTCCCTCTGGAAGGTTTCTACTTCATGTATATGTTTTTTTACCTGTTCAGCAGTGAGTTGGCAGTTGTTTTATACTGCTTCATAGTGAACTCAGGGCAATGTAATTGTTTTTCCCGTATTTTATTATTTTTTAATATAATGTCAAGTTAGCTAACATACAGTGCATCCCTTAGTTCATTTTTTTTTTTTTTTAATTAAATGCACCAAAAATGACCTGTCTTTTGGTTAGATGTCCTGTTTTCCTTCCATTGTGTCCCTCTTCTTCCTGTGTTCTGGTAAAGTGTCTTTTCCCTAAAGAGTTCCCTTGACAAGCCTGTTTTTTTTTTTCCTTATGAGAATACTTTTCTTCATGGGACTCAAATCAAAGGCAGAGTCTGCTTTCTAGTTCTCTATTCCCCTAGATGTTAGTTTTTTTTAAGTTTGTTGCTTTGTGTTATTTACTTGCATAATCAGAAAAATAAGTTTGTTGTTTTAAAAATTTAGAATATACAGAAGATTAGAAAAAGGGAAAGTCACCAAAACACTGTTAAAGATTTTGGCGTGTTCTGGACCTTTTTTTTTTTTTTTTTTTTTTTTTTTTAATACATTTTCACGTAGTTATGTATACCTACTTCTTTCCTCTTAAATATTGTGTCAGAAGGGTTACTCTGTCATTAAGTCTTGAAAAAATACCATGTGGCTGTACTATACTCACTCATTTTCCCGCTAGATTTAAAGATCTTTTTCTTTTGGGGCGCCTGGGTGGCTCAGTCGGTTGAGCGTCCGACCTCGGCTCGGATCATGATCTCACAGTTTGTGAGTTCAAGCCCCACATCAGGCTCTATGCTGACAGCTCAGAGCCTGCATGGAGCCTGCTTCAGATTCTGTGTCTCCCTGTCTCTCTGCCCCTCCCCAGCTCACACTCTGTCTCTCTCTCTCTCTCAAAAATAAACATTAAAAAAAAATTTTTTTTTTTTAAAAGATCTCTTTCTTTTATGTTTAAAAATTGCACCAATTTCATAATAAACATCTTTGTGTATAAATCTTTGACTTCCTTGCTTAGGATAGCTTGCCCAAGGTAGAATTAGTGATTTTTGAGGCTTTTGCTTTTCTGGAACACAAACTTCAATCCTCCTACGGGCATATGAAAGTGCTTACTTACTTCATTAACACCTCATTTGTCTAATTCAGTAGAAATCAATAAATAAAATTGTTTAACATGATTCTTTTGTACATCTTTCTGTAAGAGACACCCTCATTTATCAGACCCCTGGAGGACAAGACAGTAACCCGAGGTGAAACTGCGGTATTACAGTGCATAGCGGGAGGAAGTCCTGCTCCTCGCCTCAACTGGACCAAAGATGATGGGCCACTGCTGGTGACAGAACGGCACTTCTTTGCTGCAGCCAACCAGCTTCTCATCATTGTAGATGCTGGCCTGGAAGATGCTGGAAAATATACCTGCATCATGTCTAACACCCTTGGAACAGAACGTGGTCACATTTACCTCAATGTCATTTCATCCCCCAATTGCGACTCTTCCCAGAGTAGCATTGGGCATGAAGATGATGGCTGGACCACAGTTGGCATTGTCATCATTGTTGTGGTCTGCTGTGTTGTGGGCACCTCTTTGATCTGGGTCATTGTTATTTACCACATGAGAAGGAAGAATGAAGATTATAGTATCACAAACACAGGTGAGTGGTACCAGTTAACACCAATGGCTTGTACTTGAGTCAGGAACATAATGTAGGATTTGTCGTAAAATATAAAAAGCTATGGAGCTTTGATACTTTACATGTGGTAGAAGGAAGAGTTTCTTTCTTAAAGTGTCCTACTTCCTCCATATAATAGAACCTTTCTGATTAATAATTTTAAGAATTTGTAGATACTCCCCCAAGACTTTGCTCTCATAAACACATTACAGGTACACCTTCTTTCTTTAATGCCAAGGGCTCATTTCCATCATAGCTTCCCTTTGGGAAAGAGTGGAGCTCTTATGACTGGGATCAGCCTTTCATAGCCCTCCCCCGGAAATCCTGAAAGAGAACAGGTCAGTCAGATAGATGGTGAGAGTTTGCCTATGGATAAGATTTCAGACTTCAGGTTCTGCTTCTTTTAGTAATACTTTTTTTTTTTAATGTTTATTTATTTTGAGAGAGAGAACACATGCACACATGAGCGGGGAAGGGGCAGAGAGAGAGAATCCCATGCAGGCTCTGCACTCTCAGTGCATAGCCCAACGTAGGGCTCAATCCCACGAACTGTGATCTCATGACTTGAGCTGAAATCAGGAGTAGGATGCTTAATTGACTGAGCCACCAAGGCACCCCTTAAAATGAAGCTTTGAAAAGAATTTTAGTGAGAAATAGTTTAGGGGAAAATTCTAAGAGCTGTCGAGTTCCTAGGTACATAGCATTTTCCTGGCCAAGAGTATCAAAGTAGAACACATTTGCACAATGTCTTCTGAGTGTTGGCTTCAGTCACCTAACTTTATTTGAGAGTTATAGATGTCTCTTTTACAGAGGAGCTTAATCTGCCTGCAGACATTCCCAGCTACTTGTCTTCCCAAGGAACACTGTCGGAGCCACAGGAAGGCTACAGTAACTCTGAGGCAGGCAGTCATCAGCAACTTATGCCTCCCACCAATGGATATTTACACAAAGGCACTGATGGTAATGACACTTTGTTGTATATGCTTACAATTTCAGCTTATTCTGTTGAGTTTAGTTTTCAGTGTACCGTTTTCCCCATTAACCTGAGGCAACATTTTAAAAGTAAGATACTCACGGAAAACATTTGGCTGCATGCAAAATAGGATGGAAATTGACTGGAAATTGATTGGATGGAAATCTTAACAGAGAAGAAAACCATCTGACAGAAAGGAGAAACACATCCCAAATCAAGGGATTGGTGCACACAGCAAAGGCTCCCAAACCAAAGTAGGAGATGCTCTAGAAACTTTTCTCGGGTGTCTGATCCTTTAAGGCATGAGCACTCTTCAGACCATATCCAGGGAGGTTTGGGTCTCCTGCTGGCAGGTTGATACTAAAGTTTGAAGGGCAGTGATGATTATCAGCATACGTTGGAGAACAGCAGAGAGATACAACATGTTCCCTAGTTAAATGAATCCCACTTCTCAATACTACTACTCTCCCTCGCTCCACCCTTCCTGCAGGGAGTGACAGAGCTCAGGGAGATGAATTAAGGGATAGAGGAATTGGGTTTGATTCCTAGTTTCTCTTTCCAGCTCTGGGACCACGAACAAGTTACTTAAATCTGAGCTTTGTAACTTTCTCATTTTTAAAATAAATAAGCAATGTCTTATAAAGCACTTCTCTCAAGATTTTCATAGATCCTTTCAACAAATCTGTGTAGTTCTTCAAGTATTGTTCAAATGAAAGGCCTATTCTATTTGTACAGAGATTGTTTAGGCCGAGGGTTAACAGAATTTCTCGGTTTAATCGATAAATTGGATTTTATTTTGGCTTTCCATGGAAAGGGGGCTACTGCTAGCACTTAAAAGCATCTTTAAATGTCTCTACTCTTTGAAATTGGTGGGCAATAACACTGCTTTCTGGGCTAAACTAAATTACTTCTAGGTCTCTTCCAGTTCTAACACTGTTGCCTGGTCAAGAACAATTGTTCTTTATTTCTCTCTCTCTTTCCTGTCTTTCATCAGTTTTCAAAACACATAACTGGCCAGGGAGCTCATTATTAAACTTTACTTCTGCCAAACACGTGTGTATCAGGCAGGACTCTTGACCATCAGAGGCCTTCTCGAGGGGTACTTTTAGTAATGAGTGTTGCTTAACTCCCTGATGGCACAAAAGGGATGCGGGTTTTTGTGAAGTCATCATAACTCCTTGTTCTCTGCTTTAGTTTGCTTAACTCAAACATGTGACTTATAGCACAGTGCCGCCTTATCTTGGCCCTTGATTTCGGCCTGACCTGTACAGGCTGGACAGAGATGGTTTAACCTAGCATTCAAGAGCATGGGCTCTGGAGCCAGAGTGCCTGAGTTCAGATTTCACCTCCTTACCATAACAAGGTGGAGGCATCTATGAGCAAGTTACCTCGTTTCTCTGTGTTACAGTTACCCCATCTGTTAAATGGGGATAACCATAGTACCTACCTCATAGGGAGGTTGTGAGGATTAAATTAGTTAATTCACAGAAAGACCGTGAAACGGTTTATTGAATAAGTGCTGAATCAGTGCCAACTATGATGATAATGATGGCGGCTGGTGAAGGAAACTGGTAATTGGCAAAGCTGATTCCTTAACTGAAGGATTCTTTCCTTTGTTGTCATCAGGTGGCACTGGCACCAGGGTTATTTGCTCTGATTGTTACGACAATGCCAACATCTACTCCAGGACCCGAGAATACTGTCCGTACACCTATATTGCCGAGGAGGATGTTCTGGATCACACGCTGTCCGGCCTCATGGTCCAGATGCCCAAAGAAACATATTTGGCACATGCTCCCCAAGATGCCCCTATCTTGGAGAGCCTGGTGTCATCAGCAGACAGAGAGTTGGCCGCCTTTCCCGCCAACCATGAGAGGATAAATGAGAAGAAACTTCCCTCCACACAGATGAACAGTGGTAAAGGGCACAGCGTTTTTTGTTTATTTTGCTTTGTTTTTACCCTCCCCTACTTGATTTTTCCTTCTGATTTGACAGGAAGCAAGCCAATTGGTATAATGTAGTAATGAGCTACTATTAGCTGGTGTAAACTGGAGCCAGAGATTTTTAGAGATAAGGGTTACAAAGAAGTGTGTATCTGTAGGGTGGAAACAGCTTTTGTGGGAGTATCAAGGTCACACTCCTAAAGCTTCAGAAGCCGTACAGAGAAAGCTTCTAAAAGGTGTCATATGGGTGTTAATTGTTTCTTCCATCCTTATGTAAATAATGGAGATTGGAAATGCTAAGGATATAATCTGGGCATAGTTAGGTGGAGGTTTTTATGGAGAAGATTTAAAAATGTTTTGGTCACTGTTCTCTCAGGTAAACATCGAATGCCAGGATCACTTAGCTGGTGCCGTGGGGTGTTACGATCCAGGGCCATAAGTGAGGAGGCAGTTTTGGGATAGTGTCTGCTGGCCCACATGGCCTGGGAAAAGAAGTATATGTTACATTGTGCAGATGAGGCATTTGCTGACAACTCTTTCTAGACCCTGAAGGGCACTCCTTAGCATGTCTTCCTGTCCCTCCAGGCTTTTCATCAGCTGTCACCCTCTTGTCAACCTGAAATGGAAGAGCACAGGAAATTGGGGAGGGGGAGGACTATAGGTGCATCCTGGGGTGGTGGGTCTGGTGGGAGTAAATGATCTGACATGGGACTTCTAAGATACATGCTCTGTTCTTTTTTTTTTTTAATTTATTTAAGTTCTTATTTTTAGCAGTACATTTTTTCTTAAGTTTGTTTATTTATTTTGAGAGGGAAGGGCGTGGCAGAGAGAGGGAGAGAAAGAATCTCAAGCAGGCTCTGCATTGTCAGCACAGAGCCTGAAGCAAGTCTCGATCTCACAAACCAGGAGATCATGACCTGAGCCAAAGTCAAGAGTAGGACGCTTAACCGACTGAGCCACCCAGGAGCCCCTGAATTTTGAATAAATATATAATAATTAATTAAGAAACCCTCTCCAAAGATTTCTAAAGAGAATACAAGTCAGAGAAAAGTATATTGTCACTGAAGTTCAGTGCCCATGTTAGAAGTGTGCCAACAGTAAATCCATGTTCCTGTGTCTTGAAAGAGGTACACACATACGAAAAAATTTTAGTAAAAGCAAAAATGCAGTGCATCTTTTTCCTAACTTTGGGGACATCTTATTGTTAAGCTGGTCTGTAAGTGAGGAAGTGTGCAAATGAATGCTCTGGTGCCCTGCTCATTCCTAAGTGGGGTGTTCTAGCTCCTTCCCACTCAAAGTGTGGTGTCAGCTTCGGCATCACCTAGGAGCTTTTAGAAATGCAGACCGAGGTTCCCACCCCAGGCCCAGTGAACCAGAGTCTTTATTTTAACAAGATCCCCAGGTTATTTGTATGCATATTAAAGCTTAAAAACCCCTGTGCTGGTCTACTTTTCCCTTGGGTTTTGTTTTTATTTCTGAGTGTTTGTTTCCAGAATGTTTGGCTAACTTTTTCCAAAATGCATCCCCATGAAGTTAATATAACTTTCAGCAACTGATATTTGGGGAAAGAGTTCACCACTGCAGTAGATAAGGTGAATGAGAAATGCGTATTTTTGAAACCACAAAGTACAGATAATCTGATTTAAAATTGCTGCTTTGGGTTATTATTTTGTTGTTAGAATTATTGGCATGCTAGAAGCTGGAGGGAAGTGGTTGTTTATTTTTAAAAGAATTTTTTTTAACATGGGCATTTGTTATTTAAAGATGTAATGGCTGCATTGAATGAGCGATTTTTGTCTGTGTGTCATGCAACTTTCACGACAATATGGATGCTATTTTAGTCTGTTTCCATGTGTCTAAAGCATTTTATTTTTAAATTTTTGTAGCGGCAGAACCACTAATAATAGATGAAAGGAGAGGACATAGCTCCTGGTTTCAGTAAATAATTGGTGAAGTTTGTTGGGTAGAAGGGCTTGAAAGACCATGGTTCCTGTTTCTATTTTGTTTTCTTTTATTAATTGTTGCCAAGAAGATGGCAAGTATACATTTGCTCTCAGTGTCCTTATTCAGGAATATTGAGCATCTTTTTTTGGAGGATTTGGATAGAAGAAAATTAAGTTTTAGACCATTCGTTTTGAACTTCCATTTGCCACTGATTATTGTCTTTCATTGTCAGAAACATTGCAGCGGCCTCTGTGGAGCGCAAGCAAAGAACGAGGCCTGCCTCATCCTCCCTTTTCCCAGCAGCCGGTAATTGAGTCACCGCAACTCCATCAGAGCGAGGGTCTGGCGGAGAGTGGTCCAGATTGTTCCACATCCTCCATGCCCTGTCACAGGTTGCACGATCACGCTTTTGACTTTAGTAGGACTCGGAACATTCAAGACGGTTGTGAGGGCACATGAAACCCACTCCAGGATGAAATCTGGGCAAAGACTCAAGGTAATTAATTTTGTATTTACTACCTCAGAGTTCAGAAGAAACCCCGAAGTCAGCATTTGCTTTCCCTTATCTGCAGTTACATCTGACCACACCAAGGTGGGCCGGGCATTTGTTTGGGCTTATACCTGATGAAGAAGGGGTAATGGCTGACAGAAATGGGTACATCTAATAAAACACATGCAGCACGGGCAGAGGAAAATACAGGACAGATGTGCCTCCTGATGGTTCCACAGGGATGTGCCCAGCTGTGCATTGCCTATTAGGAAGAGTCTCATTGCTGCTTAACATGCTGGATTGTCTCAACCTGCGGAATGATTCTAAGAAAACATCACTGCTCTGTTTTGTCTTCCAAGGAATACAAATAACTTTGGAGCCCTCTGGGAAGTGTGTCTGGGATTCTTCAGTGGTTTTAAGCATATAGTTGAGATTGGGCTTTGATATTCAAGGTCTTTGATAAGAATCCCAGGCATGACCAACTGTTACCATGTCAGTGGGTGTTGTATTCTTGTGAATCTTTTTTTTTTTTTTTTTGTCCCTATCGCCCAGGGATCTTATTGTAAATACATGTGCATTTATAAATAATTTTTGTATTCATTGACCATATGTGTTGGCTGTATTGTAAATATTTTTGATATGCCAAAATTATATATAATATCCAGTTATAATATTGACAGCAGCTTCTCAGACCACAGATTTTGTATAACTCGGTTTAGTGAACCTAAAGACTTTGCTTAAAGTTTTAAAACTGTATTTGTTAAGAAGTATATGTACAGAGGCAGGGTACCTAGTGATTGCGTACACACAAACACAATCTTGGTGTAATTAACCACTTTCTTCATACCTAAAAGTTCATACGTCTAGTCATTTGCCATCTATTTACGAGTGCCGGGTAATACTACCTTTCTAAGCATAAAAAGACTCAAAAGACTAGCAGTCTTGTTATAGCTGTGTGCACATAGACAAAGGAAATTTTCTTTTGGGAATATCTTCTTTCAGCAAAGTACGTTGTTGACGAGGAAACCAAAGATTGCTTCTTTTCTATTTGTTTGTTTTTTTTAAATAATATCTCTTCTACCAATGCACAGTATATCTTAAGAAGGGAAGAGTGCTTTTGGGAGTCATTGAATGTGCACAGATTCTTATACTATAAAGCTTTAGAGTGGTCCTTGTTTTGTACAAGTGATTATTTAAGCCAAAAAGTTCTCTTGAATTTCTGTGATAGCAAAAAACTTTCTGTGAACAAAGGTCTTCACACTCTAATGGAATGTAATGGACCAAAGTTCTTTTTTTGTCTGTGCTTTCAGATTTTCTTACCTAGGCTGTCAGATCCTGTCCTCTAAACCTAGTGAGCACTAGTTACATCCTGGATAACTTCCATCACTGAAATGCAAATCTCTGTTTCTAAGTTACTGCGCATTTCAAGGGTTCTAAACTCACATAATATCTTCGCTTTTTGCCAGAAAGTTGAATTGCACACTGGTTTTCAATCCTCAGTTTTTTTCTCCCATAGACAGCAGCACCTCTTTAGCTGTTTCTCCTGCCAAGCCTTTCTCTCTTTCCTTTTTAAACTGTCAACCTCTGTTCATTTTTACTTTGAACTTCTTAAATATCACCATTTTTCTCTCCTTCCAGTTTGTGACTCCTCTTCTTCCTTACCAGCGTGCACTGTGGTCTGTACAGGACTGACTTAGAGTCAGGACCTGGATTTTGTTCCCAACTCTGCTCCTTACTGGCTGTGCAGTCGGGGGCGAGTCTCTTCACTTCCAGCCTGATTTTCTCGCTTATGAAATGAGGGCATTCTGCTAGCTAGTCCAAAGCCCTTTCCAGCTGTAACGTCCTGTGAATCTGTGATCCCTCCAGGAGCCAAGGAGGATTAGGCTACTCCAATAAAAAGCTGCTTTCATGGGACGTTTGTTAGAGTAACGGGTGGTGCTGCTTCCTCTGACTTGAGCCAGACTCCCTTCCTCCATAGCAGGGGTGACAGCGTAAGAAATACTCACAACTAGAAGAATCACTCTGCTTTGAACCAGTCTCAGCAAACAAAGAGTCTTGACTCGATGGAAGCCACCAACTGCCCTCTCAAGCAGCAGCTCTGAAGGCTAGTGCCCCAGCACACCACAGCATCAGAGTCCGTTGAGGCCGCACTGTGGCTGATTTGTGGCTAGTTCGTGACTCCCTCACCTTTCCAGTGTATTCAAGGTTACCCTGTCACTACCCTGAACTCCCACTCAGAATCTGGCAGACTTTCTTGAGTGTAAAGGTGTAGTTATAGCAAGACTGTTAAGGGTGATAGGGCCAACAAACAGGCTGCAAACCAGTGTTCTAGAAAACTTCGAAGACAAGAGCGCTGCCTCTGCCCTGGCAGTGGTCCTACTACTTCTAGGACTGGTCTGGTCTCCTGAACGGCCAGGTTCACCCTTACATCACCTCAAACAGCTGAGATGTCCTCCTAGATACTCCTAGCTTGCCTAAATAACCAAAAAAAAATGAGTCAAGAATTTGTTTAAATATCAAGAGCCTTACCCATGGTCTTAAAAAATAATAATAAATTTAATAAATTCTAATCTTAGGAAAAGAAATTCCTGAAATTTTTCATTACTACATATGCTTTTGACCAAGAAATGATTTAACCCTTACCCGTAGACAGGGTTAGTGGCTCATCAGTGTTTCCTCCCAGCATGTAAGGTCTGCCTAATGCCTCTTGAATCAGGGATGTTGCAAAGCCAAGCAAGTCAAAATGCGGAGAGAAATACTCTCTTGCCCCTCACCCAGTTATCACCCTGTATCAGTAGGGATGCCTAAGTCCTCTTAATTTGTGCCCCTCTTAGACTGATTCTTTAAGTCTATCTGGAAGAAGAAATAGCATCTTTAACTCCATGCCTTCCTGGCACATGGTCTACACCTAAGCCATTGGCTTTCTGTCATTCAGCAGCTTCTAAAGTGCTTTCCCTAGTGTGCAAGTTACTCTATGGGATACAAAGTATCAGAAACCCTCTAATGTGCCATCTCAGAGTGTTTTATGTGTATTTTTCTGAAAGGTAACTTTAATATTTAAAAAGAGTTGCCTTCACACTGCCTGTTGGTGGGTTGTAAAAGGAACATTAAGATATTGAGCAACTTAGACTCTTACCCATTTTCCTAAGAGATGGGAGATGCGATAAGTCTTTAATTACTTAAAGTTTTGCCATGAAATAGGATTAAATTCACTATTTTTATTCCTGAGGACTGGGGTCGTATCTGCCGCCATTCTGTGGGGCAGAAGTTACAGGGAAGTACAGTATACACTTGCCAGTAATTCTATATTAACTAATTCTCTAACAAATTCATCCAGTAATTGGAATAATCAGCGTTTTGTGGGAAAAGTACACTCAGAAGCCAAATGATCATCGGTTCGTAGCATTGAAGAAATTTCTACATTGAGAATGGGAATATGGGCGAGATGACTGTTAGATCTCTCTCAATTTTATCTTTGGAAATTTCCAGAAGCAATCTGACAGTCTTAAAAATTTTTCCTTCAAAGTCTTTTATATACAGTAAGTATAGAGCACTAAAGACATTTTTTTCAACTAAAGAGTTTTGGTTTTGGGTTGACATAAGGAGCCTGTTCTGTGCTAATGGCTGAAATCATGAAACTCTGGGCTTATTCTTCTGCAGAAATCTATAACTAGTTACTAACACAAATGGCATTACCATAATAAAAACTTTAAAAGTCTATATAATATTATAACCGTCCTTTTTACTCTTTAATTTTATTCCTGTTTCTTCTTACCAGCAGGACTCCGATTGGAATGGGGTTGGAATTGTGGTGTTCACACCCAGTATTTTACCCAAGTGTGTTATGGCCTTTTCCAAAATAATTTTAATATCCACAGAAATGCTAGAAGGTAATGGAGCCACAGAGGTAAATTTACTGCCATTTCATGCTACGTGCTCCATTTCTGAGTTTGCTCCTCAGTGCAGATTACAGGGGTAATTGTGAAGCAGTTGGGCCTTACGAGGTTGTGCTGAGATTTTTGGCAACCTGTAAGGAATGTCTCATTCTTCTGTGACATGGCCTCTTTCCAGTCTGGCAGATGTTTTTCCCTCCTGCTTCTAACTTAGAACTTTTTTGTTTAGAGTGCAGTCTAAACCACCATCAGTTAGCCTTAATTTTTTTTTTTTCTTTTTTGGACAACTGCCTGGTTTGTTGACAAAAATAACAGGTTCTGAATTAAGAGATGTATTATAAGCTGCTCTTTACAAAACAACACCCTTGAGCCCATGAATCATCTGGAGATTCTGTGAGTGATAAGAGGTCAGTGTGTGTGTGTGTGTGTGTGTGTGTGTAGTAATCTTTGGACCTGCTCCCTCAAGGTTGTGTGTTGAGTGTGTCTTAGCAATCCTAATAATCTCCACCAATGAGTGGGGTGAAGGTGAAAAATCATCTTGATTTGAGCCTGTTTTTAGATACAAAGAGTAAAGTGATCTTTTATCAACTGTAACTGTCTTGAAAGAGAAATTGATCATCAGGTGGTCAAGTGCTCTTGGAGTATCTCTTGGCTGCTTAAAGTGGCCTCTTGATCCATAGAAAGACTATTTCTACCCTCTCCTTTTCCCCCTTTATCCCACCAAAGGACATTGGTCCAAGTAGCCCTGGTACTAGATGTACCTAAAGAGAGTTAAAAACCAAGTTGGTGTTCAGTGTGATCCTTTCCTAGTATCTATTTATATTTTCTCACACATGAGAATGTATATTTTATAAAGCATGTGTTTGTTTGTCTACCTGTTTGTCTACTGTAACATGTCTTCAATAAAGCTAAAATACATTATCATTTTCTGGTCTTCTCTTGCCTGAAGTATAGGAGGGAAATGGTGCATTTTTCAGTTTGTGGTCCTTTGAGAGGGTCTCCAAATAGATGTGCAAGTTATTGCCCCTCTCTAATTTCTGCTGTGTTTGAGTCACAGACTTTCTTGAGCCTGCCTCTGGAACACTCTGCACCCATGAGCTGCCCAAGGGCCAGGGCTCTCTGCCTCCCTCCTGTTGTACACCCTGGCATCTAGCGATGCCTGGCAGAATGGAAACACACTTCATAGTTCATTAAAAAATAAGAATGGTTCCTACACAAGGAAGGATTTGAAGGCAGCATTTTCGAATTCAAAATTAGCAAAATACTTGAAGAAGCTCTGTTTTCTGGTCAGCTTCCTCACTGTACTGTGTTAGGGGCTATTTCTTTTGAGACTGTCAGAAGCCCCTCATTTATTCCTTGAGGGCTGGACCCATCGTGCACTTCTGCTGCACTTTATGGGGCATGCTCCACCGACATCATCTGTTCAAATCTCACAAAGCTTCTCTAAAATGTAGGTTGGATAGATCATTTTAATCGCCATTTTTTTGTAGTTAAGGAAATTGGCTTGAGATGATCACTTACACACGTCAAAACGCTTTTGGGCAGTAAAGCCAGGACTTGAATCCAGATTTTCTGATACACATTCAGCATTTGCCCCACTGATACCTTCTAGCTCGGGACAGATACTGTTGTGTCTGTAGTCTTCAGAACTATTTGAATACAAAGCCCTCTGGACATCGATAATTTCCAATATGGTGAAGTTTGGACTGGGATGTATACTGGAAGCTGATTTTTACAATATTCCTGATTAAGAAAACACTCAATTTCTTCTCTGACAAGGTGGAATGAAGGAAAATGCTATAGTTTCTTCAGTATTTTTTGTTTTGGAAGGGGATGTACTGGAGCCCAAGTAGCCGCATCCTGCTGAGTTATGCAAGAGACTTGTTCACACTCGGCTGTTTAGAAGCTTCTAACCCAGTGCTTAAGCTGCCTGTGCTGCTGGGCTAGTGGCCATGGACCAACACTTGTGTAAAGTACAGTAAGAATGAATTTCTAGAAAAACGAAACAAGACAAAAGACAACCATAAAATTTTTATTATATTATTTTATTAATTTTATTAATTTTATTAAATTACAGATTTAACGGACATAAAATCACTCTGTCAAACTGCTGTTAAAGTTTCTAAATGTTACTCTTGATTTCTGTGCTTTGTCATGGACCAGTAGCAAATAGTTTATGGATAGGCACTGATCTGCAGACCACTTTTACAGGAACAGTGCTGTAACCACGTAATGACATGGTTATGAGTCATGATGGGGATTGGTCTCCCTCATTTCTGGAGATTCCTTTTATTCTTACTAGTTTGAAACTGAGGACTGGGCTTCTGTCCCTTGAGGCCTTCCTGACTGGAAGCAGCGATTTAAAACACCTTTTCAGCTCAGCCAGCAACCCCTGCCCTAAAGCTGCTTGCTTGCATGATGGAGTGTTTTGTTTGTTTTGCTTTTTAATTTTTTTTTTTAATGTTTATTTTTGAGAGGCAGCGCAAGCAGGGGAGGGGCAGAGAGAGAGAGGGAGACCATGGAATCTGAAGCAGGCTCCAGGCTCTGAGCTGTCAGCACAAAGCCCGACGTGGGGCTCGAACTCAACGAACAGTGAGATCATGACCTGAGCCAAAGTCAGGATGCTTAACCAACTGAGCCACCCAGGCACCCTGCATGGTGGAGTTTTTGGTAGCATCCTGCTTGTTTTCCAGTCCTGCTGTCTTTCTGGCCAATGCACTCCGGCTGGGCTGCTTGTGACTTTTGTTATAAGGGAAACTGTCACAAGATAGGTTAAGGGGAAAAGGAAGTGCATGGGTCATCATAAGGCTAAGGGAAGAGGAAGTACATCATGCTGGGAGGGACATGGTCCGACACAGGGGATCTGATGTGGACTTGGGTAATCGCTGCTGTGATTGCCTTCGGTAAGGCTCCACTGGGGAAGTTTCAGCTGCTATTGGAGGTGTTCAGCCAACCAAGAAATATTTCTTGAAATCCCCAGGACAGAAGGTTCTCACTTTATTTAGTTCACCGACCATCACCAAGACTAGTTGCTCTTCGACAAAAAGAGGCAAATAGGAAGCATTGATCACAATTATTGCCAGCAGGAAATAATGCAATAATAGCAAATGCATTCTGCTACCCTTTCCAGATACTGTTAAGTGCTTTGGCCCTTGATCTTCACAACTGTCCCTTTGAGGGAGATATTCTGACTCCCATTTTACAACTTGTCCAACAAGCAACTTGTCCAAATTTATCTAATTAGCAAGCAACAGAACCAGGAGCTGAAATTAACACTACATGATTCCAAAGCACACATTTTTTCCTTATGCCAAAGACAGGGAAAATGTGAGCTTTTATCACCTTTGTCATTTAGTCTTTGTTAGAGGCTGAACTGTGTGTCCCCCAAATTCATATGTTGCAGCCCTCATCTCTAGTACCTCAGAATATGACTGGACAATCTCTTAAAGAGGTAATGAGGTTAAGATGAGACCTTTAGGGTCGGTGCTAATCCAGTACGACTGGTGTCCTTCTAAGAAGAAATGTAGGGGCGCCTGAGTTGGTTAAGTGTCCGGCTATTGATTTTGGCTGAGATCATGATCTCATGGTTTGTGCTGACAGCATGGAGCCTGCTTGGGATTCTCTCCCTCTCTCTCTGCACCCCCCCATCAAAAATAAGTAAACATTAAAGGAAAATAAGAGGGAAAAAATGTAATCACCAGACATGCATGTTCACCGAGGAAAGACCATGTGAGGACGTAGCAAGAAGGCAGCCATCCACAGGCCAACAAGAGAGAACTCAGAAGAAATCAAAGCTGCTGACACACTGATCTTGAACTTCTAGCCCCTAGAACTGTGAAAAAAATCAACTGTTGTTTCAACCACCAAGTGTGGGGTACCCTGTTATGCCAGCCCGAGCAAACTAATAGTCTTCAGTAACCCAAGCAGGTCGGCAGAATTTTGTTGTAACTCAGGCTATGTGATTTGCCTGTGGTCACGTACTCCAGAGCCCAGATTTTTTGTTTTTTTAATGTTTATTTTTGAGAGAGAGAGAGCAGGCGAGGGGCAGAGAGAGAGGGAGACACAGAATCCGAAGTAGGCTCCAGGCTCTGAGCTGTCAGCACAGAACCCGACGCAGGGCTCAAATCTATGAACTGTGACATCATGACCTGAACCAAAGTTGGACACTTAACCAAGTGAGCCACCCAGGCTTCCCAAGAGCCCATGTTCTTTATACTGGACCACATTGTCCTCTGACCCCAGTTGGTGCTTTATATACTGAAAAGCCCTGTAGAGAAACTGGAAATGAAACCGAGGAACACTGGTTGGCGTGCTTGTAGTTCTGACGCAATGCAACGTGCACACATCACTAGCCTCACCGAAATTCAAATAAAAGGCGACTGCAGCTCCGAACAGTGCTTGCCAGAATGCTGGAAACGGACGTGTGTTTACAGCGTAAGTGCAAGTAGAGTGCATCTGGGAACAAAGAGGCAGGTATTTGAAGCATTCAAGAGTAAGTGCCTTTAAGCTCCTATTTTATTCTTCTCTCACAAGAAACCAGGTTTTTAAATCAATAAGTAGAATCCCGTGTGTGGGATGACCAGCTGCTCTTGAGTTCTTTGCCAGCTCAAGTAGTTTAATTCCATGTCCCTTTTAAATGCTCCATCAAAACCAGTGCGAATTCCTCCGTCTCAGAAACATCAAAACCAGTGCGAATTCCTCCGTCTCGGTTAAGGTTAGCAGTGATTGAGGCTAGCGCGAATTATTTATTCTTTTGGGCAAGCTCCAGAGACAAGTGCACGAGTGTATGTTCTATGCCAGAAACCGTGTAGAGAGGCAGTACAATTGTCAAACAGTGAATTACTGTTGCTTCTGGGACCCTGTTCTTTATACATGGAACCTGAGGGTGGCTCAGGGACCATGCATGTATGCTTTCACTGGAAAGGAACTTCAAGGTTAAGATTCAAGTGTGCAGTGCTGAGAATTTTGGAGAAGCGCAAAATAACAATAAACAGCAGACCCGGAGAAAAAGCAATGCATCGTGCTGGCAGGACTTTTGCCTCCTGGACCCCACTCCTCCTAAGCACCAGTTTTTTCTCACAGCTTGTCTAGACCTTAGTTGCCTGTCTCACCTGCCAAATGTGTGCTATTTCCTAAAGGTCCCTTGAGCTTGAAAGACTAATACCCAGCGAGGTAAGAAGTTTGAAAAGCACCTCTTGATCTTCCCTTGTGGAAAGTCTCAGTGTTTCTTCCTTTGGGCAGCCTTAATTTAGAGAAGACCCTAGGAGCTGGCTGGGCACATTACTTTCTTCCCTCCGGGGAAGGGATTTTTTATAAAGGGAAATTCCAATTGAAAGAGGACTGATTCATTTTGCCCTGAAGTCCTTTTTTGTGTCCTCTAAGTTTTAGTGGATGCCAAGACCTATTGAAATGGTTCCGAATGGCGTAGAATTTCTTGTGTAGCCCTTGAAGGCAGGGTGTGGCTTTAGGATACCTTTGCTTTAGAAAACAAACCTGTCTGTTTTCTTTCTGTCTCTACTAAAACCTCCAGTTCTGAATGCTTCCTCCCTTATTTCTGGTCTTACCCTTCCCCCACTCCCAGTGAGAGAGTCTGGGCAGAAGAAGCTAGAAACTGAAGTCTGGAAGCTGCCACTGTGGGGGAAATCCCCTCTTTTAGCTAGGCAGGGGCTGCAGTTTTCTGCTGGGACAGCTGGCCAGGGCATGAGGATTCCCTGTGGTCAGCCAAAATTTAGTTTGAGTTTCCCTGGGCGCTCCTGCATTTACCATATGGTTTTAGAAGTCAGTGGTTAGGAGCACTGGCTTTGATGTAGAACAGAGTTGGACTACAATCCTCCAATCCCTACCACTCTGACCACTTGTGGGAGCTTAAGTGAGTTCCTTAGGTTGTTTGTGAAACCAGTTTCTCCTTATCTGTAAAGTAGAAATAATCACGCCTACCTGATACCATTGTTGAGAGGATTAGATGAGTTAATACATATAAAGTACTAAGCACAGTGCCCAGCACTGCACTCAGTAAGTTTTGGCGGCTGTTAGCTATTGTTATGGGGACTTGGGATGGAGAGCTCCATTTTCCCTTCCTTCCTTTCCCTATCCAGAACAGCACAACAGTTTCCTCAAAGAGTCATGTCAGGGGTAGCCCTGGAGATGTGGATTGCTAGCTGGATTTTATTTAGAAACCAGACACAGTCTCCTCAAACGATGATCAAGTGAAAAGTGCCCTGAGCCAGGAGTCCATTGGACCGGGATTCTGACTGGCTCTGCCACTCGCTGATCACATGATCTTGGGAAGTCACTTGACTGCTGGGTCTTAATGTCATCCACCAAAACAGAATTTGGACTGTTACCAGGTGCTCTCAAGAGGCCCCGGCCTTTTGGCTAAGATCAAGTGAAGAGGCCCCTTCCAGCTCTTGAGTTTTACTGTAGTTTTTCCAGGTGCATAAACCCACCCTCACCACTGTCCCCATTGTGTATTTGTTTCTTCCAATTGTTAGTGGTTCTTCTTAACTCTTCCAAGAGGGAACTTACTTTATCTGAAGAATAATAATCACAAACACTTGCATGGGACTTTATAGGGGACAAAGTGCCTGTGTGGTTTAAATGAAGGAAGTGGGAAACAAATGAGAAATCTTTTTGTTTAATCGAGAAGTTTTGAGCCTCCCAGAAAGTATATTGTGTGAACTGATCTCCAATGAACATTATTCCTCAATCAGGGTCTTCCTCGGGTCACAGATTCCACCCTGTAACGTAATTCTAATGATTATGTAAGAATTCTCTCCCAACAATCTGTGGCAAACTGAATTGCTTTTCAGAATATTCTCTTCGCTACTTAATATGTTGGCCTCATGCCAAGGTAGATGATGCCATTGGGAAAACTAGAAGCAGAACCCTTGGTTCAAATCTTGGCTACTTTGCTTACAGGAAAATCACTCAATTTCTTTAGGTCTCCGCTTCCTTCTCTGCAAGACAGCAGTGATAATAATACTCACCTCAAGATCTCACATCAAGACTGTTGTGAGCACCAAGTGGAATCGTTTCTACTGTGGAGAAGCAAACACTTCAGTTTCAGTCAGTCTGACTTATTTTGGAGTATGGCTTCTTCTGAGCCCTTTGGCCAGTCAGTGGACTGCACTTGTTCCATGAGGGACAGATGTAGCTTTTTTAATAGATTCAAACACCATTCTAGTTTACCCAAGGCTCCTCAGGGTTGACTCTAAAGGGTGCCCCTTGTTTGAATGGTCTTTGGTCTGAAGAGGGCCCAGCAACAGCTTGTAGGCAAAGACTTGTTGTCCTCTGAGGGCCCTCCCTGGATACTGCATGCAGCTGCTGCCCCCAGTAGCATGAACTGTGGCTTTGTCGACAATGAGAGCTTGAAAACTTTATGTATCTTGTTTTCCAGTGATACTCAAGAATTCAACAAACCCAGTTGGTAGGAAGCTAAGTTACTGGTCTGGCAAAGGATTGAGCAGAAAAACCTAAAGTAAGAGGATTTAAAAAAAAAAAAAAAAAACTCCTTGCTCAGTTTGGGAGCTTGGCTTACTTTTCCTGATACTCTGCTACCATCTGGCTTGGATTTTCTTCAGGCAAAAATAACTCCATGCTGATTTTGAACTATTGGTTTATTATTGATGTCTTTATAGACTCATCCAGCTACTACTGAATAAGTATTTTTTTTAATGTTTATTTTTGAGAGAGAGAGAGCATTAGCCAAGGCGGGGCGGGGGGGGGGGGGGGGTTGGCGCAGAGGGGGAGGAGGACAGAGGATCTGAAGTGGGCTCTGTGCTGATAGCAGAGATCCCGACATAGGGCTCAAACCCATGAACCATGAGATCATGGTTCATGACCTGAGCCAAAGTCAGAGGCTTAACTGGCTGAGTCACCCAGGCACCCCAGCTATGACTGAATAAATGGCTCACAATGAAATGTGTGTCCTTGCTTGGTGTAGGGCAGCTCATTTCAGAAATGTAAGGAGAATCAGCAAACTCTCCCCAGAAGGAGGCTTTATCCACCGAAAATCCCCTTTCCCAAGCTAGCCAGAGAGTCTGAGGTTTGGGATAGGAGAAGAGGATCAAATGGGTTGGGGGCTGGGCTGCAGGGAAAACTGGAGGGGTTTCTTGCATGTTTGCTCTTGAGATCCAGATTTGAGAATATGTCAGGAACAGCGGCGTCACACGGGTCCCTGGCCACAGAGGAAATCCCCTCCTAGTGACAAGCCAAGACATCTCAGCCCTTGACTGTCTCATCAGTAAACCATGGGAGGCTGGTAAAGGGACTGATGGGGTCCCCTCCAGGGTCCGCTACCATTTCTTGCCTTTTAATCCTTTGAGCATCTTTTTTTCCCTTTATCCTGCTGAGGCAGATTGTGAAACACCTACACATTCGTTTGAACCAGAACTGGCCTCCAGGGGGCGCTTCAGTACAGCGAACGGCAGTAAGGCTGCTGGCAGCACCTCCGGCGATATCCTTATGTAAGGGGGATTCACGGAAATCAGGCTTCTCTAGCTGCACGATACAGGGAAGATCTGGCCTTTGTCACTGTTCAAGCTAGGACCCTGAAGAGGTCAGGGGGCGCAGGGGGCTGCAAAAGCTCCTGGCTCCAAGCAAAGGAACATACATAGGTTTAGGCTCCGGCCGGGACGGATCCCGGAGCAGCTTGGCCAGGGCAGCAAGGTTTGGGCTTGGCCTGCTGGGACAACGAGCCCAGAGCTTCAGGCTGCGTCTTCTTACATCCAGGAGGCCTTGCCCAGGCTCACAGCCCCAGACGAGGCGCTTGGATTGGCCGGCAGCCTGCCCAAGATCTGCAGACATGGTAGATAGCACCTGTGTTTAAATCCTCTCCCTCTGCTCCCCCACACACCTCATTCTCGCCCTCTCCTATTTACAAAGCACTTTTTCTTGTGTGATCTCATTTGCTGCTCACAAATTCCCCGGGAGGAGGGACAGGGTGGGGCCCTCCCTTGCTCTCAGGAGCCCTGAGAGGACACAGTGCATCATGAAGATCCCCTTCCTGGTCTGTCTCTCCCAGCAAATCTCAAGTTCCCTGGGGGCAACTACTGAATTCAATGTGGTGGTTTCAGGGCTTAGTGCTAGGTTCTTGGCACGCTGGAGGTGTTCAAAATTGTTTACTGAATGAATAAATATATATTTTTAATTTTTTTAATGTTTGTTTATTTCTGAGAGAGAGACAGAGTGCGAGCAGGGGAGGGGCAGAGAGAGAGGGAGACAGAATCTGAAGCAGGCTCCGGACTCCAAGCTGTCAGCACAGAGCCCGATGCGGGGCTTGAACCCACAAACTGTGAGATCGTGACCTGAGCCAAAGTCAGACGCTTAACCAACTGAGCCACTCAGGCGCCCCTGAATGAATAAATATTTGCGGATGAAAAAAACCTAATCCAGGGACAGTACGTGGTAGAGTCCAGTGTAGAAGTCAGAGCTTCAGGCTTCTGGGACCAGAGACACGGTTGTACTCGGTGCTGATGACATTGTGTGGTTTTTCAGTCAGCCGTAGAGTTTGCTAGTACATAAAGGGACCCATGCAGACCTGTCTTCATGTCCGGCACTCAAGAACATGAGAGCTGTACTCTGGGTCAGGCGCCAGGGCTCCAGTTTGCTGTCCGTCAGATGGACTTGGGATGTGAGCGGGTCTGGGGGCGGGGCCAGCCTTTAAGAAGCCTTCCTCAAAAGTATGGGGGAGGGATGTAGGTACCCCGTGCTCCCAGCTATCAAAACCTTGCTGTCTTTAACTGCTAGACAGTCTGGGGGGTAAAAAGCTCATCCAGATGTCCACTCTACCTGACTCCAACCCATGAATTAGCACTCGGTTGTTTATTTAAATGTACATATTTCAGGTAGCTTAGGACTCTGCAAGGAGACTACATAGATTTAAATCCTAGATCCCCCACTTTTTAGCTGTTGGCCTTGGGCAAGACAGTAACCTCTTTGTCCCTCCATTTCTCATCTTTTAAGTGATGATAGTAAGAGTATTTTTTTTAACCTTTTAAAAGATGTTTATTTATTTTTGAGAGAGAGAGAGAGAGAGCAGGTAAGGGGCAGAGAGAGAGGGAGACACAGAATCTGAAGCAGGATCCAGGCTCTGAGCTATCAGCACAGAGCCCAATGCGGGGCTCAAACCCACGAACTACAAGATCATGACCTGAGCTTAAGTCAGGCATTAAACCGACTCAGCCACTCAGGCGCCCCTAAGAGTATTTGATTCATACAGCTACTTTAGGGATTTAGGGAATTGATATGTATTATAACAATTAAAACAGTACCTGGCAATAATTAAAGGCTCTAGGAAGTGTTCCACTGATCTCTCTATAGCATCCTGGGTTTGAGAACTGGCTTGTGTTCACCCTCTGGGAGCTCTTCATGATTTTGTAGCATTCCTTGGAATTCCTGCTTTTTAGCTTCCAGGCTCTCAATTTTCTCCCACACAGTTACAGCTCTTTGGAGGTCTAAAGAAGAGAGGAAACAATTTGAAATGCATTTTTCTGCTGATTGGAGCAGTGGCATTATCTTTGTTTAATGTACAGACTCTCCTGGTGGCTCCAGTCAGAGTTCAAGTGCTTTCTTTTCTGTAGCAGTGCTCACCACATAGCACATAGTAGGTGTTTCATAAATGCTTATGGCAGGAAGGAAGGAAGGAAGGAAGGAAGGAAGATACAGAGAATAATATTCGCACAGAGTGCTTTATACAGACAAGGTCCCTATGGAATTCACACTTGTCCCCTAAGACCTACTGACTAAGCATGAAAATCACCAAAGAAATGTGATCAGCTTGGCAGAGAAGGAGGGCGGGGGACGAGAGAGGAGAAACTGGAGCGGCCTGTTATCTGACCGAAGATACCAGTCTTTCCACTGTACATGGTTCCATTGCTGATGGTTGCATCAGCTGAGGCCAAGATGAAACCCTTTCTGCCGCTCTGGGACATGGAGGGCATCTCCAATTGCTGTCTGCCCCAGAGAGTTGTTTTTCTAGGGGTAGTTTGTCCTTTGTCTTGTAGCCTAGCCTCTCTGGTGCCCTTCTTTATGTCCAGAGACCAGCCAGCTCACCAGACACCTCTGTGGGGTTTGGCAAGAGAAAGAAATGGGAGGTGGACAATGCTTCAGGACAATTCTTCAGTGGAAGGCTTTCTGACCTTGGCAATCTTATTCCAAGTCTTAGGCCAAATTAGACTCCTAATAGATCCTCACCCACAACACAGATCCTCTAGCCTGAAAGGCTTAGAGTAGATGGAGTGTAACTAGAGACTACTCTAGTTTGAGGTTCCATGAGGGACTTGAAATTGAAACTCAACAGAGCTTTTCCAGTAAACACCCTCACTATTTAATCAGCTAGGTCATTGATGGTAAGTAGGACTGTCTCAACTGGCATGCCAACTCTGATTGATGGATGATATCTGCCTGGGGAATTGCGTTGGAGAGGGATTCTGAATCTACACCATCACACCTAGGGCTTAGGACCAAGTGCTGTGATCAATCAACAATGTCTGTCAGAGATGCAGGAAAGGGAGTGGCCCCAGGAGAGGTAGATATTTACCTGCTTGGGTTGCTAATGAGAAGCGGAGGCTGTTTATTTGGAAGTTGGGAAAACAAAGATGGTTGAATGGTCAAATATGCTCATTTAAGTAAATCAAGACAGACGTCGAGCAATTCAACTTTTGGGGGGAAATGTGGTACCATCTCAGGAAGGAAGGCAAAGAAGGAATAAGGGTGGGGACAGACTAGTGTTCTGGTTTCCCTGCCTCTGTAGAACCTGACAGTATTCAAAAACGGTCAGGTGGAGAGATAACTGGCATGACAACATTAGATGGTTGTTCTGAGTTGGAGTTCAAGACCTGAGCAGATTCTAGACTAGAGAGTCAAGTCATTGACAAGCAGATGGAAAACCATAGAGAGTGTCTCTCAAATGGAGGACCATGAATCACTTACTGTCCATGAGCTGTTATGGGTCTTTTGCCTTGAAAAATAAGCAGGGGTACAGAGAGAGAGTTCCACGGTATACAAGTTTGGGAAACCCCTATCAAGAAAATTTTAAGGAGTTAACTGTAGCCCAAGGTGGCTCTTGGCCAGAGGAGGTTATAGAAGAGAAATGTAATAAGCTATGAAAGCAAAAATGTCTGTTGGTTTCGGCTCTGAAAGGCCTTGAGACAGTCTGAGGTGTTAGGTTGTGGTTGGAGATGTGGACGGTTGTGTGCTAGAGACATAATGCAATCAAAGTTGGGGTTAGGAAATAACTGCTGATACTGTGAAGAAAAGATTGAAGAAAGGAGAGCTAAGAAACTGTTACATGGTCCAAACAAGAGGTTTTAACAAGCTGACCGAGGGCAGTAGCGATGGGAATGGAAAGGGAGGGCCAGAGTCAAGAGCCATCTCACCGGTGGTATTGGCAGGACCAGGCTGACTTCAAGTAGCCCTCAAGTTCATGAGGCGTTGTGCTCAAAGACACCGACCAGAACTTTCCTATAATCGTGAGAGTGAACCCCACAGAGTGGGAGGTAGAATGCTGAGATGGAGTGTTTGATTAGGCAGAAAGTAAAACTTCTTGCTGCTAGAGCCGGTTAAACCCTGGAAGAGCCCCAAGGGCACTAGCTTGACTCTTGTGGAGCTCTCTCACCGGCCCCATCCTGCTCCGGGAGAGTCTGTAATTACTATTAGCACGTGAATGTCTGAGGGGCCTTAGAGCTCAGCTAGTCAGAGGCTTTCAAATCTGACTGAACCTCAAGATCCTCCAAAGAGGGGCGCCTCGGGGGCTGAGTTGAGCGTCTGACTCTTGGTTTCGGCTCAGGTCATGATCTGTTTGTGGGTTTGAGACCCATGTGGGGCTCTGAGCTGATGGTGCAGAGCCTGCTTGGGATTCTCTTTCTCCCTCTCTCTCTCTCTCAGAATAAGTAAATAAACTTGAAAAAAAATTTAAAAAAAAAGATCCTCCAAAGAACTTATTGAAATTCAGATTCTCATTCTCCATTTCCAGAGACTTGGATTCAGTTGGTAGAGCCCGGGAATCTGCATTTTACGATGTCCTGAAGTGGTTCTGATATCAAATTTAGGAAATATTTAGTCCCGTCCCTACATTTGACAGGTGAGTGAACCGAGGCCCACATTGGAGCCAGGGTTTGCCCAAGGCCCTTGCACAAGGGCACCAGTTAGTGGCAGGGCTGGGACTAGTCCCCAGGCTCAGGCCTCCTCTGGCACATCATGGACCAGTACTTGGTCCCATTGTTTGGCTCTAGGCTGAGAGCTATACAGCGATTAAAAGGTTCACACGGTTCTCCTATCGCCCGCACTGTGCGGTCCTCCAGGAGACATGTTGCTTAGGTCTAGGACATACACAGAAGCATGTTGAGGGTAATAACCATAATAATGATAATAGCAGCTAACATTTACTGTGTGCCAGGCATTGCTCCAAGCACTTTACATGTCGAACTCTTTTAATCCTCACATTAACCCATGAGGTGAATATTTTCCCTATTTTAGAGAAGAGGAAACCGAGGCACAGGGAGGCTAAGAGGGCAAGGAGCTACTTTGACCATGTCACATTCAGGTGATTGTTTTCCTTCCTTGGGCCACTCTGAGCCTCTACTTCCTTTATTCCACACATTTAGAGCTGGTTCCTTCCCCTCCACACCGCCCTCATCGTCAGCCCAGGGAGCCACTCAGAACTGAGCCGGGGGAGGTGGGTGATTTGGCCACAGCGTCTCCCCCGGTGCCAAGCTCCACTATAGACCTCCCTTTACTGAGGCCAGTGAGCCTGGAGGGGCCTGCAGCTCAGCCAGGCAGGTAGGAGAGAGAGGCCGCTTCTCCTGCCGGCCCCCCCTTGCTGCCACATTCCCTTGTCAGGGAATCCATTCTTCGGTGGGGAGTGGCTGGGTAGGGGCACATTCTTGGCCAGAGCAGAGGGGAGTTGTGTGTGGTGCTTTAGATAAGCTTTATTACAGCTGAGGCACATGTTATATCACTGTTGAGACCTTGTCTAATTCTGTGAGTCATGTCCCTGTGTTAGAACTCACATGTTTCCTTTTGGGCCTAGTGAACACAATTTCTCTCTCCTGGAGGTGCCGGTGGTGAGTTCTCTTAGCTGTGTTCTTATTTTTGCAGTGGCTGCTAGGAAGTTCAGGATTCTCTTTGTTGCTTAAGTGAACGCTCCATCTGATTTTGAGTTGGTGACAAAATTAGCTTCCTCCCTATAGTTTTTCCTCCAGTTTTAATGGTTATTTAACCTCTGAACTAATTTTAATTTGCCATGTTTCTTTTTCTTTCAATTTTACTTATTTATTTTGATGGAGAGAAAGTGTGCACACATGCATGTAAGTGGGCTAAGGGCAGAAGGAGAGAGAGAGAATCCCAAGCAATCTCCATGATCAGCCCGACATGGGCCCAGTCCCACGACTGTGAGATCATGGCCTGAGCCGATATCAAGAGTCAGTCATTCAACCGAGTGAGCCACACAAGTCACCCAGATGCCCCTAATGTGCCATGTTTCTAACTGTAACATATGAGAGCGTCTGTTTCATTGCCCTCTTATCTGCTAATCTGACATTTTTAATAGGTTGTTTTTGGTGGCTATTTAAATTCTTACGTCTTTGTTGGGCATTTTTCCATGTTAAGCTATTTTCTCCTATAAACTTTTGTGTTTATCTCCTGTCTTTCTAATCTAGGTGAAATTAGTGGTTCACTAATGTGTATGAATTCTTCAAGTATTAAAATCATTTACCTTTGTGTTGTAAATTTTTTTTTTAATTTCCCATTAGTGTATGTGCTTATATTTTAAGTTGCCTCAAATAGTTTACCAGAAATAAGCAGGGCAGAAAACAACACAACAATCTTATGAGGTGATTATTATTATCATCCCCACTTTACAGATAGGAAAACTGAGGCACAGATTAGTTAAATAACTTGCTGTGCTCACATAGCTAACAAATGGTAGAGCCAGGATGCAAACTCAAAGACAGTACACCAGTATTCCTTTTTTTTTTTTTAAGTTTATTTATATATTTTGAGAGAGAGAGTGAGAGTGGGAGGGGCAAAGAGAGAGGGAGAGAGAGAACCCCAAGCAGGCTCCACACTGCAAAGAGCCTGATGTAGAACTTGGACTCAAAACTGTGAGATCGTGACCTGAACCGAAATCAAGAGTTGGACACTTAACCGACTGAACCAGCCAGGTGCCCCACTACTCCAGTGGTTCTTAACAAGGGATAACTTTTACCTCCAGGGAACATAGGAAATGTCTGGAGACATTTAAAAACAATTTTTTTTAATGTTTATTTATTTTTGAGAGAGAGAGAGCATGAGAGGAGGAAGGGCAGAGAGAGAGGAAGACACAGAAGCTGAAGCAGGCTCCAGGCTCTGAGCTGTCAGCACAGAGCCTGATGCAGGGCTCGAACTCACAGATGGCGAGATCATGACCTAAGCCAAAGTGGGACGCTTAACCAACTAAGCCACTCAGGTGCCCCTGGAGACATTTTTGATTGTCACAACTGGAGAGTGGCTTATATTATGTAGTGAGTAGAGCCCGGGGACCCTGTGAAACATCCTCCAGTGCACAGGCCAGCCCCCACAACAAAGAATGGTCTGGCGCAAAAGTTAATAGTGCTGAGGCTGAGAAACCCTGTGTAGAGCAGCCATTAGTGTGTATCATCTCCTTGGGCTTCTGCAAAGCGCTTTAGCCTGGTTCTCTGTCCTTGATCTGCCTGTTTAACTGAAAATGCCTCAGGATAGGGTGGGCGATTGTAGCCAGAGCGACACATGCTGACAGGTCAGGGAGTGCAGGCATTCCAGGGGAGGCATGCTGGTGTTCACGTAGCCCAAAGAGCGCAGACCTCACAGGAAACGATTTCTGAAGGCAGGAAGCGAAACCCGGAAAGCCTTCATGTCCATTGTTATTGCGGGTCCAAAGAGGGGCAGGGGCTGCAGAAGGAGCTGCTGGGCTTGTTACATGGGGAGCAGCGCCCCATCCCATGACAAGGGCCGGCCAGAGAACCCCAGGTTACTGATGCCCCACACAGAGTGCTCTGTGTGCCCCTGCACACCTGGTCTTCGCCCCTGCGCTCTGCCTGTGGCTTCCTTTCTCCCAGCATTCCAGGCACTGAACCCCACATCTGCCTGGCAGGTCTCCGGGAGCAGATCCCTCTTACCCCCCCATCTCATCTAGATACTGAAGCTCCCTGAAACAGGAGGAGTCCTGTTTCTTTTGTGCGCATACGGAAATCTCCCTTGCAGCCTCCTGCTAGGAGAGCACACTGCTAGAAGAAAGCTCCTAATTCTGGCAGCTAGGGCATCTCTTTTGGAAGGCGGTGCTCTTGTGGAAAGAACACTGCACAAGGAATTGGCAGGCCGAGGCTGCTGGTTTGTGTACTCAGAAGCCCTGCGTGGGGCTCACTGCAGGCCTGAGTTACATTTGTCTCCTCTGTGGTGCCTGGCACGGGGCTTTGCACGGGGCTGGTTGTCAATAGTTACTTGTTGGATGGAATAAATGCATCACTGCTCTCCGCTCTGCTCCCCTGTCTGGACAGATCGAAGCCATCTCCACAGATGGACTCAGGTGGTGGCAGCAGCCTGCTCCAGGCCAGAGGATGCGGGATACATGTTGATTGTATGGGGTACGTGGCTGACGGCTTACCAGTGTCTTCCTGCCTGCTGTGCGGGCAGCTGGACACAGTGCCGAGTCCTGCCCCTTGTCTGCGGGCTTGAGTCCGCCTACCCCATTCCACCTCCCTGGGCTAGAGGATCTTGGAGGCCAGGGGCTATTAGTGAATTACACTCAGAGTTATTAGGGACCTGCTCTGTGCCAAATACTGGGCTGAGTGTTGCAGACACAGCAATTAATGAGAAAGACATGGTCCCTGACTAGCGGGAGTAGAGATTTTGCACTAGCAACTACAAGGGGGATGCGTGTAATGAAAGAAGAAGTACAGGGAAGATTGTCACTGTTTGCTGCTGATACATAGAAATACTAGAAATTCAATGGATACAATTTTTTTAAATGCTTATTTATTTTATTTTTGAGAAAGAGAGAGAGAGGCAGAGAGGGAAAGAGAAAGAGAATCCCAAGCACGCTCCACACCATGATGTGGGGCTTGAACTCACACGCTGTGAGATCATGACCTGAGGTGAAATCAAGAGTCAGACGCTTAATCTACTGAGACCCAGTCGCCCCCAATGGATACAATTTTTATCTTAGAAGCCACACTTGTGTCCCATTCCTCAATGCTGAGGTCGCCCATAGGCAAAGGTGGGAGTTAATGTGCATGGCCTGATTTCATGGAGACTACAAATGCATCCACCCCAAAACTTCCAGGTCCAGGGCCTAGTAGGATACAGTTACAAAACTACGGGAATTTAGAAAAGATCTGGTTTTGAATTCTGCCTCTTCCTCTTCCGGTATGTTAATGTCTCTGAGAGAAACTTCCCCGTCTGTAAAATTTGAATAACAATAACCATTCCCAGCAAGGTTGACTCTGTTTAGTGACTCAGCTGGTACCTCTTGGGACTGGAAGTTGAGTTACTAAACAGAGTCAGCCTTGGGACAGCCCTCCTCTTCTATGAGACCAGAAAGCCCCACAGCCAGAGCAAGGTTAGGCCACAGACAAGGCTGTGTCCTAAGAAGCAATGATTAAATGTCCATGTTGGTTGAGGGACAAGCAAAGGCAGAAGCTTGTCCTCTCCCTGATGGGCTAGTTTGTAGACAAGCCTTAGCGACCCTAGGTCAGGGTTCCCATATGGTAGGGGTAACACTGGTGACATGGGGAGTGGATGAACATTTCTGATTTTGCAATCTATCAGTGATTTTGATGTGTTTTGGGAAAATACAAGTAGCATAGCAAACTCAAGATTGTATGAACATTTTTGTTTAGAATGATGTTAGGATTTTAAAAAGAATTTTGTTGTTTTTAATTTTTATTTTAAAAATTTTGCTACTGTTTATTTATTTTTGAGAGAGAGAGAGGGAGAGCATGAGCGGGGGAGAGGCGGGGAGAGAGGGAGACACAGAATCCAAAGCAGGCTCCAGGCTCTGAGCCATCAGCACAGAGCCCGACGCGGGGCTTGAACCCACAAACCGTGACATCATGACCTGAACCAAAATCGGATGCTCAACCGACTGAGCCACCCAGGTGCCCCAAAAGGTGAGTTAATTTTAAAAAATAGGTAAATGCTTGTTCATCTGGCACAGTGATAGAAGAAAAATCATAAAGGGGGTTCACAAATGACTAAAATTTGAGGAACATTGATCTAATAAGCCTCTTTATATTAGTAGCGAAGAAACTGAGGTCAAGAAACAGACCTGGGACTTGAACCAGATCCTCGGAGCTCCAGGGGGTGCTCCTCTGAGCATCCAGGGCTCTCTCCCTTCGTTGGGCAACCTACACTAGAAGGTACTTTGCTTAGGGTTCTTTTTTTTTTGTTATTATTAAAAGTTTTATTGAGATGGAACTCACATACCATAAAATGCAACCTTTTAAAAGTGGGTTTTAGGAAGTTCACAGGGTTGTGCAACCAACAGCGCAATCCAATTTTAGAGCTTTCCATTGTCACCTTGAGAATCTGGGTAGCTGCTGAGTAGCCACCAATCCAAGAAAAATGAGGAGGTTCATGGAGTCAACCCGAACCCAACCTGTACCTGGAGCCCAACCCGAAAGAGCCACAGATGATCCACAGAACTGTGAGGCAGAAACATCAGTGTATAAACGTGTAAGTGACTTTGGAGTCAAACATGCCTCGTTTGAATTCCAGCTTTTTAATTCTATCATCTTGTTACTTAATGTCTCGGGTCTGTTTCCACATCTTTAAGGTGGGATAGAGTTGCTTGAGGGTGAACGTGGTTAGGCGCAGAGCCTCTCACACAGCAGGGCTTGGTAACATTGTTGGCTGCCCACAAAGCATCGATTCTCCCGTTTCTTACACCAGTTTTTATTTAGGTTTCCCATATGTCCTCCTGTGCTCCCTGGGAAGCTGACCGCACCCTGAACTTCAGAGCCAGTCGTGACTGGCGTAAGGGAAATCCCAAGTCTCTTGCCACCCATTGGCTCAGGAACTCAGGTGTAAGCCGGTCAGCAGAGGGCACAGGGCTGGCCCCAGCCATGTGCTCAGGAACGGGTATGTGCATCAATCAGGTTCTTAGCTGCAATAACAGAAGCCCATCTGGGTGATTCAGCACTTGGAAAGTTTATAGAAAGGACAGTGGGTGGCTCACAAGATCATAGGGAGAGCTGGAAAGCCAGGCTGCTGGGAAAACTGGCCCAAACCATTCCACAGGTCACAGCTGACAGGTGCCACCAACACCAAGCTCTGTCTGGATGAAGGCGCTACAGACTATTCTAGATGCTTCTGTGCCAGGAGCTTGACTTTACTCTGCAGCCACAAATGCCTCTGCTGTGTGTGTGTGTGTGTGTGTGTGTGTGTGTGTGTGTGTGTGTGTGGCAGGCTGTAGCGGGAGAGCAAAATCATCTAGTTTCTACTTTGGGGAGGTGGGACTTATAATTTCAAACTTGTCCTAACAAAGGGAGAACAAAATCTGGCTTCTACCTTGGAGAGGTGGAACTTATAATTTTGAACTTGTCGTAACAAAGGATGAGTGTTCAAAAGAGCCAGGGTGACCGCAAGCATGACAGATGCCTACCACAAGATTTGTTCCAGTTTGAGAAAATGAGGCACAAGGGGTTGTTTGTTGGGACTTCTTATAAAGGATCCTCTTTATTCATAAAAGGGACACAAGAGGAGACTCTTTTCTCCAGACATTGTGATGTGTTGATGTGGAGTCTGGAGAGCAATAAATCATTTTGGCATGAGGGAAGCCAGCCTGAAAATGAAGCCAATACACAGAGGACGGGGAGGGGGAAAGCAAGAGGGGAGCAGAGAAAGAGTGCCAAGCCACTGTCCTAAGCTGATTCTGAAGCTATCCATGTGCCTGATTTCCAGGTACATGAGCGAGAGTTACTTGGATGGTCTGTTGCTGGCAGCCAAAGGCACCCTAACTGAAGCAGAAACAATTACATATGGAGACAGTGAAAGGTGAGGAAATCAGAGGGAAGACCTGGGTTCTAGCCCCGTTTCTGCCTTGTGCCTCCTACCGAAGCATTAACCTCTGAACCACAGTTTGGCTTTTTCTCACAAGAACTGTTGTGGAATGAAACGAAGGGTGTACGAGTACCACGTAGACGAAAGTGCAAAGGATTCTTCTTCCCCACAGGCCCTTGTAATCAAACAAGACAGGGCCAAAAACAGGGCAATAAATGAACAAACAAACAGCTGTTTTCTCAAAGGCTTTAACATTCCAGGTTCCCATTTGGCCTAAGTTTTCATGTGTTCTCTATACTTGGCAGCTGGGTGGGAGGTAGTGGGAGGTAGGAAGGAGACGGAAACGCTTTGAAGTAGAATTAGGTCAAAGCTGATCATTAAACAGTGTGTAGATTTGGGGAGTTTGCTTTTTCCTTGTCTCTGTGTTCTTAAAGAAGCCCAGGGAAATGGTAGGCTCTCCTTCAGGAGGAGAAGGAAGGAGGGCGCCAGAGGCGCCAGATGTTTTACTCTCTCCTCTTCGATTGTCCTCACAGCAGGTAGGTAGGGAGGTTTGCCTCCATTTCTCAGATGCAGAAATGGCTCCAAGAGGTGAAGTCACCTCTGGGTATGAACTTGAACTTAGTGCCATGAGATTCCAGACCCCATGCTCTTTTTAGTACACCCCCAACCCCCGCCAGCTCCCAGAAAAACATAAAAAGATATTTACTCCAGGGGCGCTGGGTGGCTCAGTCGGTTAAGCGTCCGACTTCAGCTCAGGTCACCATCTCACGGTCTGTGAGTTCGAGCCCCGTGTCGGGCTCTGGGCTGACAGCTCAGAGCCTGGAGCCTGCTTCGGACTGTGACTCCTTCTCTCTCTGCCCCTCCGCCTCTCACACTCTGTCTCTCTTTGTCTCTTTCAAAAATAAATAAACATTAAAAAAAGAGGATATTTACTCCTTTGGTATTTCAGCTCTAAAAGTTTAAACAGAAGCTTACCAGGAAGGCTGAGGGAAGGCACTGTCTCCTCAGGTTAACTTCAAATGTTCTTTTTCCCCGAGGGAGGCAACTGTGGTGTCAGAGGAACATGGTCATATTTGTAAATACCAAGTATATCTTTGAAGGACACTGGTCATAGATGGTGATCTGAGGGTGCCAGGGAAGGGAGGCTGGCCACTGAGGGGGAGGAAGAAACAGACACTTTTCACTGCTGGCCCTTTCCTTGCTAAACATCGTAGTATGTGTGTGTATTACCTACTCAGAAAGTAAATAAACTAAATGATTGTTGGCATTTAGGTCATGCGTCTGCTGCTTCCCAACAGTGACCTGGGCTAGCCACTCTTTAATGTTTCCTCATTTGTAAAATGAGGATAAAAATGTCTGCCTCTCAGCCTACTCAGAAGATTAGATCACATCATGCACATGAAAAGAGCTTGGCATTTATTAAATGCTCAGTAAACAGAAGGCAGTTTTCCAGACTGCAAAGCTCTAGCCATATGAAAACTACAATCAGTAAGTTATTATTGCTTTTTGGCCATGGCATTTATACAAATAATTTTTCAATCTGGACTACCTCCTAGGCCTGAAATAGTTTGGTAAGTCCACCATGAGAATAAGCCATATGTTAGAGGGAGGAACATAGGTGTGGAGTCAGACAGATCTGACTTCAGAACCTAAGGCTGTGTAACCCTGAGCAGGGCACTCGATGTTTCTGAGCTTCAGCTCCTAATCAGCCTTGGGATGATTGGATCCTCGTGAGTGGTCTTTGTTTCTTATCTGATGCCCATCTCCCAAACCGGATCCAATTCCATAATGTATTAACCAGAAATCTTTTTGGGCAGATACAGGGGAGAAGATACAGATCATACCACACAATAAAAATTAAGTCAAATTCTCCATCAGATTTCCCAAATTCCTCTTCCCTACCAGTGGTTTTCTCTTTCCTTCCCTTCACCTCTATGACTTCTTTAAACTCCTTCTGTCATCCAGAGCGGTTCATCTCTACCCTCAGCTGGTGTGCCCCACTCAGCAAAACAAAGACTGAGCAGAAGTTCCTCTCCTTGACTATGTCTCTCCACAGGTGGGATGAGGTGACCTCTGTCCAACCTGCCACACGTAAATGGGGGATGATAATACTTACTGTGCAAATGGATTGTGAGGATGGGTAGAGCTGGAATTCAGGTCCAAGCTTTCTGACCTCAAGTGCAACATGCCTGCCCACGGGTATTTCAAGACAACAGAATATTGTAGAATCTTGATTCCTAGTTCTGTTGTTACATTCAATTTTTAGAAGAGACAAAGACAGTCTTCAGAGTATATGCTGGGGTCAGTACAAATTCATGCCAAAGTCTTGCTCTCTGTGTATCTGTGATGCCAGCCAGGGAGACCTGAATTTAGAGTGATGACCCCTGAGGCAGAGTGACATCCTCCATCATCAAAGAGCCATCTTATTATGTACGCTGACTTCTGCTTAAGCAAGAACGTAGACTGAGATGTTTCAAAACTCATCTGCAAGATGTGGGACGTGATAAGGTTTTCTTCTTGGCCTGATGTCCCACTTCCTAAGCCTCCCAGCAAGTTGGGACCTCATTGTAGATAAAGGGAAGGGAAGGGAATCAGAATGAGCAAGCCTATCCATGGGGTTGGCAGAGAGGCAAGCCAGGGAAGATGGTCAACAGTAGGACCCGGAGGAGAGTGTATATTAGTTTCCTAGATCTGCTGCAGCAAAGTACCACGGATGTGGTGCCTTAAAGCAACACACGTTCCTCTTCGCGTTTCTAGAGGCTGGAAGTAAAAAAAACCAAGGCACTGCCAGGGCCGTGCTCTCTCTGAAGGTGCTGGGGGAGGATCCTTCCTTGCCTCTTCCTAGTTTCCGGTGTTGCCAGGAATCCTTGGCGTCCCTCGTCTGGTAGACACATCGCTTCAACCTCTGCCTCTAATGTCACATGGTGGTCTCCCTGTGTGTCTCTGTATCTCTGTTATCTCTTCTTATAAGGACACCGATCATTGGATCAGGCCCACCCAAGCTAGGATGACCTCACCTTAAGTAATCACACCTGCAAAGATTCTATTTTCTTTCTTCTTCTTCTTCTTCTTCTTTTTAATGTTTATTTATTTTTGAGAGAGAAAGAAAGCGCATGTGCGCACGTGCATGTGAGCGGGAGAGGAGCAGAGAGAGAGGGAGGCAGAGGATCTGAAGCAGGCTCTACGCTGTCAGCTTAGAGTCTGACTCAGGGTTCGAACTCATGAAACTTGAGATCATGACCCGAGCCAAAGTCAGACTCTTGACTGACTGAGCCCCCCAAAGGTCACATTCACAGGTCTTGGGGATTAGGACTTCAACTTACTGTTTCGAGAGACACAATTGAACCCACAACAGAGTGCTCTTCCTTATTTAATTTTTTTTAATGCTTATTTATTTTTGAGAGAGAGAAAGACAGAGAGTGAGTGGGGGAAAGGTAGAGAGAGGGAGACACAGAATCTGAAGCAGGCTCCAGGCTCCGAGCTGTCGGCACAGAGCCCAATGCGGGGCTTGAACCCACGAACCATGAGATCGTGACCCGAGCCGAAGTCAGACTCTTAACGTACTGAGCTACCCAGGTGCCCCAGCAGGGTGCTGTTCCAAGTTTCCTGGCAAAGGTGTTTGCTGAAGTGATTCAGTAGGTAGTACCTAGCTAACAGTGATGGAAGGAAGGGATGGGGGTGGGAAGGTGAACTTGTGGGGAGCAGCTTCTGCATTTTCAAAAATAGGGCAATGGAAGGCTGAGTGCTAGCTCAGTCTTTCCTATCCTCCCCTCTTCCTGGCAAAGGCAGATTTTCAAAACTAACATCTGAAGTGCTAGTCTTAACCTGACCTGTAACTTCAAAATTCATCTGGCAAATTGACCTGTTCATCATTTATAAGGCACAGTTTCGCAGGATGGCTAACATCCCCTTCAAAGGTGGATGTGCGTGTAATTCATTCCAGTTTTTAAGAGAGATCTCCCAGAATTCTGCTCAGATTTATTGTCGAATAACAGTTCTGAAAAATTGCATCTGATGCTGACTCAGGCCTGGCAGGGAGAGTTGTCACAGGCACTGGGTTTTGGCATCGATCTGTGCCTTCCCAGTGAGAGAACCTCAGGGGTGGAAGCCCACAGGCCCGACTGCCCTTTCAGATTAATATTTAATAGGATGACCGCCCCCCTCCCAGCTTGCCAGCCCAGATCGGTGCCACAAGCCAAGATTCAGCCTTGCTGTGCACAGGGGCTGCGAGGAAGACTTGGCAAAATTTTAATTAACTGAAGATAAACATACAGAGGGAGCGTGAGTCCATTAGCCGGCACCACCACCCAGCAAGAAAAGGCCTTGCTAATCACACGCCACAGCGGGTGAAATGACCTGCAGACCAGCAGCGTCCATTTGCTTTCAAATTAAAAAAACGTATTTTCAAAATAAATACGTGTGGGGTCTCCGTTTGTCGTGTGGTTTCTCCCGAAAAGCGGGAAAGCTGGGATGTTAATGAACAACCATTTTCAATATTTTTCTTGCCCAGGAAAGCCGAACCCCCGAGTGCCAGTGCAGCAAAACAAGGCTGGAGTTGCCCTTCCCCTGGAGGAGAGGGACGCTTTTGGGAAGCCAAACAAAGGCAGTGAGGGACTGAGGACCGTCCCGGAGGAGAAGTACAAATAACACGGTTAGCCTGGGCCGGATCCGCTGAAACCAAAAGTGGGGGAAAAGGCAGGTGTGGCATATGCTGTTTGCTCACCACCACGGAGACAATTGACTGACCTTGGTTTGGATTACGAGATGGCCAAGTGACAGGGCTGGAGCTTAAGCTTTCGATATCCTAAAGAGAGGATTTTATATGGTTTTAGAACATGGTCCGAAAGGGGGTACTTTATTCACTCACTGTAGTATATATTCATCACTTATTATGGAATGAGTGCCGGCCAGGTGTATCTGGAGACACAGCAGTGAGGGAGGTTTCACAGTCTCTGTTCTCATGCATTCTAGTTGGGGGAGGTGGAGGACAAGATCAGGTGGCAACTAAACGCAGAGACCTGGGTGGTGAGAAAGAGCTGGTTGTGCAAAGACCTGGAGGACAGTCGGGGTTGGTGGGGTCGGGGGTGGGGGGGGAGGGGGACAGCAAGTGCAAAGTCCCGAGGGAGGGAGGAGCTTAATCTGTTGGAGGAATGGAGAACAGGTTAAGTGGTTGGAGCTCAGTGAAAAAGGAGATGAGTAGTAGAAGAAAAGAATGGAGAAAGGTAAGGTTAAGGAGATAGGATTTTATTCTAAGTGCAATTCTGCATGTGAAACCTGTCATTCCCAGTAGATTCCAAGCGTCCAGAGGGCAGAGTCTGTATCGATCTTGCTCACTCAATACCTAGGTTGCATTCCAGGACGTGTGCTGTCTGCCTTGTCATTATTACTCTTCTTTTCTTCTTCTTTTCTTTAATCCCTTTAGTATTATAGGTATAAGTATGTAAGTTTTCTCCCCGCAAATAAGTTGCAAACTACTTAATGGCTCAAACAGGGATCCCTCTTCTTCTGACCCTTCTGTCGTGTGGTGGGACAGCCTCCAAAGACCCTTGCCTTCTTGTGTCGTGTCCTTTCACATCGAGTCAGGGCTTGTCCTGTGTGACCAGTAAAATGAAGTAGAAGGCGTAATGTATGAGCCTCAAGATAGGCCCTAAAGTCATCACAGCACCTGGCTTGGCCTCTTGGCTTCCAAGAGAAGCCAGCTGCCATGCCACGGGGACTCTCAAGCAGCGATGTGGCGAGGCCCACGTGGACAGGATCTCAGGTCCCCCAACAAGAGCCAGCGACAATTTGCCAGTCCTGTCAGTGAGCCACCTTGGAAGTACATCCTCCTGTCCCTGCTAACACATGACTGCAAACTGACCCTGGGCTGGAATTACCCAGCTGAGTCCTTCCCAGATTCCTAACCAACAGGAACCATGCGAGATAATAGAGGCTGGTTTTTTTGAGCCATTGAGTGTTGGGTGATCTGTTAGGCGGTGACAGATAACCAGAACGCCTCGCAGAAGGTCAGGCACGCGGTAGCTACTGCGGGTGGGAGCACAGCCATGAGGAAGTGCTCAACTGTGGCCCTGCCATGTGGAACGGAGGGCAAGGGACACCTGAGGTAAGGGGAGGGCAAATGCTCTGCCCTGCGGGCATCTAGGAGCAGGTCGGTAAGAAGAGACCATTAATGAGATTATTTAAGAATAAATGTGGAGGGCAGAATTTATCAGTTATTGTCTCCTGTGAAGGAGCCAGGAGCCCGGGGATTCAACCAAAATATATCTGTAAGAATCTAGAACCTGTGTAACTTCTCCAAATTGGCGGCTTTTGTTTTCTCCTGGTTCAGTTTTATGGGGTGAGATGCTGTTGAATATCTGTTTAGGATGACAAACAACAAAGATTCGGGGAGAAATTCTGTCCCACCCAATGGTGGGGCCCACCAGGAGGGGAACGGAGTAGGGGTGGGGGTGGGGAGACCCTGCTGAGGGAATTAAGTCAGGACTACCGAGAGGCAGGCCTGCAGGGCCTCACAGCTGAAAGCCCATTGCATCTGGGTGACGCCCAGAACGAGACCATTTCAGTAACTTCCTGGGGCCAGGGCACAGCCGTCCTCCGAATCTGCCCTCCTCCTGAGACTCCCCGCCTTTGTCAGAGCTGGCATCTCACTGGTGCAAATGTGCAATCATCTCAAGTAGCAGTGCGAGGCTCATGCCCAGCAAATTCTCCTCAAACAGCCCCCACATTTGTTTGGCTACTTATTTCTGTAATGAGTTGATACGGTTCAGTTGAGGTCTGTTGAATTCTTGCTTGAAAATAAATTTGATCTGGAGCTCCCAGGTATCAATCCAATACAAGTTGTGCTGGTGAGGTCAAGGCCAGGATGAGAGAGGGTGCTGGGCCCGGCCTTCCCTCTGCTTGCCCTTCCCTCCCCCCCCCCCCCCTTACTGTCCCTAAGGCCCTTCCCAGGAACCCTAACGTTCCGAAGATCATAGCTGGGGAACCACAGATTGAGGATGTTCCAGAGTCTGCCACACTGTTTTAATAATCTGTCATTTGTGAACGTTTGCACTGCCGTTTTCCTCCATGACTGCAAATAACTAGATGAATCTTTCTCAGACACCGTCTCGTCTACGGTTCCCGTGCTTAATGTTCCTCACGGGAGGCTGCCTCTCTCTCAGAAGCTAAAGTCAAAGTGTCTTTCTCAGTGTCATCTCCGCTGCCTGAACACGGACCCCCCTCTCCAGTCACTTTCTCCTTACTGTCCCCATGGGTCCCCCTGCCTCCAGGCCCTGTGTTTGCATTTCTTCCACCTGGAACCCTATCTCCTCCCCCCATCCACCAGGCACACTTAGACCCCACTTCCTACGAGGCGACACCCTGTCCAAGGCGACTTCTCCTCCTCAGTGTTCCTTTAGCACACACTCCCTGGACCAGCCATTGACCCTCAAAATTCCGACGGATCAAAAGTCACAGAAACATGAGGGGTGCCAGGAACCTGAGAGATGGTCTAGTTCAAGCCCTGATTTCATAGATGAGGAGGTGGAAGCTTGAGGGCTGGTGTAACTTGCTCATGGTCCCACGGGTAATTAATGCCCAAGTCACATCTACGGGCCAGATCTCCAGGCTGGGTTTAATACTCTGGTTGCTTCTTGAAGGCAGAGACTGTGTTTTACAGCTCTTGGAATCCCCTCCACATAGTAGGTGTTCAATTAATAGCTGTGGAGTCATTGATTAGTTGGTGGTTGAAGCTGGCTCTTCGCTTGTGAAGTTAATCAGAAGCCATCGTTGAGAGGAAGGCTGAGGGGGAGCAGCCGTGGACGAGACTGTCTGCTACCCAAAGTACAAATGCCAGATCCCACCTCTGGAGGGCGCTTGTGAAAGAAGAAACATCCCTCCATCCTGAGGCTGTGTTTCTCTGAATGTCAACCTGCTGGTCTGCAAAATCAAGCCCATATGGGGATTGGGGAAATGTACCTACGGCACTTGGTACACCTAGGTACTCATAGATGTTTGTTTTCTTTTCTTGTCTTTTATCGCAACATCCTTATTTCTTCCATTTCGTTGTGAGAAATTTCAAACACGCAACCAAGTAGAAAGAACTGTACAACGAACAGCTGTCTACTAACCACGTAGATCTCACCATTAACATCTAAAACTGCTTCTTCACATATCAGTCCCTCTCTCTATCCCTCTATCCAGCCATGAATCTATTTTATTTTAGTGATGCATTTCACAGGAAATTGCAGACATCAGGACACTTCCCCCTAAATACTTCAGCATGCATATCATTAAGTAGGGTTCGAGATTTGTTTAGTTTTTCATTTGCTGTAGAATTTAATTGTAATGAAATGCATGAATCTTAATTGTACACTTACTGAGTTTTTACAAATGCAAACACCTGTGTAATCCAGCCCGCTCCCCCCACCCCCCACCCCCGTCGACATATACAGAACTTTTCCAAACCCTTTTCCAGTTCATCTCTCACCCACTGATAGAAGGAACCATTGTTTGGATTTTTTTTTTTTTTTTCTCCGCCCTGATCACCCATTACAGAAAGTCATATACATGGAGTCATATAGTCTGTACTCTATGTAAGCTCATCCATGCTGTTGTGTGATTAGTGGTTCATCTTTTTTATTGCTGGATGGGATTCCATTGGATGAATACACCCCCATTTGTTTATCCATTATCCTCCTATTAATTTTTAATAAATGCTAGTTATCTCCCTTCTTTCCTTACGGTCAGCTCGTCATCAGCAACATTAACCACCACAAAACTCGACCTGAAGGGGTTTGGCACCTCTGGGACAGGAAGGCCCTGGGCAGGCAGGAGAAGGCACCCCTCACAACAGCTGGTTCTTTCCTGGCTGAAGTCAGTGCACAGATAGAGAGCATCATGTTGATGGAAGAATCGATTTTAGTTTCCTCCTGGGAGATCTCTCACCCTGTCTTATTCTTATTCAGTGCATTCTTCCTAGCTTCCTCCACCATGAAATGAGTTGAAGCCAATTAAGAGCCTTCTGCTTCCTCGTCAGCGATATTTATGACTATGGAAATATTTATGATGCATGGAGAGGACCTGGGTCAGAGAGGAGACTGGGCTTTTGCTGTCCTTGTAAATGGGATTTGTCTCCTGCTTGTTTTTGCCAAGGTCGTAAAAAGGCAGAGTGCATGTCATATAGTTTAGGGTTGCCTCGCACCACCCGCCCCCCCCCCCCCCCGCCGCCTGCTCCCCCAACAAACCTTTGCATTCAGGCTGTGGATTAATCTATGATAAGCGCTTTTTTATTACTGACCTCCGTGCTTGGAATGAAGGAAGCATTTTCGTTTTCTGGACACTTTGGTAATGTTACCTCCTTTTTCTGAGCTTGCCCTCACATGACCTATCCAAGCTAGAGCTATGATGTACTAAGAAAAAGCATTTTAAATCCAATGACAGAAATTCTGCATTCTGTAAGGCTTAGGGGCTGCTGCGATTCACCAAAAGGTCTCTGCATAAATAAGAAAGGGTCAGTTACTTCATGTTTTTGGTAAAATTACCAGGAAAACAACCCATTCACTTCAAAATACCCATTAAAAATGTTTATTTATTTTTGAGAAAGAGAGAGATGGGGAGAGAGAGATCGGGGGAGGGGCAGAGAGAGAGATGGGGGGTGGACAGAGGATCCGAAACAGGCTCTAGGCTCTGAGCTGTCAGCACAGAGCCTGACACGGGGCTTGAACTCACAAACTGTGAGATCATGACCTGAGCTGAAGTCGGAAGCTCAATCGACTGAGCCACCCAGGCGTCCCTAAAGTACCCAGTTTTAAAATAAACTTCCCTGTGTGTCATCATCCCTGTTTCCCAGGAATGTCCTTTTCCTTCCCAAGGCTGAGGCCCCCATGCTGTCTGGACCCCATGCTCTCCCTCCCAGAGCTGGCTCAATCTGCATAGCCTCCACTGCAAATGGTTCTTCCAACTCCGCTCACAAACACTGTTTCTATCTTTCCTATAATATTCACACCCAGTTATAAAAATAAACGCACAGATCGATTACACATTTATATAAATGGACATGTTTATGGAATGTGCCAAGTTGTCCTTTCGTGTGGTTGCCCTCCCTTCCCTTCACTTCCAGAAGCCTGCCATCTCTGCCTTAGTTTCCTCACTTGCTGGGCCCTTACAGCGTGGCCCACCCTCCCCACTGCACTGTGAGGGGCCAGAAGGCCACCGTGAACTTCGTAGCTTTCCTCCTGCCTCCTCTGGTACTGATGACCAGTCCCTTCTCTGGTGACTTTTGTGACTTTGCAACATTCCTGTCACCTCCCACAACGCTTTTCCTTTTATGGGCTTTATTTTTCCTCCCATACCTTGAAGGTGGTCATTCCTCCAAGCAGTGTCTTTGGGCCAATGACATGCCTTCTTCTACCACATTGTGTTATCCCTGTGGGCACCCTAAACTCCCTGTTGTCCTCAGCCTGCAGTCCTGCAGTCCAAGTAGCTTCCGCCTGGGTCACCTTCCACCTAAACCCTCCTCCCGCAAGGAAAGAGGCATGAAACGTGGGCTCTGCCCTCTGGGAGCTTATAATTTGGTCAGAGAGATACATGTGCCGGTTCCGAAATATTCTTTTTTTTTTTTTTAATTCTTTTTAAGTTTATTCATTTTTGAGGGAGAGAGAGACAGAGGGAAAGAGGGAGAATGTGAGCAGGGCAGGGGCAGAGAGAGAGAGGGAGACACAGAATCCGAAGGAGGCTCCAGGCTCCGAGCTGTCAGCACAGAGCCCCACGCAGGGCTCGAACTCACAAACCCGTGAGATCATGACCTGAGCTGAAGTTGGATGCTTAACCGACTGAGCCACCCAGGCACCCCTGAAACGTTCTGTAACAAACCCTGAGACTTAATTAAAATTAAAGGTGCTGATATAACAAGAGTCACACCACACGACAGAATGGTAAATGAGTGGTATTGCCAATACCATTGCTAATGGGGAGGGGACTGGGGGGAGAAGCGGGGGGTGGGGGTGGGGCGAAGCTGGCATGCTCTTGCCCAGGAAGGTCCTGCAGAACGTGGGTCAGCAAGTTCAGTAGGGAGGGGCAGAAAAGGGTGTTCATTTCAGACAAGAATAGGGGAAGACAAGACCATTCAGAGAACATTCTTTCCACCTGTATTCAACCACATAGGTCACAGCACTTCTTCACGTTTTTTTACCTTGCTCCCCTAGGGAGATTGTGGAGGGTTTTTTTGGTGAGCTGTCACAATGACTGAGGAGTGCTATTAGCATTTAGTGCCTGGAAATCAGAAATGATAAATATCTTACAGTGACGAGGTTAGTCTCATGCAAAGAATCGTCCTGACAGTAGCACCAAGGTTGAAAAACACATGTGATAATTGACTCCTCCTTGCCATCTCCATCCTCCCAAGAAATTGAAAAACGGGATCCTCCTCCCCCCAACCCCACCTTGGCTTGACTTTGCCAAGTCACACTAGTAAAACCCACACAGAGTGAATGGAATCACCCTTGTATCATGGTAACCAGGGCCCAATGGACAGACTCAAACACATGGCATGGGGCCCCAGCCAGAAAGAAGGGTCAGTTCAGCTGCATTGAGCTTACTCACAATTTTGCAGGCATGGTTTTGCAAATTCTAGAAAGTTGTTGTTTTTTAAATTTTAACACAAATTAATGTTTATTGTTAGATCAAAAAAAATAAAATTTTATTTTGAATTTCATGTGACAGGAGTCCCTGTGAACTTATCAGGGATTAGGGCTGATAAAGCCATTAATTGGGCCCTGGGAGTGTCCCAGAAGAATCCTATACATGTATGACTGAGCAGTTGCTAGAAATAGTCGCCATTGCCAAAGAGGTTGGTCTTAGGGAGGCAAGACTGGAAAAAACTAGTTAGGAAACCTAAAGCCTAATTAATGGTGCTCTATCTTGTTTGGGGGAAGACTGTAACAGACGATGGGAAGCCAGATGGTCAGTCTGTTAGTTGACAAATAGTTAATTACTATGTTCCAGGCACTGGGCTGGGCACTGGGATACAGCATGAACAAGGCGGTGTCCCTGCTCTCAGGGGCGGGAGGAGGAAACAGGAAAAAATGCTACAGTCATAGGTCACACATGTGTGTATCCAAACAGGCATCAAGAAGATGGTTACAGGTCAGGGAGGGAGCCTAGAGAGACTGTGAGTCTGAGAACAGTTCGGCAGGTTTATCCAGCTCTCTGAGGAGGGACAGGCGGGATCTTGATCACTGGTCACTTGATGACTGGCTTCCTAGGTCTCACCAGGGCTGGAGGAAAGCCCCGAGGGGCTGACCAAGGGTGAAGCTAAACACTAGGGAAAACCCAAGTGTCAGAGCCAGAGAAGTGGAGCCAAACTCCAGTCTAGGGGTGGAGTGGGGCGGGACCCGAGAGGAGGGGCACAGGAAAATCCTGGTTGGCTACTAGGAGAGGGCTGATGGGCGTGGTCTTTGCCTCATTGGCTGCCAGGCATGTGGGGGCGTGGCCTGGTTTAAAAGAACAAGGTGGTGTTATGGAGAAGGGCGGGGACATGCGTGACTGGGTTAGGGCCCCAACAGAAAACAGATGACATCTTCATTGGAATAACTGAAGAAGGGGAATTGACACAGGCGTGGGTAAGGCGTGGGGGAACCTCAGGGATGTTGGGATGATCCCACTCCTGTGTCAGCCAGAGTGAAGGGTGGGGAGGTAGATAGGAAACCAGGAAGAAGAATCAGACAGAGAAAGGTAGAGGTGAGAAGGTTGTCTTGAGAGATACTGGGGCATCCTCACAGGGATGCAACGGAGAATACTGTGACCTTACTTCCTTGCTCTCCAGTCTTCTGTCAGCTCCCCCTTGGTCAAACCCAGTGAAAAGGGAGAGGACAGGTAACAAATAATCCAGAAATGAGCAAAAGACATGAATAGACACTTCTCCAAAGAAGACATCCAGATGGCCAACCAACACATGAAAAAATGCTCAACATCACTCATCATCAGGGAAATACAAATCAAAACCACAATGAGATACCACCTCACACTTGTCAGAATGGCTACCATTAACAACTCAGGCAACAGATGTTGGCGAGGATGTGGAGAAAGAGATCTCTTTTGCATTGTTGGTGGGAATGCAAGCTGGTGCAGCCACTCTGGAAAACAGTACAGAGGTTCCTCAAAAAACTAAAAATAGAACTACGCTACAACCCAAAAATTGCACTACTAGGTATTTACCCAAGGGATACAGGTGTGCTGTTTCGAAGGGACACATGCACCTCCATGTTTATAGCAGTGCTATCAACAATAGCCAAAGTATGGAAAGAGCCCAGATGTCCATTGATGGATGAATAGATAAAAAAGATGTGGTATATAGATACAATGGAGTATTACTCGGCAATCAAAAAGAATGAAATCTTGCCGTTTGCAACTACGTGGATGGAACTGGAGGGTATTATGCTAAGTGAAGTTAGAGAAAGAAAAAAATCATATGACTTCACTCCTATGAGGACTTTAAGAGACAAAACAGAGGAACATAAGGGAAGGGAAACAAAAACTATATAAAAACAGGGAGGGGGACAAAACAGAAGAGACTCATAAATATGGAGGACAAACAGAGGGTTACTGGAGGGGGGATGGGCTAAATGGGTAAGGGGCATTAAGGAATTTACTCCTGAAATCATCGTTGCACTATATGCTAACTTAGATGTAAATTAAAAAATAAAATAAAATTAAGAAGAGAACAACAAAAAAAAGGGTGCTAGGCAGCTAATCCTATCTGTGTCCATTATAGTGAAGTTTGGGACTCTGAGTTTGTTTCTAAGATGATATGCTATTACTAAAATTTATGTCTGCTGTGAATGTTCCTTTTATTGCAATATAAAATATGCAAGTTATAAATTCAAAAAAAAAAGCAAGAAAAGGGAGAGGACAGAGCAGGGTCAAGGGGTCCAGAAGGTAAACAGCACACGGTGACCCATGGCCAAAGGCGCAGGCAGTCCTATTCCTGGAAAGAAACAGTCCGTTGTAAACAAGAACGCTGCCTCCCTTGAGACCAGCTGGGTTCATGACGGAAGAGGAACTACAAATCAGCCTGGTACCAGCCCCTGAGTGATTCTTTCATCTTGCCTGGCTAATGGTACCACAATTTTCTTCTCTGGATCTGTTTCTTCCCATCCCCACTGCCTCTACCCCTGGCCACCACCTTCTCACGACTGCATTTCTCTTAACAGCTTCCTGACTGGTCTTCCTGCCTTGACCCCTCATCCAGTCTGTTCTCTATCCTGCAACCAGATCCTTTCAACATGCTGATCTGAGCCTGTCATTTCCTTTCCTAAGACTATGTCACCATAGCAGCCAACATGAAGTCCAAGCATCTTACCATGGCTTATTCAGATTTTCATGGTCTGGCCTCATTTCTTGCCAATTCTACCCAGTTCTCCTCCCTTTCTATTTTCAACCTCCCCCCAGCCAAACCTTTCTCCCCAAATCCAGCCCACTGTGATACAGAGCTACTCTTTGATCTCTCTCTGACCCCCAGGCCGTTGCACCTGCTGTTTCGTCTCCTGAAAGTCAGGAAGTCAATTCTAACCTTTTTCTTCTTCCTCATTCCTTCATTCCTGGTTACCCTTGGCAAGGCTTCAGTGCCTCTCCTATATGTTCCCATAACACCCTGGCCCTGCCCAAACCATAATATTTACTTTTAAAATCCAACAGATATTTATTGAATACCTGTAATGCCTCACGCTCTTACCACCTCAGGGCCTTCACTTATGCTGTTCTTTCTGCTTGATGTATTTTTTAATTCTTCATCTGACTGACTCTTAGCCTTTGGGTCTCAGCTGAAATGTTATTTCCTACAAGGGGTTCTCCCCTCTTATTCTGCCAAACAGCATCCTGTCTGATTTGTTTTATCTGATATCTGTGTCCCCCTCTTCACGTGGGAAGGTGCCAGATCTGCTTCATCCACCACAGTGTGCCCATCTCTAGCTTACAGCCCGGCAGGCAGTGGGCACTGATCACATATGTGGTGAGGGGAGAGGAGCAATAAGGTTCTCCCATTAGACCATGACAAGGAATAAGGACTGGAAAGTAAATTTTACTAGTTAAGTAAAATACGAAAAAAATTAGGCCTGAAAGTGGACCTTTATTGGATGGGGAAAAGAAAGGACAATTAAATCATAAGGCTTTCAAAGCTGACAATACTGAAAAGATCACAAAATACAGAAAAATAACACAATGCTTTTATTTTTCTTGTTATTTTTAAAGATTTTACGTTTTTAGGTATTCTCTGTACCCAGCATGGGGCTCGAACTCACAACCCCAAGATCAAGAGTTGCACCCTCCACCAACTGAGCCAGCCGGGCACTCCAACAATGTTTTTATTAATTAACTGCCTAGCACACTGCTGTAAGACTTTCTTCCTCGCTGGCTACCCTTTTATCTGGGTTCTCTTCATATGACAACAATTTTGTAATGATTTGTATACAGAGATAGGAAAGAAAATGAAGTCTTTCCCTTGAAATAGCCAAAAATGGTATTTATTATTAATAGTTGGGATGCATAAAACATGTGATTTCACAACCAGACATACTTGCTGCTTGTAGGACTGCGATCGTTTGTACTCTACGAACGAGAAATCTTATTTGACATAATTCCCATGGAGAAAGAAAAAGGCATAGCATGGAGTTGTATCACTGTATTACTGAATATTCCTAGTATATATGACTAGGTAGCTGTGAGAACGAAATCTTGCACATCTGATGAATGGAAGAAATTCCCCTAGACTAGCGTTTGGTGCTATACAATGCAAACTGTGTTTCTCCCCACTACCCACATGCTTCCTGGTGGCCAGGTTCCATAGGACACTCTTCAGTCTGTTATGATCTTTGGCCCTGCTCCTTGTGCCACAGCGCCCAGTGAGGCAGCACCATGAGCAGTAGGAAGATTCCTGGCAGCCGTTACCACCCTGAGAGGGCCAGCATAAATGATTATACGCAAAAGTGACTGCCCACCACCTAAATACAGCCCGCGAAACACAAACCCACTTACATGCCCGACTTCACTTCCCCTGTGCCAAATCCCACAAGTGCCCCTGGTCACTTCAGGGCCACCCTACACCAGGGAAACATGACAGAGGGAAAAGTGGAGTGGGAGGAGACAGCATTCTTAACCAAGTGGGCGACAATAGCTTGCTTTTTTTTTTAAATTTTATTTTTTTAATATGAAATTTATTGTCAAATTGGTTTGCATACAACACCCAGTGCTCATCCCAACAGGTGCCCTCCTCAATGCCCATCACCCCCCCCCCCCCATCAACCCTCAGTTTATTCTCAGTTTTTAAGAGTCTCTTATGGTTTGGCTCCCTCCCTCTCTAACCCTTTTTTTTTTTTCCTTCCCCTCCCCCATGGTCTTCTGGTAAGTTTCTCAGGATCCCCATAAGAGTGAAAACATATGGTATCTGTCTTTCTCTGTATGACTTATTTCACTTAGCATAACACTCTCCAGTTCCATCCACGTTGCTACAAAAGGCCCTATTTCATTCTTTCTCATTGCCAAGTAGTATTCCATTGTATATATAAACTGCAATTTCTTTATCCATTCATCAGTTGATGGACATTTAGGCTCTTTCCATAATTTGGCTATTGTTGAGAGTGCTGCTATAAACATTGGGGTACAAGGGTCCCTATGCATCAACACTCCTGTGTCCCTTGGGTAAATTCCTAGCAGCGCTATTGCTGGGTCATAGGGTACATCTATTTTTAATTTTTTGAGGAACCTCCACACTGTTTTCCAGAGCGGCTGCATCAGTTTGCATTCCCACCAACAGTGCAAGAGGGTTTCTGTTTCTCTACATCCTCTCCAGCATCTATAGTCTCCTGATTTGTTCATATTAGCCATTCTGACTGGCGGGAGGTGGTATCTCAGTGTGGTTTTGATTTGTATTTCCCTGATGAGGAGTGACGTTGAGCATCTTTTCATGTGCCTGTTGGCCATCTGGATGTCTTCTTTAAAGAAGTGTCTATTCATGTTTTCTGCCCATTTCTTCACTGAATTATTTGTTTTTCGGGTGTGGAGTTTGGTGAGTTCTTTGTAGATTTTGGATACTAGCCCTTTGTCTGATATGTCATTTGCAAATATCTTTTCCCATTCTGTTAGTTGCCTTTTAGTTTTGTTAATTGTTTCCTTTGCAGTGCAGAAGCTTTTTATCATCATGAGGTTCCAATAGTTCATTTTTGCTTTTAATTCCCTTGCCTTTGGAGATGTGTCGAGTAATAAATTGCTGCGGCTAAGGTCAGAGAGGTTTTTTCCTGCTTTCTCCTCTAGGGTTTTGATGGTTTCCTGTCTCACATTCAGGTCCTTCATCCATTTTGAGTTTATTTTTGTGAATGGTGTAAGAAAGTGGTCTAGTTTCATTCTTCTGCATGTTGCTGTCCAGTTCTCCCAGCACCATTTGTTAGACTGTCTTTTTTCCATTGGCTATTCTTTCCTGCTTTGTCAAAGATTAGTTGGCCATACTTTTGTGGGTCCAATTCTGGACTCTATTCTATTCCATTGGTCTATGTGTCTGTTTTTGTGTCAATGCCATGCTGTCTTGATGATTACAGCTTTGTAGTAGATGCTAAAGTCTGGGATTGTGCTGCCTCCCGCTTTGGTCTTCTTCTTCAATATTACTTTGGCTCTTTTGTGGTTCCATACAAATTTTAGGATTGCTTATTCTAGCTTCAAGAAGAATGCCAGTGCAATTTTGATTGGGATTGTATTGAAGGTGTAGATTGCTTTGGGTAGTATTGACATTTTAACAATATTTATTCTTCCAATCCAATAGCTTGCGTTTGCAAAGTTTACAAAAACATGTTGCCATGGGAACACACCGCTAGGGCCCCTCTCAGAACTTGTGCCAATGGGAGGCCCTAAAACCTGAGCATCTTTAACTTCGTGGTGAGTTTGTCTCTGTCTGTATCTTATTCGCTGTTATGTGCTCCCCCTCGCACCACCCCTGGCACATAGTAGTTGCTTTACTAAATACATGCTGAATGAGGGAAAAGTGTTGCTTGGCCTTATTATTCAGGGGATATTCTTCTCCCCCAGTAGATCTCATTGCCTTAATTTTTTTAATTTGTTTTTATATTTTATTTATTTTTGAGAGAGAGAGAGAGACAGAGTGCGAATGGGGGAGGAGCAGAGAGAGAGGGAGACACAGAATTCAAAGCAGGCTCCAGGCTCAGAGCCATCAGCACAGAGCCTGATGTGGGGATCGAACTCACGAACCGTGAGATCATGACCTGAGCCGAAGTCGGACGCTTAACCAACTGAGCCACCCAGATGCCCCTCATTGCTTTAATTTAAAGCTGGTGCTCATGGAATAGTTGAGAATTATTGGATGCAGGGGGGTGGAGGGAGGGAGAAGAGGACCATTTGGTGGGGTAAGCTTTCCATCCCCTCGTTGCCGGGCAAATAAACCAACGCCAGCACCTCAGCTGCCCTCATTAGCCATCAGCTGCCCTGACTGCCCTCTCCAGGTAATTCTAATTGGCTCCAATCAGGGACAGCCAGGCCTGGGCTTTATTAACAGTGACAGCAGCCCCACCGTTAGAATTGCAGGTAGAAAGGTCACGTTGGAAACACTGTTTTCAAGCACGGGGTAATTACAGACAGAACTCATTCTGGCTTCTGCAGCTCTGCTGAAGGATCTTTATTTATCCAGCCCTGCCACTGGGGCCTTCCGGTTTCCCGCTTCCATTTTCTTCCACGTTGTGAGGCTGCTGGCCTTAAGGATCCACATTCTTTTTTCTTCATGACCTTGGGTTCAGGAGCAGAAGCAGTCTGGATTCCCAAAGCGCTAGAGGGGTGTTCGGTGCTGAAGAACTCGTGGAAAATTCCAGGTAAGGAGGGTTGGGCTGCGTTTCTAGACCGAAGGTGGTCACCACAGGCCAGTGGTTTCAGCGATACTGGTGTATGAGAACCAAGCACGCTTCATACTTTCTTGCAGCCACTTGTCATGCCCAGCTCCTCTGCTGCGCTCTGCTGAAGCCTTCTTGACCCTCAGGCAGTGAGTTACACCTCTGTGTGCTCCACGGCTCTTGGCGCATGCCCCTATTACAGGACTCACTGCACTGTGTTTTATTTATTTGCCTAGCCATCTGTCTTTCGAGATGGACCGCCAACTCCTCGAGGGCACTGACCAAATCTTATCCTTATTTATATTATTGGCTTATTCACTAGCACAGAGCCTGGCACTTGGCAATTATCTATCGAGTGACTCTCCAGATGAAGGGGATGGAAGATGTTGGGAATAATAAGATGAACCAATGTGGGCATAAAGTATTACAGTAGAAATAGCATGCCAAGTGGTGAAGTGTGTGGCCTTTGGAGTCAAACTGGTTTAAATTCCAGCTCTACTACGATGTCAATTAAGATTAGGTTTCGCTGTAAAGGACAGAAAACCCAAAGCAGTGGTGGCTCAAACAGGTTAGGTGTTCATTTCTCTTATTTCTCTTTCATGTCAAAAGTCTCGGGGTGGTCACCTCAAGATGGCTGAGTTGACTCAGTTCTGCGGAGTCTCTGGGGACCCAGGCTCCTTCTACCTTGTGGCTCTGCTGTGTACCCTTTGTCATGTCATGGCTCAAGCTGGTACCCCTCCAGCTCTGGCTCTCATAACTACATTCCACCAGCAGGAAGGAGGAAAGGGGAGAAGGCTCACGAGGCCAGGAAGTCGCCTTTGTTTAGATCCTGTTACCCACGAGTTAGTCACATGGACACGCTTCGTTTCAACAGAGTCTGGAAAATGTCTTAATTCCAGAAGGCCGTGTGCTCAGCTTGTAATGGGAATCTATGATTCTGGAAGAAGGAGAAACTAGATTTTAGAGAAAAACAGTCTCTGCTATACTCACTTACTGTGTGACTTTGGGGAAGTGAATTAACCTCTCTGATTCTCAGTTTCCCCCTTCAAGAGTTAAGGGAATGCAAGCAAATACCTTAGCAAAGTGCCCGGCATTTACTAAGTGTTCAGCTATGACTGCTAGGACTTGGTATGGCGAGGCTGGCTGGAGGAGTTGTTCCCAGCAGGGAGCCTGTGCACTCAAGTCAGCCTGCCTGAACCTGAGTCGTAATCAGTACTGTTCACCTGCTCTGTGACCTGGGGTTACTTCACTTTTCTGAGCCTTGGTCTTCTCATCTATAGGATGGGGGTAATAATAACTCTTTCTTCATAGGGTCGTTGTGAGGATTGACATATTTTATGTAAGGTAGTTAGCATAGCACCTAGCAATAAATATTCTGTCAGTGTTGGGGTGCCTAGGTAGCTCAGTTGGTTGAGTGTCCGACTTCGGCTCAGGTCACGATCTCATGGTTCGTGAGTTCGAGCCCCGCGTCAGGCTCTGTGCTGACAGCTCGAAGCCTGGAGCCTACTTAGGATTCTGTGTTTCCCTCTCTCTCTCTGCCCTTCCCTGCTCTCTCTCTGCCCTTCCCTGCGCGCGCTCTCTCTCTCTCTCTGTCTCTCATAAATAAACATTAAAAAAATATTCTGTCAGTGTTGTCTCCTATTATTACTAGTCACGGCAAGCCCTGAGATTGGCCATGAGGAGGATAATGAAGAAGATTTTTAGGATTCTGCCCAAAATGCGACTCATCCCAAGGGGGCGGGACCAATTTTGTAACCAGGAGGCAATAATTAATTTGGCCTACAGTAACTGCATTAGTACGTTTGCATTTTGAATCCTCTCCAAATGGAGCTGACTTTAAATGCAACGGGAAGGTTCTCTGCCTTCCTGCTTATTTTCATCTTCCAGAGCGGTCAGCGATTCTCTCATCTACGGTGGGGGGGGGGGGGGGGGGGGGGGGGGGGGGGGGTGGTTCCCAAAGGGGTCAGGCAAGAAGCTCCAGGATGAGGAATCCCAAGAAAAAATTGCTGGCTCCAGCAGGACTGGGGGGCTGTGCTCAGGCTGCATTTGGGCTGGGACTCCTGTCCCCTCAGGCAGAAGTTGCAGGGGAGCAGAAAATATGCCAGGATCAGGTCAGACAGACTGCAGCTTGATAAAATGAGCAAAACATGCCATTTTTCTTCTGCTTGGGCTCCTAGGATTAACGGTTAGGTCCCTCAAGGCTCCTGTGTGTTTAGTCTCAGAAGACCCAGCACTCGGAGGAGTGGGAAGAATCAAAGGCACAGAGACTCCCAGGAAGCTTGTTGACGGCTCTGTTTCTTGCAAGAGCCGAATTGGGACCCTCTGTGTTCACAGGCTGCTTCCTACCTCAGTGCTAGCTGAAGTAGCTGCCAGGGGTCCCTGCGAGGCCAGAAAGCCTGGAGGTGGGGGTGAGGAAATGGATGATCATGGCCCTGCTCTCACCTGGCAGCTCCCAGGGTGCCCTTCGCACTCAGCCTTCGCTCCAGGGTGACCCCTCCAACGGTTACCGCGGCTGCGGGGCTCCTCCTGTGTCCCCACCTGTAAATGAAGCCACTGCTTGATACCAGAAAACTCCCAGCTAGGTGAAGATCTGCTGTTTTTCTGCAGTCTATAAGGGAGCATATCGCTTGAAACAAAAAATTGGAAACCACCTAAATGGCTAAGGGAAGAATGTGCAGATCATGGTTCTGTCCCTTCGAGTAGTGATAACAGGCAGCCTTTTTTTTTTTTTTTTTTTTTAACAGCGAGCCATTTAATATAATCATGAAAATTACGTGGCGACTTGGAAAATTCCTTACGTTGTAAGGTTAAATGAAAATATGAATTCTTGTCTTTGCCATGAGTGTAATGTAAAAATTATCTGTGCATCTGGGCAAGGGCAGGTGGGAACACCAAAAGAGAAAAAAAATGGGCTGATAAGATCGTGGGTACAATTTCCCCTTTTTAAAATGTATTCTGATAACGATTCCTGCTGTTTGTGCACTATCAAATACAAAAATAGTTTAAAAATCTCGCTTACTGCCCTAATCATATACTCTCATCCCACCCCAAAAAACGAAAAAGAACCTGAAGCACTGGAATTTGTTAGTCTGGCTCCTTTGCTTATTTTGATATCAACTTTTCAATCAATATTCTCAGGAAAAGACATGACTATTTTAGGTTGAAAGCAAACCCCAGATGAACCGGGTTGCCTATTCAATTCTCCTCTCAGTGGGTGGTGACTGATGAAAGCAGCTCCTCAAGGGCCAAATCAATCCCACCCTTTGCAATGCAGCTGGAAACACAGGAACTTCTGAAGTCCAGGATCACCCACAGCACGCTCATCTGATGCAGGCATGAGAGGTGGGGCCCATTACTGTCCCGCACTGGAACAGAGCTGCTGCCTGGAAAGCTCTTGACACTTTGGATTTGATGAGTAAACAGGAGAGATAAGAAATCATCACTTAACAGTGACCCAGAATTTCAGGAGCCACTTTAATACCATTTCTGCCACCAACCCATTGTGTAAAGCAGAGGGAATCACTCAGCCACTCTTCAGATTAAGGGGAACCATTGTATCTGGCCTCTAAATACTGATGGGCAGAGAAATGAATGACAACAAGGGCACTGAGTGCTTTGCAAATAGGAAGCAAGTCTGTTGGAAAGAACATAGGACCTGGAGAAAGGAAGTTTGGGTTCAGGCCAAGGCTCTGCCACTCATTAACACTTCAAGCTAAAAGGATTTTTTAGTTTCCTCATCAATAAAATGAGAATACTCTCTGCTCAATCGGATTGTTGTGAAAATTAAGTGAGCTCAGGTATGAAAAATAGGTTTGTAAATTGTAAAGCATATGCATTACTTTACTAGGGCTGCCAAAACAAGATACAAGAGACTGGGTGGTTTAAACAACAGAAATTTATTTTCTCATAATTCTGGAAGCTGAAAATCTGAGGTTAAGGGGTCAGATTAAGCACTGATTTCTTCCGAGACCCCTTCTTGGTTTATAGACAGCCACCTTCTGTGTCTTCAAGTGGTTTTTCCATTGTCTGTGTCCTAATCTCCTCCTCTTGTAGGGACAGCAGTCCTATTTGGATTAGGACCCATCTTAATGACCTCATTTTAAACCCCATCTTCAAATAGTCGTATTCTGAAGTCCTGGGTTTAGGACTTCACCATATGAATTTTGGGTAGATTCAACCCATAGCAGCACATATATTTTTCTGGACTTACTCAGCATTTGGTGCCTTGCTGTTTTCCATTATAGCATCAAGATACAGACAAGATACCTGCCAGAAACTCTGAGCTTATTCCCTGCTGCTGAAGGGCTGGAATCTTCCGAGGCTATTCTGCCTCCAGTCTTGTTAGCAAATAAATGACCCGTCTTCCTTTTGGCTTGGAATGCTTTTGTACAGCAAAGGAACTGTCAACAGTTAACAGCTACTAACTTGGGAAACAGGTGTGGATGTTTGTATCTGTTTACACGTGTGAGTGTCTTCTGGAACACCCCATCCACATCCTATAAGAAGCTCTCATCAGCTGAAGGATAAACTACCAATAGGGAGGCCCAGTCACCTTTCCTCCAAATTCTTCCCAAAGTATTTACTTTAACTGCTAGGAAAGGGCCTCAACAAACATCTATCAAGGACATCCTTGGTGCCTGGGCCTGTGCTGGGGAGTGGAATGAATCCAAGTCCTATTTAGTAAACACAGACATTGCCTGACCCACAGGGAGGGCACAGAGCCTGCAGCATCAGGAGCTGAGAATTCAGGCACTGCAAGCAAAATGGAGAAGGGCGGTTGTCAGTAAGTCAGGCTGTCTGGGCCTGCTACTCTGTTTTGGTTCTTTCGGGATGTGGATGTGCCCAGGCTACCTGCAAGCCAACTCCGGGCGGGGTGGGGTGGGGGGGAGCGAAACCCATCCCAACAGTGCAATCACAGCACTCCGGGTCCTAGTGCTTCCAAGGTGCGGGGGAAGTGGCGTGGGGGTGGAGAGAGGGTTCAGTACTCTTCCTGGAAACCTGGATTCCAAAAGGAGCCCTCCTATTGACCTGAAGTGGAGAACTTTTGTTGTCTTTGCCTGCCCAGCTTACCTCTCGCTTCTCCTGGAAATATAACCACACTTTCTCTTCGAGGAACCTATTCCACGTGGTCAGGTGGCGCTCACCTCCCCTTCCTGTACCAGCCTTCAGCCTGGCCCATGAGAATAGCCCTCTTGTGTTTGACACGGTGATTGGTACAGAGTTAGGCTTGTGACTCAAGCACAGCCAATCAGAGTCTGCTTCAGGCATTGATACAGAAGCCAGGAGAGAGTTGCTCCGCCTTCCTTCTGGCTACCGAACGGCGTGGATAATTTTGGAGTTGGGTGTAGTCCTCTCCTCCAGGGTACAGAGTCACGGAGGAAGTCGTATCTCTGGAGTAAATGAAGCCAATGTGCAAGGAGAAACAGAGCTGAGAGATGGAATGCTAAAGCAGACCTTAAAGACAACTGTTTGTATCCAATGTTTGTATCTCCTATTCTGCTCACACTTTTTAGAGCTGGGTTTCTGTTACTTGTGAAGGGGAGACTCCTGACTGGTGGGGCAGGGTTTGTACCAAGCCTCCTCGGAGACATCAGCCTTTCTCATGCTCAGCCCACCGTGTTTCCCCTTGGCTGCAGCCCCGATTTTTATAAAACTTAACTAGGGGCCGAATATGGAGACCAGGTTCACTCCAGGATTATCTCCCCCAGTGACAGTAACAGTTTACATTTGGGTTTGGTTTGTGACTGGGGCTCGAGATCCACTGAGGGGAATGGCTTCTCCTCCAATTTTCACTTTCATTTAGGTTTGCAAAATGAGAGCCGGTTCTGACTCCAAGGCCTTAATGAAGCTTTTCTAACTCAATTTTCAGAGGTAATAAGCAGAGGCACCCTTGAACATTTGATCTGCAGGATCCTCTGTTTCCTTTTGCACAAGGTACTTGAATTGTTTCCCCTCTGCTATGTAAGCCCGACAGCTTGGGTTTCTCTCCCTGCTGTGAGATGCATCATGAGGGTTTGGACAAGAGCCTGACGGTTATTCTTCCCTTAATGTTTTTGTTTGTGTTATTGTCAGATTGCACTTCCTTAAAGGTTGCTTCTTGTCCTTTCTTTGGAGCAGATAAAAAAAAAAAAAAAACAAAAACGTGGTTATGTATCTTTTGCCCTATCTGTATAAAAAGCCTTTTATTATTGATGAAGATATACTATTCCAGGAGACTCACCTGCTTCTGCAGGTCAAGAGCTGGCACCTTTCTCCAGGCTGTGTTCAGCCTCCAGTCCCACAATGCTGTGAATACAAAGGAATCTTCATTGCAAGTGTTCAGTTCGCAGGCCTTTACCCACATGCAGCCTCTGGTATGCAGCAAGAAGAGTCCCCCTTTCTGCTTTAGCTTCTAGGATTCTAGCAAGCCCAGAGGAGGAACACCAATGAAAGTGTGTTACTAGATTTCGACTAGTAACCTGTACATCCCGCCCTTCTGTTTCTCTTAGATTATGATTTACTGAGGATCTGTTAATGTGCCAGGTACTTTAAGTGCTTGGTATATGTTATCTCAAAAAAACCTCAAAAGAATTGTATGGGGTGGGGAGTATTATTCTTATTTTATAAATTAATGGACTCAGATGCTGAGGGAATACCTAAAACAGAGTAAAAGGCTCTTGGGAAAGGGCACCTGGGTGGCTCAGTTGGTTAAATGTCTGACTCTTTGTTTCAGCTCAGGTCATGATCTCACGGTTTGAGAGTTCGAGCCCTGTGTCGGGCTCTGTGCTGGCAGTGTGGAGCCTGCTTGGGATTCTCTCTCTCCCTCTCCCTCTCTCTCTCTCTCTGCCCCTCCTGGGCGCTCTGTCTCTCTCTCTCTCTCTCAAATAAATTTAAAAAAGAAAGGATCTGGTGAAGCTAGAGGTGGCTCTGGGCTTTTGAGAGTTGGCAGGTGGCCAGCAGGTAGGTGGGAGCTGCTGGGTGGCCTGCAGACCCATAGAAGGGAGAGATCCAGGAAGGTGGCCTGTGTGGGAACCTCCCTGATCCCCAGCTTTCCCTGGAGTGGCAGCTCACCCACAAAGCCAGATGCACTCCCCAGTGGGGTGGCAGTTGAGGGGCTATATCACCTTCCTGAAACACCTGCTTAGTTAATGTTAGATTTTGTAGTTTTTGTTGATTGCATTTGTTAATATAATTTTGTGCCCATGTGTCTTATGAGATGTGGGCCTGAGGTAAAAAGCTATCATCCAGTCTATTGTAGTAGTTATTCTCAGGCATGACATCACACGAACCAAGATACTTATAAAATTCTTAATCAGAGCTCCTTGGGCCAGTAAACAGAGGTTACCCTCCTTTCTCAGTCCCATCCATGAGTTAAATTCCTGAGTAGCTCTGAGTTATCAGCATAGCAGTAAAATGTCAGTCAGCCAGAGTGAGATATTATTGCAGTCCCGACTCTTAGATCCTCAAGCAAAAGCCCTTTTTAATTGTTTTGCCAAGTAGAGGGAAGCCAGTATGTAGGGCCCAGGCATGGGAGGGCTAGGGAGTGCCACTGATTCTAATTTTTCACCTTTGAGAGTCTTGTAGCCTTACAGAATCTATTGCCTGTTCTCTGCACCTACAGAATTCGTATCAGAGTTAGAAGCAGGAACGGGCAAAGGGAAATATCCAGGATAACACCGTAATCTTGAGCTCACCGGGGAGGTATGCTGGAGGGTGTGGCCAGGGCCCAGGCACAAGCATTTGCCAGTGTAAATATATGTGAGTCAACTCGCCATGATGACTTTTACACGTGGGAGGAAGAGGCACTGCCTTTGCATCCATAAGGATTTGCTTTACCTGATTTAGACTCTCCAGTTACACTGTGGCAGGAAGAGGGCCAAAGGCAGCCAGAATGCAAAGGAGTGTGGCATGCGTTCTTGAAAATCCTGCTTGTCTTTTCCTATAGAGTGACAATGTTAGCCTTTCTTTTTGCTTAAGCCCATGGATGTGTCTTGGGAGTCACTTATGGCTCTCTTTTTCCTACATGACACACTTGGGCAGGGATTTGGACACATATCTACCCTGGGGCGTTTTCTCATCTTGAGCACCTGGCTGCTGTTTGTCCTCAGTCTTATTTCTTTCTTCTTTTGTTCTACTTTTAGTTCTCGCCCCGGGGGCCCATGGAAGATGGTGGGCAGGCTAGGAAAAGAAGCCCCCTCTGGGCCAGTGTCACCTGTGCTGGGCTGCATGATTTGGTGAACAGATGAGGCCTGTATCTGGGCCCCCATTTTCCCTCTCAGCGGGTGTTCTTGTGCAGTGAACACCCTGCACAGCTGAAAGTGGTGGCCTGTTAAGGCTTTCCATTTTCTTCCATCTCCTTAAGTTGCAGAAACCCTTTGCAGAGCAAGGAGAGGTGCAGAATTGAATGCATGCGTGCAGGTAACATATCTGAATAGGCTGCTGAGTTGAGGGGAGCAGGTAGCCCTGGAGTGAGAGTGTCCTGTACACCTGGTGGGGGAGGGGAGCAGTCATGGAAGAGGCTGCTTGAGAAGTAAGGGTATGTTTGGCAGGGTGGGCTCCTGGAGCGAGGGTGAGCCCGGGCCTTGGCAGGAATTCAGCATGGGTTTTGAGAGGTCTGGGTGTGATGATTTGGGAATACGGAGGGTGAAGTGATCGGAGGCTACCAATCTGGTCATGAACTGACCAGAGCCAGCGCCTTCGGAGCGGCAGGAGGGAGAGGACAGAAGGGAGAGGAGGGGAGCAGGATCATAACCGGGCATTTCCCAAGGTCTGTGCCAACTTTATTACAAGTCCTTCCTTCCTGTATTGGGTAAGCCTTTACTGAGCTGCTTCTAAATGCCAGGTGCCACGATACAGGGATCATGGAGGAGAACACAACAGTTAGCATTTGACTCACAAATGGGGTTGTGGCAGCACAGAGTAGGCTAGGGAGTTCATAGGAGAAGTGAGGGATGGCTCCATGTTCGTGTTTTAAGCGCCCGCACGTAGAAGAAGATTCTTTGCTGAAACATGGAACGCAGGTGCCCCAAACCAAGATGGAAAATACCAAAGAAGCCAGTTTGGTGGCGGTAAGGATGGGAGTTGGATGTTGGACACATTGCATTTGAGGTGGGACCCCAAGGGGATGGCCAGTGGATAGAAATGCCACGAGAAGGGATGCTTTATTCTTCCCAAAGGACTTTCTGCCTACCATGTCCAGTTGTGCCTCCCTGGCACCTACAAGAGCGCCTAGCACACACGAACTGCTTGATGACTATTTGGGCAATGGGTGCATCACTCAGTTGTGGGGTGGCCCCATGGAAGGCCTCGACTGTGGCCCCACCCCCACCTCCGACCAGAGCCAGCTCCACCGCACGTTAATAAACCGCACCTGTCACATGGTAGGTACTCAATAGATATTTATATATTTATTATATGTTAAATTATTTATATTTTTAACAATTATTATTTATATTTTAATAAATTAATGATTTATATTAAATATATAAATATATAATTTATCATATATTAATGATAAACAGTAAACATATTGTTACTAACATTAATATACACTAGATATTATATTAATAATAAGTATCCTATATAAATAGATGATATGCCAAAGATTTCCAGGGGAATCAGGGAATAATCATGACATTGCCAACCAGAGAGTGGAAACAAATGTCTCTTCACTCCTGCCTCCTCTTTCCTTTTCCCTGTGAGAACCCTGACCTCTCCCATGAACTGGGCTTCTCATCGTTGGCCCTTAGCCTGGGCGTCCCAGGGAGCAGGACAGAAGCCCAATGGCGCGCCCAGCAGGGGCTCCTCCAGGTTTTTCTCCGCGGCACTCAGTTCCTCCAGAGACCAGAGGTGCACTCAAGCCCAGGCAGCGTCCGGGCCAGAAATAAAGGTCTGGAAACCAAGGGAGTGAGTGAGGAGGCCGAGTGAGATGAGGGGCAGAGGCGCACAGTCTGTGAAGCCGAAGGAGAAGGGGAAAGAGAGGAGGCTGTGAAGACGGAGAGCTTGTGTGGCCAGCCTCCCGGGCCATGTGCGTCTGCTCATCACTGCCGTCTCAGCTAGTACCCTAGTATCAGGAACAAAATTGGCAATAAATAGTTTCCGAATGCAGAAAGTTCCTGCAGTCCCCCATCAAAATAGACCCCCTGCTCTAGTAAATTCAAAATAATTTCAGTTCCTAGAACATGCCACGTTCTTTTTGTACCTGTTTTCATCCATCCATCCATGTGCGCATTTATTTCCTCACCGGACCCGGTTCCAAAGCCATTCTCACGTTTTTGTTGGGGCAGCGTACCACCTCCACGAACCCAAGGTATGTGGATGTGTTTTCAAGTCCCCACGTGCCCCAGCCAGACTGAAAGCTCCTTGAGGTGGGGACTGAATTTTGGCCTCGTCTTGCCCTGAAGTCGCCAGCCTGACTCGAAGCTGATCCTGCCGGAGACATAACGGTTACAGGCCTGCACCAGCTCCTCAGACGTTCCCTTTCGTCCTAGGATCCTGATACGTTTGCAGACCACTTACCAGCCAGGTGGGCGGGTACAGAAGAGACGCCACGGCACAGAGGCAAAGATCAGGAACAAAGGGCAAAGTAATGGCTCCATGCAAACCCTACAGGGAATTTAAAAGGATACAAGAAAAGGGTTCAGGGAAGACTGGTCTAATGGTTATGCAACCGAGCCCAGGATTCCCATTTGGATGCTGCCTTTTAAAGGACTAACTTTACTATTGGCAACTTCCCAACAAATACAATTTCAGGGGCTTCACAAAGAAGTTCCTTCCCTCCCCTGTCCCTATCCCTTCTCTCAGGTTTTGTAACCCATTGCCTCCAAAGACTTCACAGTTATAAATTCATTTCTTATGCATAAGGCTTTTTGGCTCCTGGAAAATATGACTATCTCTAGGAGGGATACCCTCTAGGCCTAATCTTCTGCTAGCTAGGGCAGCTTTACAAGAAGAAAAAAAGAGCAAGCCACTGGCAAGATGTTGAGAGAAGAGAAAAGATGGGGGCTGGAAGGGACAGAAGTCCCAAAGGGCAAAGATGGCCAGGAATTTGGGGATTTCAGAAAAGCCAATGTTCTGTCCATGATTCTGGGGGAGGCTGGCTGAGAGCTGCTGCCACGTGCTCTGGGGGCTTTTTGGCATTTACTTTGCCTGTTGGTCAGTCTACCATCCGTAAAGCCATGGATGTTTTACCCAGTCAGAAAGGACTGGGTCAGACAGCCCCAGGGGCCGTGGACAATTAGATGGACCCAGATGAAAGATGATCTTCTCAGAATGATGTTTTCAAGTGTCTAAAATGAAATAAGATAACCAAGGGAACCAATTAGATCAAAACCAAACACCTGTCACTCCAGGGATGTAGGTCAAGCTCAAAGCTGTGCTCACCCTAGGCCATTGGGCAGATAGGAAAGTGCACAGGCTTTAGGATAAGGTGAAGTCAGACCTGGCCCTGCTCCTCATTCCTGTGTGGCCTCAGACGTTTATTGCACTCTCTGAACCATAGCTTGCCCACTTGTAAAGTGAGGATCATCATACTGAGCCCAGAGGGTGGCTAAGAGAATGTAACAAGCCTAATGCAGGCTCTGGGGTGCAATAAATGCTCAAAGACAGCTGTCCCCTCCGCCTTCCCTCTTGGCTCCAACTTCTTGTATTTCATTAGTCAGATTTTCCTAGAACATTTCTGAATCTGAACCATTCAGTACTGAAAATCCTCAAGGAGGGGTAAAATGTGTAATGAGGAATTTCTAGGGACATAAAAGTTATATCAGTTTTGTATGTTCATGTAACTATCAATCAGTTTTAGTGAAAAGCAGGCTTGCATGACGGAGCAGATACCCAGCTTTCTTCTACTTCTCCAGATTGAATTTGATTAAGAGCAGAACAATGGGTCTGATTTTCCTCCTTGGACACTAAAGAAGACAAACTAGCCAAAAGGAAATTCTGCTGAAACTGTATTCAGTACTTGAGCTCCTGAGACCTAAGATGGAGTCTTCTGTGTGACCTTGAGAAGCCACGTCCATGCTCACAGCTGGATCCCTGCCCGATGTGGTCATAGCTGGGTCAGCAGCACGGGAGCCCCAAAGGCCAGTCTGGGGCCTGGTCACCAGAGCGGCCGAGCAGCACATGTAAAATTAGAGTGACCCCGGACTTTGATACCAGACACGTGCATGATGCTTGGGGACTCACTGGCACAACTGTTTGTTGTGTGCTGTCGCTGACATTGACCCGGTTCAAGTCAACAAATAGGCACTGAGAGCTCACTGTGTGCTGGGTAGTATTAGACACAGAAGGCAAAGAGGACTACCACATAGTCTCCACCCTACTGAGTCATTAAACACGATCTAGATCAGGGATTCTTTTTTTTTTTTTTTTTTAAGTTTATTTATTTATTTTGAGAGAGAATGCATGCACGTGTGCTCACGCACAAATGCAGGGAAGGGGTGGGGAGAGAGGGAGAGAGAATCCCAAGCAGCCTCCACACTGTTAGCATGGAGCCTGACATGGCTCAATCTCACAAACTCATGAGATCGTGACCTGAGCCAAAATCAAGAGTTGGATGCTTAACTGACTGAGCCCCCCTAGGCACCCACCCCTAGATCAAGGATTTTTGACCTTTTTGGTGTCTTTGGAAATCAGAGAAAGTATGGACCTCTTCTCAGAATGATGTTTTCAAGTGTATAAAATGAAATAACCAAGGGAACCAATTAGATCAAAATATATGGGGTCTCATGCACACATCGAGGAATGTATTGCTAATGTAGGGGGGCAAGAAGGTCATAATGGTGGTGGGTGTCTGGAAACTTTGTGGAGATGTTGAGGGCTTCCAAGGACAGAGGTAGGAGGAGAGCATTCCACGCAGAGGGAACGGCATGAGCAAACACTTGGAAACAAAGGAATGCAGATAGGTTAAGGAAACAATCAAGTGAGGCTGGGAAACACTGAACAACTTACGACTGGCTCCTCTCTCTGCCTCTTAGAGTCCTGGCCCATAGTGGACCACATTCGCAGTGAATTACCTGTCCTTCTCTCAGTCAGTCCACTGGTAATGGGAAAGTGAGCCTTTAGCGACTATCACTCATCAGTTATCTTCTAAGGAAGTTCAGAAAAGTGAATGGCATTAAGGACGGCAAGAAAGACCTGGGAGGAGGGTATCTCGCAGCAGCTCCGTTTTGCTCCGGGACAGCCATGCTGGGACCTCTGATGTGCAGAGATCGAGGCAGCTCACCATCGGTAGCTGACTGCTCCCCCAGATGAAGCTCATTCACCAGCTAGCCATCATTAACTCTGGTTGAAACAAGTGTCAGGAGGAACTGTCAGAAGGGAACGGTTTAATTCATTGTTGATTCCATGATACATCAGCCCTGTGTTAGTTATCTTATGTTCTAGGGGAGACCAGAGTCTATCCCCAGATTAGGCTTGTGCCTGGATTGGGGCCATCCCAGAAGCCAGGTGAGCCTGGAATGGCCACAGCCTGGGTGAGAGGGCGGGCCTGCCTGGGCTTATGGAGCTCCCTGGCACAAGATATGTCCTCAAGGCAGAAGTCAAGTTTGGTTCAGGCACAATGGCCTGAACAGCAGGAAAGAATGATTTTTTTTTAAGTTTTTTATGTGTGTTTATTTCTGAGAGAGAGAGAGATGGAGCATGAGCAGGGGAGGAGCCGAGAGAGAGAGGGAGACACAGAATCCGAAGCAGGCTCCAGGCTCTGAGCTGTCAGCATGGAGCCCAACTCGGGGCTCAGAGTCATGAACCAAGAGATCATGACCTGAGCCAAAGTCGGACGCTTAACCGACTGAGCCGCCCAGGTGCCCCAGGAAAGGGTGATTTTGAGGTCTGCCAACCGCCGGGCCTTAGACATCAGGCTGATGGGCTGCAACAGATCATGTTGATGAAGCATGTAGGTGGCACCAGGCACTGTGATAAATACTTTCCTTGTGTTCTGTCATTAAGGCCACAATAGCATCAGGCATGTACAGGTGATACCTCCCTTTTCCAGGTAAGGAAACAGCCTTAGAGAGCTCATGTCAGTGCTCAGGGGCACACAGCTAGTAACTGGTAGAGCCAGCCCGGTGACTGGGCCTCTCTGCCAGTCTTCTGTGGACATGAGACATAAGCACTGACAAATATGACATAAGGAACCAAAACACAAAATCTGAGTGTCATTGAAGTTAGCAGCTGCTGGTGGTCAGATTCTGTGGTGAGGGAAGCCAGGGCTCCAGTGGCCTCGGCTGAGACAAAAGATGCACCCTCCCCCCCCCCCCCCCCCCACCTCCAAGCCTGGACACGCCCCACAGTGAGCTGAGCATAGGAAGGGGATGTGGATCCTCAGAGCAGCTGGAAGAATGCGTCTGTAGTCTGCAGAACATTCGAGACACCTCCAGGACCACATAGGGAACTTAGATTGTATAAGTTCTCTTTTATAATAGAAGACATATATGGCTGGAGAAAGTTCAGGGGCGTAGGGAAAAGGTCATGCGTGGGTGCTTGAGTCACATGGGTGTGATTTCCAGCAAATCTTTTAATTTCTCAGAGCCTGTTGTCTAACCTATAGAATGAGGATGATAATGCTGATTTCACCTCTTGGCTCTAAGGATTAGATCAGGTGACATGAATAAAGCAGTCCAAGAGAGGGCTTGACAAACTGTAGGTGCTCAATAAATACACATTTTTCTCTTTTCTCCTTCCGAAGAATTTCTAGAGGCGGTGTAGATTTTTGCAGCTTTATGTAAATTTATGTGAAGTGATATTCAATGAAATCGCTCATCTGTATGATCGCTTTAATGCTACCTGCAGCTTCAGTAGAATTGAAATTTAAATCATACATTTCATTTAATGGTACAACTTAGATGGTCGGGAGGGAAAAAAGGGGGAAAAAAAACACCCTGCATTAAGAAGAGAAGATCTTAGCGCTAAAAATAACTATTTGAGGGGTAAAAGAGCTTTTGTTCAATGGACTCTTGTCCTTACAAAAAGAAAGGCCAAATTTTAATCCAAAGATTTAGATTCAAATCAGGTTTTGAAAGAACACCTAACTTCAATGTGGGGTCTGCCCTTTCATTTTAAAATTCTTTTGTCTTATGAGTTTTTCTTACTATTTCTCATGTATCTTATTTTTTTTAGTTGGTCTTATTATGTGAGAATATTGAAGGTTAAGTGTAATGACTAATATTATAAAGCAGAACCATTGGACAATTCTGGAAAAGTTATTTTGGTCTTTAGATTCAAGTATTTTTTAAAAAGATGCCAATTCGCATGTTTTTAAGTATTTTTTTCAAACTGATAATGAATTTGATGTATTAAAAATACTAACTTAAAAAAAATCAAAAGTATAGCTATAGAACTATAAAGAAGAAAGTAAAAATTATCCCAAGTCCTACTACTGTGATGGAAGGATAGATGACTAAATTTTATTGATTTATAAAAACATTTTTCATATTGATATTAACCTTATGCGGGTCACATATATTTTCCTAGTTTGTCCTCTTATCATTCAACTTTTTAAGAGTACATTTCTTTTTGGTGAGGAGATTTAATTTTTATATTGCAAAATCTACCAGTACTTTCTAATCTTAATTTTTTAATGTCATAAAGTTCTTTCCACTCCCGAATTTCAAAGTGCTCACTTATTTTGTACTATTTTCACGGTTTCACTTTTTACGTGAACTTTTAAAATGATATTTCTGGATTTTATTTTGATATAAAAAATGAGGTTTGGAATTGGGCTTACTTTTTCCAAATGGCTAGCCAGTGTTTTTGATCACCATTTATTGAATAATCCATCTTTTCTCTATTGATTCAAAAAAGTGTGAATATTAGAAATGTACTTTATTTCCATATATACTTGCAACCATGTATGATTTTTATGCTCTTGATCTGTCCATGATCAGACCCATCTAATCTCATTGCTTTAATGACTGGGACCTTTTAAATATCTGGTTAAGTCAGTCTTGTGTACTATTTTTGAAAAAATATGTAAAACCAATGTCTTCTATGAACAAGGCACTTTATAAAACAATGTCTTTTAAAATGTTATATATAGGGGCGCCTGGGTGGCGCAGTCGGTTAAGCCTCCGACTTCAGCCAGGTCACGATCTCGCGGTCCCCGCGTCGGGCTCTGGGCTGATGGCTCAGAGCCTGGAGCCTGTTTCCGATTCTGTGTCTCCCTCTCTCTCTGCCCCTCCCCCTTTCATGCTCTGTCTCTCTCTGTCCCAAAAATAAATAAAAAACATTGAAAAAAAATTAAAAAAAAAAAATAAATAAAATAAAATGTTATATATAGAAAGGAAGAGCATGAAGGAAGGGATGGGAGACGGAGAATGGAAAGGGAGTTAAGAAAAAGGTAGGGAGAAGAGAGAAGAAAAAGAACAGAGAGGGGGAAAAAGATTTGTTTTTCTGTGATTAAAGCCATGAGTGTTGAAAGGGCTGCCTTTATTGATTATGTACCAGAATTACCAACTGAAACTGGCTTAATGTAAAATCAAAACAAGGGAAGAAAGACAAATATCCTTTGAGTTGCAACATTATTGTGGAAGAATTGGCACAGTTTCTCCCTGAAAAAAATTGTCCCCTCTGAAAATAAAGGAGGTAAGTTCTATGCAAGAGTGGCAGGGGGGTGGGAAAAAAAGGATTATACCACAAGAGAGAGTCATTTGGGAGGTCAGTCTCTTCCCAGGAGCCGCATGCCTGAGAATTTCTGGACCAATTCCAGTTTCAATTACTCCTTGGCCAGCCTTGAGGGTTTGGACAGAAAAATCATTCTGCAGTCAACTGGCATGTGGAGCCTCCCTGCACCGCAGGGCACACGTGTAGAGCCTCACCCGCAGCAGGACACCACGGAGACCCAAGCTTGCCTAAGTCCTGGAGCTAATTGTGTGTGGCCGGGAGCCCAGGGGTATGGGAACGTCAGCTAAGAGATGCCCATAGTTCTGTCAGCGTGGCCAAACGGAACCGAACCCCGTGTCAGGTCACTCCCTGAACACTGGTTTATCTTCCAGAGTGATGAAGGCTGATCTTTCCTTTCTAACTTATCTCCTTCTAGCTCAAAACTGTGAAAGCTGGATGCATTTCCCCACCCTGTGAAATGGAGACTTTGGGGGATAGGTTGGACACAGTTCAGCCTCTGGCTGGGGACATGGTCACGATTTTCTGGCAGTTATTAAGGGGAAGCTGTACTTTGATGGGAAGAACTCTGTGATTTGGACTCAGAAGACCCGGGTTTGAGGCTCAGCTCCACCATTGGATAGCTGTGACGGTGGACAAGTCATGAATCATTTCTTTTTGTTTACCAGAGAAAAGGCATTATAGAACCTGTTCTGGGGCGCCTGGGTGGCTCAGTCGGTTAAGCATCTGACTCTTGATTTTGGCTCAGGTCATGATCTCACAGTAGTGAGATTGAGCCCCGCATCTGGCTCCATGCTGAGTGTGGAGCCTGCTGGAGATTCTCTCTCTCCCCTCTGCTCCTCTACCACTCGCACATGCATGTGCACATGCTCTCTCTTTCTCTCAAAAAATTTAAAAAAAAATTAAAAAAGAACCTGTTCCACCTACTTCACATGCCAGAGAGAGAACCATTCATTCAACTAGTTTATACTGAGTGCTAATTGTGTGCCAAGCACAGTGGTAGACCCTGGGGGCGGGGGGAGGGGGTGCAACCACTAAATGAGATAGGCAGGGTCTCCATCCTGTTGGAGATTATAGTGAAACAGGAAAGATATGTTAAATGAGTGAGCAGAGGTGAATGGGAGAGTAATGACTATGGAAAGTACATTCCACAATGTACTAAGAAAGTGCTAGAAACTATATAGAGCTTTACATAAATGAAAAGTGTAATGGAGCACCTGGGTGGCTCAGTCAGTTGAACATCCAACTTCAGCTCAGGTCATGATCTCGTGGTCTGTGAGTTTGAGGCCCATGTCCGGCTCTGTGCTGACAGCTCGGAGCCTGGAGCCTGCTTCGGATTCTGTGTCTCCCTCTCTCTTTGCCCCTCCCCCGCTTGCACTCTGTCTCTCAAAAATAAACATTAAAACAAATTTTTTTTAAAAGAAACGTGTGCGGGTGGCAAAAAAGTCTGGAAAAATACACCGCACACTGTTAATTAACAATGATCTATGAAGTGGGATAACAAAGGTCCTCCACTTTCTAAGTTACACGTTTATATATTATTTAACCATTTTACAACCAGCCTATATTTGTGCTCATAAAAAATAGAGGCATTAAAAGTTGGGGAAAAATGAATAGTGTTCAAATGTGCTCAAGAATGTGGAAATAATGATTTTGGACTTGAGCTTTCATGCTGCAATTTATTTTTTGTTGTGGTGAGTCAAGGAAGGTAGAGAAGGAAGTATGTTAGCAGCCACCAGGAGCGGACGGCCCCGTAGCTTCAGATCTGCTGGTCTGGAGCAGCACACGAGTGTTCCCCGGGGCAGCGAGGGTGGTCCCATGGATCAGATGACGTGTCCTCTGAGGACCTCATGGCATTTTCCTGTGGTAGTCCTGAACCAAGACCGGCCAGGTCTGACACCACAGGACTAACAGTGAGCTAATTACAACCAGTAGAGGGGCTGGAAAGGATTGTAGGGGCAAAACACAAATCCAATGGCCATTTCCCCTGGAGAACTGGCATGAACTCAGAGGGCTGGACACAGAGCCTTCTTCCTATTCATTAAGCGTCTTTTCTTCACGGGTAGCAAAGTTCTGCAAGGTCGCCGTGAACAATGCAGGACTCCTTACACCCTGTGTTCCCAGTCAGTGCACGCTGTCCCGTGGTCAGCCTCTGTCAAAGGCATGGAGTTCACAAGCCACAGCTCTTTGTTGCAAAACGAGCGAGCCTGGGCTTACCCCTCCTTCGTTTTCTTTTTCTGGCTCTGAATAGGTCTGTGCGTACATAGCAGATGGCTTTCTGACGAGGCTCGAATTCATCCCGTCTTTGGGGAAAAAACTACAGCAAGAAGGACTGTTATTCCAATCTGATAAGGCTTTCTATTTCCAGCTAGAAAATTGAGTGTCTGTAAGTAGAAGGGGGGAAAAAAATAATAGGAAAGTGTAAGGAACAAAAGCAGTCCATACTTTACTTGAGAGATGGATTTGGGGAGTTTTCAATTATGTAAATCCTCTGCCTCCACACCCCTGATCTCCTCGTGGCTCAGAAGCCACTGGGAAGGCAGTTCCAAACAGTCAGATATACACCTAAAATATACAACTTCAGGACTGTGTTTACCTCTGAGGAAGGCTACAGTGGGTCAGAACTGGGAAGGCTTCAACAGTTTCTATAACTTTTTTCCCTTAAATTTTTTTTTCTTTAAAAAATTGCATATGGGGCGCCTGGGTGGCTCAGTGGGGTTAAGTGTTAGATTTCGGCTCAGGTCATGATCTCACCGTTCCCTAGTTCGAGCCCCGCGTCGGGCTCTGTATGACAGCTCAGAGCCTGGAGCCTGCTTCGGATTCTGTGTCTCCCTGTCTCTCTGCCCCTCCCTAGCTCACTCTCTGTCTCTCTGTCTCTGTCTCTCAAAAATAAATAAACATTAAAAAAAAAAAAAGGGTGCCTGGGTGGCTCAGTCAGTTAAGTGACCAACTTCAGCTCAGGTCATGATCTCCCAGTTCATGAGTTCGAGCCCCGTATCAGGCTCTGTGCTGACAGCTCAGAGCTCAGATTGGAGACTGCTTTGGATTCTGTGTCTCCCTCTCTCTTTTCCCCTCCTCCACTCATGCTCAGTCTCTCTTTGTCTCTCAAAAATAAGTGTTAAAAAAAGTTAAAAAAAAATTTTTTTAATAATTAAAAAAAAAAAAAAAAAGGAGGACTATGGAACCAGTCTGCTGGGCTTAGGATACCAGCTCTTTCCCTTACAAGTTAGTAACCTTAGCAAGTTACTTAACTATTCTGTGCCTCGGTTTTCCCATCTTCAAAATGGGGATAATAATAGCAGATATCTTATGAGGTGGTAGTGAAGATTAAATGAGTTCATTCATTCATTCATTCATTCAACAAGTATTTATTGAGAGCCCATCATGTGCCAGGTACTGTTCTAGGTGCTGGAGTATCTATTAATGATCAGAGCACTTGAAAATCTATGTCCTCGGGGGCCATATATTCCAGAGAATAAGAAATAAGAAACAAATAATGAAAAATATAGTATGTGAGGAATGAACACTAAGGAGAAAAAAGCAAAATAGATAGTAATGGTCAGCATTGACATTTTTATTTTTTTTATTTTATTTTTTTTAATGTTTGTTTATTTTTGAAACAGGGAGAGACAGAGCATGAATGGGGGAGGGTCAGAAAGAGAGGGAGACACAGAATCTGAAACAGGCTCCAGGCTCTGAGCTGTCATCACAGAGCCCGACGCAGGGCTCGAACTCACGGACCGTGAGATCATGACCTGAGCTGAAGTCGGACGCTTAACCGACTGAGCCACCCAGGCGCCCCAGCATTGACATTTTTAGATACAGTAGCTGAAGAGGGTCTCACTGAGAAGGGAACATCTGAGTAAAGCTCAAAGTTGGAGATTACCACCAAGTCTCAGAAGAACACCTGATAAATGTTAGCTTTTGTTTTTATTATCTGTATTTGAAATATATCTCACTTGTTATGTTAATAATAAAACTCTCTAAATCACCAAGAGGAAGGATATATGGACATATAAAAATGACTGGAGTAAATACCAGAACCTTCACAGCATTTTGGAAATGCTTTGTCGTATTAAGAAACCTTACTACCAGGTGATACTGACCCACAAAGGGGGAAAAAAAAATCAGCCCCAAACCAAATGACTCAAAGGTAATTTATATTTTAAAGAGAGACATAAAAAGAATTCAGTCATCTTCCTTCAAAATTGGGAACAGAAAACTATTGAATATTTAGGACTAGAAATGGACCGCCATTCAATATACAGAACAAAATTGTAAATGGGAGAAGAATTCCATATTATAACCTGGTAGAGAAGAGGGAAAGAACGGTAGAAAAGCTAATGAGGGGGAAAAATGAAAAGGACAATGAAATAGGTATAGAGAGTGAGCAGCAGATATGGACAAGCTGACACATATCCAAAAATAGGCAGAGAAAGAAGATACAAAATGACAGACTCACAAAAAGAGCAAGAAAAAGGCATAGAGCGAATTTCGTGGAGTCTAATCTCTATCTTTTTCTTTCTGGTGATGTTATCATTAAAAATTAAAATTAGTGCTGTGTTTCTGTGACTTCACATATTAATGGGCACAGTATTGGTGGTGCCTTTTTTTAAGGGAAGGATAAATGGAATTAAGGGCACAGGAGCCCCTGTCCCTGAGGAAGACTCTCAAGCTTGTTTACTGTTGGGCTTTAAATTATGCTAGAATGTCCTTGGGGACTCCATGTGTGTCTGAAATTAGGAGACGGTGAGCCCAACAGGGACTGTGCTCCACCCATGGGCCTCCTCCCCCGAACCCAAAATATGCTCAGGTCAACAGACAAAAGTGGAGAAGCTCGAGCAGATCACCCTGCAAAGTTTTAGCAAGAGAGGTTTTATCTATACACAGCACTCGCCCCATTTTTAAGCAAGCTCTCTCTTTTTCCTGCGAGGAGACCAACAAAATCACAGGCACATTTAGTCATGCGATTGCCTTAGAGATAGTAAAATACGGACTGTTACCACCAAGGCCCAGATATCCGTCCCACCAACAAGTAAAAGAGCAGCGAGAATGTCACGACAGAAACCGGAAAGCAAAAGATCTGCATTCTGATGAAGCGTCTTATACAGAAGAGCCAAAATGGAAATTCAGGCTAGATGAAAAATGCAAAACATTATTGGAAGAGCGCCCTGTGGAGTGTCTCAGGAGGACATTCTGACCCTGGTTAGGTGAGCTCAGAGCAAGAAGCCGGTTCCCTGAGGCCCAGAGAAGCTGTGTGGAGGGATTAGCAGCCAAACAGGAGTAAAGTCAAACAGAATTGAGGCCCACTCTTCAAGGAGAGACGATGCAGGAGACAGTGGAGCACCAAGAGAGGTGGCAGGCTCTTGGGGGGCAGAGAAGGGAACAGCTCCAGAAAGTTCTAGTGGAATAGAAAATGGACAACCGTCCCAGGCACCTGGGTGGCTCAGTCGGTTGAGCGTCTGACTTCGGCTCAGGTCATGGTCTTGCAGTTCGTGAGTTTGGGCCCCACATAGGGCTCCCTGCTCTCAGCCTGTCAGCGTGGAGCCCGCTTCGGATCCTCTTTCCCCCGTCTCTGCCCCTCCCCAACTTGCACTCTCTCAAAAATAAATACTTTTTCTTTTTTTTTTTAAAACAGGACAACCATCCACTATGAGGGATTCTTAGGGCCAACAGGTCCACATTTTGCATTTTATCTTAATAAATAACATAGGCCAAAAGGTACCTGTAAGATAAGGTTAAGCAAATTATAGCACATCCATATGCAAGAGTTATTATGTGATCATTAAAAATATAAAATATTTCAGGGGCGCCTGGGTGGCTCAGTCGGTTAAGCGACCGACTTCGGCTCAGGTCATGATCTCACAGTCCGTGAGTTCCAACCCCGCGTCGGGCTCTGTGCTGATAGCTCAGAGCCTGGAGCCTGCTTCAGATTCTGTGTCTCCCTCTCTCTCTGACCCTCCCTCGTTCATGCTCTCTCTCTGTCTCAAAAATAAATAAACATTAAAAATATATATATATAAAATATTTCAAACAGTATATGGGCACTCCTAGTTAGAGATACAAGTTGAATGTGTACATTTATATCTACTCCCTTGGGAAACTCTGTAAGATTAAAGGATCAAAAAGGCAAAAGCCGAGAAAGGAGAGGAGATCACAGCACATAAGAGATGTCATGCAATTTTAGAAGCTTGAAGACGAACAGATGAGCATTCCTGACTGGACATACCAAAAACATGACCACTAAGGGCCTGGGGGCAGGAGCCAGAGGGGAGCTAGAAGCAAGCCAATTGGGTCCTCAGAACCCCAGAAAGGCTCGGGAAGGTGGAGCTTGGTATGGGTGAAGCTGAAAAAAGTAGAGTGGTTGAGAGATTATAAAAATGATCTCGGGGCACCTGGGTGGCTCAGTAGGTTGAGTGTCCGACTCTTTTTTTTTTTTTTTTTTTTAATTTTTTTTTTTTCAACGTTTTTTATTTATTTTTGGGACAGAGAGAGACAGAGCATGAACGGGGGAGGGGCAGAGAGAGAGGGAGACACAGAATCGGAAACAGGCTCCAGGCTCGGAGCCATCAACCCAGAGCCTGACGCGGGGCTCGAACTCACGGACCGCGAGATCGTGACCTGGCTGAAGTCGGACGCTTAACCGACTGCGCCACCCAGGCGCCCCGAGTGTCCGACTCTTGATTTCAGCTCAGGTCATGATCCCAGGGTCATGGGTTTGAGCTCCGAGTCAGGCTCTGCATTGAGTGTGGAGCCTGCTTAAGATGTTTTTTTTCTCTCTCTCTCTGTCCTTCTCCCCTGCTCGTGTGTGCTCTCTCTCTAAAATAAATCTAAAAATTAAAAATTATCTAGATAACTTATCTAGATAATTTAATTATTAACTAATTAAATATCTAGATAATCATCTAATTAATTTAATCATCTAGATAATTAAAAAATTATCAAGATAACCTTTTCCCAGCCATGGGTCTGTTCCTTTCCTCTCCTCCCGTCCCATGGAAGCCCAGAGGGTCCCTGATGGGAGGGGCTAAGTGGCATCCACTCTGTGGACAAGGCTCACCAGGCACAGCCCAAGGCAGGAATAGTTTCTGAGTTTTCCCTTTTTCACTATTCTACAAATTATCTACAATGAACTACTTGTAATCACTACACTACTTATAATCAGGAAAAAAATATTTTAAAATGGTAGAAGCAGCACAGTAAAACGAAATTTTAACAGTGCTGAAGGGACGAAAGTTAAAAGTCCCCTCTTGCCCACCCTACTTCCACAGGGACAATCCTGATTTATAGTTGTTTTGTATATCCTTACAGAAGAAAAAGTTTTAAAAAATAAAATGAAAGCAAAACAGAAAAAAACAAGGCGGGATGAGGATCGGGAGATTTCAGTTTTGTTAAAACTCAGGGAAAGGAGCAGAGATTAAGGCTTCCCTCCGAGATTCCAAGAGATTCTAGAGCATGAAGGAAAGGAAGTGGTGGGGGGAGGAGAGAGGAAATGAATCTGTCTTATCTTCAGAGTTGTTGGCCAAGGTATGGGGGCCTAAGGTCTCTTAACAGTGTTATTCCATCACTAAAAAAAATTTTTTTTAACATTTATTAATTTTTGAGAGAGAGCACGAGTGGGGAAGGGCAGAGAGAGAGAGACACAGAATCCAAAGCAGGGTTCCAGGCTCTGAGTTGTCAGCACAGAGCCAGATGCAGGGCTCAAACTCATCACAAGATCACGACCTGAGCTGAAGTCTGACACTTAACTGAGCCACCCAGGCATCCCAGGGTTGTTCCATCATTAAAGAAACAACCTGTGGCACAAGAATAAATAAGGAATAAGCTCATCTCTTCCCTGTGATTCCTACATTTGCCCATAAGGCTCTGACTTCCTGGGATTTTTAATAAAAACTCTGAATGTTTCAGCAGAACCATTTTTTGTTGTTAGCAAATTGTCTGCACAAGTGGTGAAATACCATAGCAGAGAGGTAGACAGAGAAGATCCTAATACAGAGATGTTTTGCAAATTTTAAATTTATGGTGGGAAAGATTTGCTTTGTGTCTCTCCTTCTAATGATTAGATTTGGGGGTTGTACCCTGCCCGTATTCTGCCTCCACAGTAAAATCACAGATCTTCCTGGGGCACCTGGGTGGCTCAGTCGGTTAAACATCTGACTCAAGTCAAAATCTCAGGGTCGTGAGTTCAAGCCCCGCACTGGGCTCCACACACACAAAAATCATGGCTCTTTTTGCCTTATGCAAATACACAGATTTGCTTTTCTGTGCCCCTGCTGGCTGTCTGCACAGGGGTACCTTGCCAAGGTGAAGAATCTTGATTACATTAAGGATTTCCAAGGTCTTCTATGCACTTAAGGAAATATACCACATATGAAGTGAAGGTTTGATAGGTCTTCTAAGTAGGTTAGCCAGGCTCTTTCTTAAATCAAATTAGCAAATTCAAAATGCCTTAATGTGCCAAGGGATTCCCTAGGCCTTCTGTACTTGAATCATGACATTTTGTTAAAAGGAACTATGGAACGGACGTAGAAAAAAAATCCTATTATATGGTGAGCTGCACTTTAGAAGATCGTTTTTCTTATAATGTTCCTGGGAAGTGTTTCTAATATACTCAAGAACCTTGAGAGATTATAGAAGAGAGAGAATTTGAGACTTACCCGAAATATTGTTAATGACTTTGCTCTTGAACGTAAAACAAATGCAGCCGGGGGATGAGGGGCCTGTTAAACATGTTTTTGTCTTACCAGAAGCCAGCAGATCCACTCACAGAAAATCTGTGGCAGACAATCACTGAGGTTGCTCCCTGGCATGTTTGGTGGGTTTTGCCTCAGAATTTCTGAGTTGATAAGGCTTATTTCCACCTGACACGCAGTATTTAAAGCTCTTTTCTTTACAGTGTGTTGCACTTACACATGCTTCGGCAGTTCCACACGCCCCCACGTGAGCTTGTTAAGGAGTGAGCGAGAATCTTCGATATGAGAGCATGGTGGCAGTGAGCACAGCAACCCCCCCACCCCGCCCCCGGCTCCTCTGGGCCCCAGAAGGGCACCTGCAGAGCCACACTTCATTTTGAGAGAAAGGGTGCCCTGCTCAGCTCACCCCTCTGCATACATGAGAGGCCTCCTTCCTTCCACTCCAAACATTTCTTTTTTTACTTCCTTTTCCCCCAGTTTAATGGAATGCCCACCCCACCTCTTTTTGTGGTCCTTAAGAGAAGGTCACTTTTTGTAAAATAATCCAAGTGTAGAAAGGAGAGAAGAAACTCTTTGGTCTAATAAAGTGTGAGAGAATCAGAACGAGGTTAAATTTAGCAGGAGAAAAGTCTGCTGGTCTCTTCAGTACTCCGTTCTGAGGCCAGACCTCTGCACGGGCTTCTATCCTGCCTTCCTCCAGCTTCAGGATCTGAAGCTCCTTTTCGTGCCTCTTCCCCATCCAGCTGCGGGAGTAAGATTTGCTGCAGTGACTAATCACTGGGGCTGGAGCCTGGGTCAGGGTGGGAGGCAGAGACTAAATATGTATAAGGGATTCGGTGGAGAGAAATGAGAGCAGGTAGGAATTGGGGGTGTTGTCAGGGGGATCGCTATGAGCGAGGGGTGACCTGTGGGACCTGCCCAGCATCTAGCTGATTAAATATTCCCCAGGATTCTCTGCCTATGCTCATGTGGCTAAAAGTTAGACCTTTTATTACTTTTGTCTGGACTGTATGCCCTCCTCCCTCTTTCCATGATAAGGGGTATAATGATGGTGTAACATAAGTAATACAAATTATAGCAAAATCAGAAAATGTAAGTAAGCAAATAATAATAATTACATATTTTGAAGACCCAGCACCCTGTAAAATCTAGAATTTAAGATTTTGGTGTGCAGACTACCAGACACGTTCCTAAGCAAATGGGTACAGAATCAGCCTAGAGCCCAACGAATCCATATTGGACCTGGGTGGGAGCTGGCAGAGAGTTCCAGGGGGGCAGCTCACCAAGAAAAAAAATGGAACTAATGGTGTCCTGATATTCACCCAGTGGTTACGTTTACATCACCATGCTACAGTATCAGTCAGGAAACTGACATTGATATAATGTGTGTGTATTTCTTTGCCATTTAATCACATGTGCAGATTCATGTGACCACCACTGCTGCTCAGGTACACAAAACCATCACCCCACAGAGCTAGAACAAACAATTCTAAAATTTGTAGGAACCACAAAAGACCCCAAATATCCAAAAAAATCCTGAAAAAGAAAAACAAAACTGGAGGCATTCTGATTCTGGATTTCAAGCTATATTGCAAAGCTGTAATCATCAAGGCTATATGGTCCTGGCACAAAAACAGACACATGGTTCAATGGAACAGAATAGAAAACCCAGAAATGGACCCACAACTATATGGTTAACTAATCTTCAACAAAGCAGGAAAGAGTCTCCATGGAAAAAAGACACTCTCTTCAACAAATGGTGTTGGGAAAACTGGACCCCTTTCTTACACCACACGCAAAAATAAATTCAAAATGGGTGAGAGACCTAACTGTGAGACAGGAAACCAACAAAATCCTAAAGCAGAACACAGCAGCAACCTCTTTGACATCAGCCAGAGCAACTTCTTACTAGACACTTCACAAAGGCAAGGGAAACAAAAGCAAACATGAACTACTGGGACTTCATCAAAATAAAAAGCTTCTACCCAGTGAAGGAAACAATCAACAAAACTAAAAGGCAGCCTATGGAATGGGAGGATATATATGATGAAGGATTAGCATCCAAAATCTGTAAAGAGCTCATAAAACTCAATACCCAAAAAACAATAACCCAATTAAGAAATGGACAGACGACGTGAATAGACACTTTTCCAAAGAAAGCATCCAGAGGGCCAACAGACACATGAAAGGATGCTCAACATCACTCATTAGGGAAATACGAATCAAAACCACAATGAGATACCACCTCACACCTGTCAGAATGGCTAAAATTAACAACACAAGAAACAACAGGTGTTGGTGAGGATGTAGAGAAAGGGGAACCCTCTTGAACTCTTGGTGGGAATGAAAACTGTGCAGCTACTCTGGAAAAGAGTATGGAGGTTCTTCAAGAAACTAAAAATAGAACTACCCTACCATCCAGCAACTGCACTATTAGGTATTTACCCAAAGGATACAAAAATACAGATCTGAAGGGGTGTATGCAACCCAGTGTTTATAGCAGCATTATCAATGGTAACAAAACTACGGAGAGACCCCAAATGTCCACTGACTGATGAATGGATAAAGAAGATGTGGTTATATACACAACAGACTATTACTCAGCCATCAAAAAGAATGGAATCTTGCCCTTTGCAACTGTGAATGGAGCTAGAATATATCATACTAAGCAGAATTAGCCAGAGAAAGACAAATATCATATTATTTCACTCACTCACGTGGAATTTCATTCAGATGAACATATGAGAAAAGTGGGGGAGAGAAGAGAGGGAAACAAACCACAAGAGACTCTTAACAATAGAGAACAAATGGAGGGAGGTAGGTGGGAGATGTGCTAGACGGATGATGGGTATTAAGGAGGGCATTTGTTGTGATGAGCACTGGGTGTTGTATGTAAGTGATGAATCACTGCTTTCTGCTCCTGAAACCAATATTGCACTATGTTAACCAACTAAAATTGGAAAATTTTTAAATGTTTTTATTTATTTTTGAGAGAGAGACAAAGTGCAAACTGGGGAAGACAGAGAGAGAGAGGGAGACACAGAATCCGAAGCAGGCTCCAGGCTCTGAGATGTCAGCACAGAGCCCAACGCAGGGCTTGAACTCATGAACTATAAAATCATGACCTGAGCCAAAGTTGGCCACTTAACCAACTGAGCCACCCAGGTGCCCCCAACTAAAATTTAAATTAAAAAAAAAAAAAAGGAAAAAAAAGAAAACCGTCACCCTGAATTGTCCTTCATGTTGCTCCTTTATAGCTGTGCACCTGCCTACTGCCACTCTAATGTTACCCTGGCAATTCCGAATCTGTTCTCTCTATATAATTTTATGATTTCAAGAATATTACAGAAACAGAATCCCACAGTATGTGGCCCTTTCAGATGGGCTTTTTTTCCCACACTCAGCATAACGCCCCCAACTGAGATCCATTTAAGTTGTGTGTATCATTAGTTTTTTCCTTTTTATTGTTGACTAATATTTCAACTATTGTTGTAAACAAAAGTCGTGATTGTAAACAAAATGCCTGGCCAGCCAGGACCAGAGTCTGGTAGTAACTATAATAATGATAAATAGCTGAGAATTATTATTTTCCAGACATGTCAGATAAAGTGTTATAGTATCCAAAATCTATAAAGAACTTACCAAACTCAACACCTGAAAAACAAATAATCCAGTGAAGAAACGGGCAGAAGACATGAATAGACACTTTTACAAAGAAGACATCCAGATGGCCAACAGGCACATGAAAAGATGCTCAACGTCACTCATCGTCAGGGAAATTCAAATCAAAACCACACTGAGATACCACCTCATACCAGTCAGAGTGGATAAAATTAACAACTCAGGAAACAACAGACGCTGGTGAGGATGTGGAGAAACAGGAACCTTCTTGCACTGTTGGTGGGAATGCAAACTGGTGCAGCTTCTCTGGAAAACAGTGTGGAGGTTCCTCAAAAAATAAAAACAGAACTACTCTATGACCCAACAATAGCACTACTAGGAATTTATCCAAAGGATACAGGAGTGCTGATTCATAGGGGGACATGTACCCTAATGTTTATAGCAGCACTTTCAACAATAGCCAAATTATGGAAAGAGCCTAAATGCCCATCAGCTGGCGAATGGATAAAGAAGATGTGGTTTATATATACGATGGAATACTACTTGGCAATGAGAAAGAATGAAATCCTGCCATTTGCAAAACGTGGATGGAACTGGAGGGTGTTATGCTAAGTGAAATAAGTCAATCAGAGAAAGACAGATATTACATGTTTTCATTCGTATGTGGAACTTGAGAAACTTAACAGAAGACCATGGGGGAAGGAAGGGGGAAAAATAGTTTCAAGCAAAGAGGGAGGCGAACCATAAGAGACTCTTAAGTACAGAGGACAAACTGAGGGTTGATGGTGGGGGGACAGGGGAGAGGGGAAAATGGGAGATGGGCATTGAGGAGGGCACGTGTTGGGATGAGCGCTGGGTATTGTCTGTAAGTGATGAACCACGGGAATCTACGCCCAAAACCAAGAGCACACTGTATACACTGTATGTTAGCTAACTTGACAATAAATTATATTAAAACAAAGTTATTATCTGCCAGATACTGCACTCAGTGCTTCACCTGCATTATCTCATGTAGTCTGTCATGACAACAACACTTTGATTCTCTCGTTTTACAGACAAGGAAATGGAGGCTGAGGGAGGTTAAGTAGCTTTCTCAGGGCCAAGCAGCTAATCATTTGGCTTGGACCCCAAGTGCAAGCTCTTGACACAAGCATATACTGAGGAAACAGCATTTTATTCCTAGGCCTCAGAAGGAGCCGAGCCACGGGCTGTGCCCCTCGCGAATGCGATCACCCTTCAGGCCCCAGCAGCTACCCCAGCTCTTTCCTGAATGCACAGACGCTTTCTAAAAACCCAGAAATTCAACTTCTGGCTTAAGTCCCTAAAATTAGATTTACCTTTACAACAGAAGTAGATTGACTTACAAATGGCTTCTTAGTTTTATAACTTCCACCAAAGACTCCAGGATCCTCCACTAAGTGGAGACCATTAAGCAGATGTAAGTGGCAGCAGAAAGATTTAATATGCGCAGAAATACAGAAATCAAACCCAGAGCCAGTTTCGAGACCAATGCCTTTAGGTCCTAAATGTGCCTGAGTGGTTTTTACAAAGCCTATAAAATTCTTCTTGTTATAAATGAGCAGCCAACTGTTCTGACAATAGGGCTAAATTAATTCACGGACTTGCCAAAGCTAGAGGAAGAGTAAGTATGTTCCTAATAGGAGTTTCCGAAGAAAGGGCATCTAAGCCTGGGGATCTTGCTGAAAGGGTACTATTTAATCCTTTCTGCCTTCTAGGGCTTTTCCCTGGGAGAGGCGGGGCTGCCCAGGACTGAGGATGACCCCAGCACTTGCCTTGCTCTGATTCTGCCACCGGTTCTTGGGGTCTCTGGCCAGCCCTGTCTAAAGAGCAGATTGCTGGTGACTGTCATAGCCTCAGGAAGAAGCGCCAGGCAGAGGGATGGCTGTCTTTCTTGTGAACAACTGACTCTATTAGTGGCTGCGATAAGCCTATGGCAATGACCTGGGATAAAAAGCCAAACCTGCTCAGCCTCCTTGTGCTGTGTTCTCTGGGTGCTGGTTGGGAAATCTGCATCCTAACAATGAAAATAAGGACAGCAGGTCACATCCGTGAAATGCTTGTCAATCAGGAATTTTATGTGTATTATTCCTTTCACCTTTACAACAATTCCATGAGTTGGTCAAGGTGATCATTCTCATTTTGTAAGTGGAAAACCAGTTCAGAGAGATGAGATGGCCCATGGTCACTCAGCTAGCCGCAGTGGTGCTGGGTGAACCAAGGGGGCTGAATTTCTTACATGAGCTGTGCCTAAGAGTCACCTCATAGCTGATGCGGGAAGTTGCAGCTGAGGGAAACTTCTGAGTGTTACAGCTAGTAAAGGAAGGAAGAATGAGAGAGAAATGGTACCACCACTGTGCAGCAACTTACTGAATTAATGGAACCAACATTAGGCAATGAAAATCAGTGGTTTCTGACATCATAAAAAGAATCAGGTGTGGCTGGGTGGCTCAGGTGGTTAAGCATCTGACTTTTTTTTTTTAATGTTTATTTATTTTTGAGACAGAGAGAGACAGAGCATGAACGGGGGAGGGTCAGAGAGAGAGAGAGAGGGAGACACAGAATCTGAAACAGGCTCCAGGTTCTGAGCTGTCAGCACAGAGCCCGACGCGGAACTTGAACTCACGAACCACGAGATCATGACCTGAGCCGAAGTCGGACGCTTAACCGACTGAGCCACCCAGGCGCCCCACCATCTGACTTTTGATATCGGCTCAGGTCATGATCTCATGGTTCGTGGGATCAAACCCCACATTGGGCTCTGCACTGACAGTGTGGAACCTGCTTGGGATTCTCGCTCTCTCCCTCTCTTTGCTCCTCCCCTGCTTGTTCATGTGCATGCTCATTCTCTCTCTCTCAAAATAAATAAACTTTAAAGAAAAATAAATTTAAAAAAAAAATCAAAAGACTCAGCCATATACTATGTACTTCCAACACCACCTATGAAATGTTGCCAACACGTAGAACTTGAATCTGACTAATCCTTTACGTCTAATTGCCAATTTATAGGAAATACAAGGGGCAGCAATATGTTGAAGACTCTATGGGATGTAATCAGCCAAATCCAGATTGTGGAAAATTCTGTTGGATAAACTAGCTTCTTTAACAGAAAATTTCTAAGAAAAGAAGGGAAAGACTTGGAGGGAGACTATAAATTAAAAGACACTTCAGACACAAGAAACAGCAATGCTCGAACCTCATTTGGATGTCCATTCAAACAAACAGTAGGGGAAAAAAAACGACTAATGGACAATTGGGTAAATGTGAACACTAGGTATTTGGCGCTATTGAGGAGTGATTGTTGATTTTGGGAGAGTGCATCTGATAGAATTGAGGTTATGATTTTCAGAAGATGCACTCAGAAACACTTGATGTGATGACTTGGGTTTACTTCAAAATAATCTGCAGAAAAGGAAAGTGGGTGGGGTCTAGGAAAAATGGGAAAGACGGCAAGCCGATCGTGGTTGGGAACATGATCATGAAGGCATGAGGCTTCACTGCACTCTTTTTTCTTTTATACATGTTTAAAGTTTTCTATAATAAGAGTTAAAAAAAAATAGTGAAGAGATACAAACTTCTAGTTAAAAAATAAATAAGTAGGGCACCTGTGTGTCTCAGCCAGTTGAGCATTGGTCTCAGATCAGGTCATGATCTCCTGGTTCACGAGTTCGAGCTCCAGGTCGGGCTCTGCGCTGACAGCTCAGAGCCTGGAGCCTGCTCCTGTCTCTCCCTCTCTCTGTCAAAAATAAATAAAACATTAAAAAAATAAGTTATGGAGATGAAAAGTCACCCGAGACTAATATAACATTGTATATTATAATAATAAATACAATAAAATAAATAATATTTATTATACTAACCACAGTCAATCATAGTATCAATAATAAATAATTAATAAAATAAATAATAATACATTTTTTAAAAATTAAAAAAAATTGCCCAAAAAGGGTAACCATGAATGAAAGAAGATGAGATAGCATGAGGGGAAGGGTAACGTCCCAGGATTCAAGGAAAGATTTGCTTAGGAAGTGGTCAGGAAGAGGGAGTGGTCATGGGGGTCAGATGCCGCTGCTGGTCAGGTAGCTGAGTCCTGAGGATGATGCCAGGTGTCCCGGGGAAGGAGTCTACACACAGCCCTCACTTGGGGGTGAGTTTCCTCCCACCCAGGACAGTGTCCCGGGGTGTGGGTTGCCCTAGCCTCCTCATTTCCTGGCCTCATCCTTGTTTATCCCAGAATACTTAGCGCTGTTAAGGCCAGAGTCCCTGAAGTATGTGGGTTACACAGCCCCTCTCTCTAACCGATGCCCTGCCAGAGTTCAAATTTAAAAGATCTATTGACACGGCGTTCAAGGGGAAATTAGTGAAGCCACCATGAACAATGCAACTTTAGTTTCCAGAATCTAGCCCAAAGATTATGGACTTGTTCATTATGATCTTGTGAAGCCCTCTTATCTGTTTCAGGAGGACTACCTCAATCATTTCTTAGGTTTGGGTCATGATTTTGTTTTGTTATCTGAAGGAAGGACATTCCCTGGAGAAAACGTTAACCGCTTGGGCTACATTTTTGCCAACTCGAGTTGTCTTTTCTTAAATAGTCTCCCACCACCCCCATTCTCTGCCCCTCTCTGCGTCATCTTTGTGTCCCTCACTCCGCACCCCCTTCTCTTTCTCCTTCCCCTTTTATCCCTCTCCCTCAATTTTCTGCAGTGGGCAGAGAATATGGTGTCTGGAAGTTTCTGGTTTTCAGATGCAGAGCTGAGTAACTGGGCCCCAGATACCTAGCACTGTGGTGTGCTGTTGTTCTTACCTTTCCTGACTGTCCATCTGGTTGCCCCTTTTTGCTTGTCATATTCTCCAGCCCTTCTGATCCGATCCATTCTCTTGCATTCCCAGCGACAAGCCTGGCTTCCTGGCCTCTGACTCTCTGTTCCAGAAAGACATCCTTGAAACACTGGCCATCATGTGGGTGGACAGCGGCCCCCCCCTGCCTCCCCGGTCTAGTGTGTGAAGCCAGGACAACTGCAGAGAAATCCCTGGAGGTCAGTGTTTTTCAGTAATGTGTGATGTGCAAGGAGGATGTGTGTCCACTGTTTTCTGATCTTAGATCAACTGCCTTATGGTGTAAGAACAGAGTTCAGAGAACCTCCAGTGGGCCTCACTAACCTCTGTGGTGGGGCCTCGCTAACCTCTGTGGAGGTAACAAGGCATCATTGAGCCACATACTCCAGAGTCGCTAAGAATGGATTAGAGAATGAGCGGGGGCCTCTCTGGTTTGGCTATTTCTGTAACTGCCTCTGGTTTGCTTTTCTTCCCCAGGGGGCTCTCGTGGGAGCACCCATCTGGCTGTGCCTCCTGACATGGGCTGTTGTAGGGCCTCACGGGGATGCTCACCTCCCTCCCCAGCCCCCGTGTGGAACTCATGCATACTCACGTGCTACACGTGTGTAACCAGGAGTCGTATCCAGGTTATAGTCACTTAATTAAAAAAGAACCTTCGCAGGACTCAGGGGCCTTGTGATTGTTCTACATTTCATCTTTGCTTCTGTGTTGATGGGTTGACTATTCAAGCTGCAATAGGGTGCTGGTCATGTCTTTTAGCATAATTATTAGCTTTAGCAGCTATTATCTTTTTCTTCATACATATCTGTCTTTTGTGTTAATTCTGACCTTAAGTGTCTCCATTTCAAATTCTGTACTTTTTCCTCTATAGTTAAGTTGTTTGTGTTTTTCCACTAGCACAGAATCCAGAGAATACAGTAAGGTATACTAACAGCTCAGCTCTCAGAAATTGACTTTTTTAATGTTTATTTATTTATTTTTGAGAGAGAGAGAGAGAGAGAGAGAGAGAATCCCAAGCAAGCTCCTAGCTGTCAGTGCAGAGCTTGACCTCACAAACTGTGGGATCACGACTTGAGCCAAAATCAAGTCGGGACACTTAACCAACTGAGCCACCAAGGTACCCCAGAAAGTGATTTTTATACTTAGCTTCTTTTGGGTGGGAGACAAAGAGACTCAGTCAAGTTACCTCAAGAAAACTTGTGTTTGGAGCAAAGAGGCACATAGAACAAATCTCACCATTCTCTCTCTCTCTCTCTCTCTCTCTGCCTGCAGTGTATCTCTGTCTCTCTCCTTCCATTTGCTTCCTTCTCTTTCTCTTAACCAGCTTTCTTAGAGCTCTACATGTTATCACTTCAGATGGCTTATGATATAGTGTGGCCTCATGGGCCACAACTCTACTTCATGAACTTTCTGGTTCAAATACCACCTCTAACCAATTTGCCTTAATGTCTTCCCCAATTAAAATGCCCCAGAGTTGGGATGGGCTAAGTGCAGCTTATCTTTTTCTCATGGTCATTGGCCAGTCTGTGGTCTGGTTGCCCTTGGGTCAGGCACTCCCATCCAATTCATGCAGTGTGTGTAATGGGGGTGGGGAAGTCATGATTAAAAAGGGCAAAGTATGGTCACCCAAGAAGCTGGGACTCTGGTAAATAGACAACTTCCCTTAAAGGGGGGTTGTGGACAGGCCAGTACCAGTGGATGTTGCTATATATTGGTTAACTGACAATCTCATCAATTACTGACCCAGAGAACCAGGAAGCTGAAATTGGTGTTATACGTTCCACTCACTAAAATTCACATTCCCTACTTACAAGAAATCCCCTCGGCCATTCAATAGGTAGTTACTTTTTTTTTTTTTAAGACAAAATATGCCCAAATATATTGGTTTCACATCCACCAGAGATTGTAAGTAGCAAATCTAAGAGGGCAAAGAAGGACTAATATAGGCAGATACTAATAGCATCGAGAGTCAATACCCAAGAGGCTGACAGCATGACAGAAAATCTATGAAAAGCAGACACAAGAACTCACGTAGCACAGTAGACTGGGACCACTTAAAATGTAGGTTAAAAACAGCCCTATGTACTTCAACAGTCCCGAGGGCATTGCTGTCTTGGAGCCTCGTTAACTGTAGCTAATGCTCACGTTGCTGCACCTCGAGTATATAAGGAAAGGCTAAGGGCTAAATTATGTTTAGAATATCCAACTTAAGAAGGCGAGAAATTACATAATATACTTAAGAAAAATTTCCATGCACATTTAAAAATTGGTGTTTAAATTAGTAAGCTCTTGGCTATCCAAAGCAAGTCATTTGCTAAGTGTCCCAGCATATAGCTGCAGCCATAGACGTGTGCTGTTTTTAATGTTGGCTGTGAGGAAGGAACCAGGATGGTAAAATGCCCTTGCTCATTCAAGCTGCCTGGAAAAGATTATCCCACTAAATCTCTCAAAGCCAAGATATATAACAGGAGGCAGTGAGGCATGGTGATCAAGAACAAGTGCTTCACAGTGCAGTCAGTCTGGGTTTGAATCCTGGGACCTTGGACAATCTCTTGATATGCCTAAGCCTCCATTTCCATATCAGAAAAATGGGCACAATGGTATCTATCTTAACGGAGTGTGAATGTCTAATGTCCGTGGGCATTTTTGCCTTGTTTAGAATTTTAATTTTTTATGCGGTCTTCCAAGTAAACAAAACAATGAAATTCGTTTTTTTAATTTAGATGGTTCTCTATATTTTTCCTATAGGGCAGTGACTCTTAATAGAAAAAAAGCCTACAGTAACACCTCAGTTTGAATCAGTCCATCAGATTAACCAAAGGGTCATACTGTTTTTTTCTCGAGGAGGAGGACAGAACTGGGAATCCCTCAAGGGGACGGGGGAGGACAGGAGTAACTCCAGTGTCCAAGTGGAAACGTTGAAGGCACAGGGCTTGTTGGTGGTTTGAAAAAGGGTGGAGGGAGAGTGGGTGTGTTTGAAAGTGAGAAAGGGACCCAGGAGAGCTGACAGAGAGGCACAGAAAGGCAAGGCTTAAATATTCCTAGGATCATTGCCTTGGTTAAGTTATGATTTTTAAAACATATTCCAGGGGCGCCTGGGTGGCTTAATTGGTTAAGTGTCCAACTTTGGCTCAGGCCATGATCCCATGGTTTGTGGGTTCGAACCCTGCGTCGGGCTCTGTGCTTACAGCTCGGAGCCTGGAGTCAGCTTCGGATTCTGTGTCTCCCTCTCTCTCTGCCCGGCCCCCATTCATGCTCTGTCTCTTTCCTTCTATCAAAAATAAACAAATATTTCAAAAATAAATTTAAGGTTAAAACATACTCCAAGGGACAATTAGAGAATTTCAGTCAGTATGACTTTTCCTTCCGGCCCTGATGCCTACCCCCTTTTACAAGTGACTTTATTTATAGCCCAACAAGCCACCATGCGAGAAGAGGACTGTGAGGTCTCCAGAATCCTTGAAATCTTGGGTTAAAATGTCCTTCTGACATGTGGTTTGTCTGCCTGCCCAGGAATTCAATCACCTGAGTCATTTTCTTCAGATAACCATTATTATATTCCTTTTAAAAATAAACAACTTTGGCTTCCCAGAATCCCTGATAGATGAGAGAGAGAAATTTCGTTGTCAGTCATAAGGTGAAGACATCAAATTCACAAACAGAAAATTGAAAAAGAGAGGGCCTAGTCACTTCATGCTCTCCCCTGAACCTGGTATAATAATGTGCATTGAACAAAGCTCAAAATAATACAGGTACCAATGTCCCCTTTCACCATGTGCTTATCTCTTCAAACTTAAATTTCTTCAAAATTAAAGGTTCTACGTCTGAACTATTGCATAAAGTTGACAACCTTCATTCACAGACTAGATATATGGGCCCATCTCATTATGTTAGGTTTTTTTTTTCTTTTTTCAGGGATTCTGCCACTTTTTTAAAAAGCGGTTTAAACATTTTTCTGGTGTACTAGGGATTTGAGTTTGTTTGTTTTTAATAAAAGCGGCTCTTGACATAAATAGGTTGCTATCGTTGTTTGATAGTCAAATTCTCAGAAAGTATGATAAAAAGACTCCCCTCATATTCATCTACCAAGCTAATATGACAGCATTTTTGCAAACAGGTGCTGCAAAGCCACACATCCTTTTCTGGGCACCTGACTAAACAACGGATAAATCCTTCTGTCTGGGAGTAAGCCAGGGGAAACCAGCCTCAACTCTTATAAAAAACATCGGGCATAGCAAAGAGGTTTCAAACCGTTATGTCAATTCCAATAACTTGGTTGCTGATGTGTTTTGCTGAGAGTTTTAAGGCTGGATCCCTGCTCATCAAGAAAGAGTTCTGCAATTAATTAGTGATGTCTGATTTAGGTGCAGGATAGGACAACTATAGTATGTTTGCCATTTACTCACCATTTTGGCAGAAGATCGATGTATAGCAATTTGGCAATTTTATTACAGGAAATAGTTTATATATATTTGGGGGAGAATTACTGTTCATTTACATCTTACTACGTGACAATTACTCTGAAACTCTGTGGCTTCCATCAATACTTTTATTATACTTATGGATTCTGTGGGTCAGAAACTTGGAAAGGACACAACGGGGACAGCTTGTCTCTGTTCTACAAAGTCTGAGGCCTTACTTGGGAACACTCAAAGGCTGAGGGTGGTTCAACGGCTGAGGGCAGAAAGCATCTAAAGGCTCACTCACTCTCACATCAGTGACGAATGCTGGCCGTCAACTGGGACCTCCACTCCTCGCCTGGGGCTGTTGGCCAGAACTTACATATGTGGCCACTTCGGTTTCCTCCGCATGGTGGCTGGGTTCCAACAGGATTAAGAGGAAGGTGTTTTCCTTTTATGACCTGGCCTCAGAAGTCACATCTTGGAACTTACACCCATCGACTTAAACCCTCCCAGATTCAGCTGCAGGGAACGTAGGCCCTACTGCGCCATGGGATGAATGCCAAGTTACATACTAAGGAGAGTGTATAAGAGAGTGTATGCGAGATACTTATGCGGCCATCTTCAGACAATGCAATCTGCCATAATCCCTGAGTTGGAGGATGTGCTAGCTACTGTGTCTCAATACATTTTGTAGTTTTTCTTCTGTTCTCTTGAAAATTACTTGCTCTGAGTAGTAACAACTTGATTGATTTGTGAAAAATGGTTAGCAGGGAGTGATGAAGCTTTAGGGAAACTTAAAAAATTCTTTAATATATTAAAAAAAATTTTTTTTAGTGTTTATTTTTCATAGAGAGAGAGTGTGTGTGTGAGAGTGGGGGAGGAGCAGAGAGAGAGGGAGTCACAGAATCTGAAGCAGCTCCAGGCTCTGAGCTGTCAGCACAGAGCCCAACATAGGGCTCGAATTCACAAACCGTGAGATCATGAGCTGAGCCGCAGTCGGATGCTTAACTGACTGAGTCACCCAGGTTCCTCAAAACTTAAAAATTCTTAAATCACGGTTTAAAACCTGTCCAGTAAACCAATGATAAGGGAATAGAATTCAGAAGAATGTAATTTGTCTTTATATACATTTTAGTCTTTGCAAAGGTGAAGTTTGCTAATGGTCTCTGGATGTTTCCCTAGGTAATATCATAGTGTTGACAGACCACATATATCTGTCTGACTTAGAGTTTCTTAGTCTCGACACCATTGACATTTTTGGCCAGGTAACTCTTTGCTGGTCGTGGGGGAAGACTGTCCTTTGCATTGTGAAATTGATTTAGCAGCATCTCTGGCCTTAACCTCTCCCACCAATCATGAAAACCAAAAATGTCTCAAACATTGCCGCATGTCCCCTGGGGAGCAAAATTGTTCCCAGCTGAGAGCCACCGATCTAACTCAGATCTATGTGCTATAAAAATATTCTCCAGAACCCATTTCCCAGGCTACTCTAAAAAGCGTGCATAGGTTTATGGTAGAGGAACTGTTACAGTTCACATTCATTTAGTATGTTCCATTCATTCAAGGCATTAAGTCTCTCGTAAACCGCGTCTTTTCCTTATAAAGAACATTCATCCTGAAGAGCAGAAACCCCTCCTCTACTGTTAACACTGCCTGATTAAGTCAGGCAGGCTGATTTCAGTGAAAGGAAGCAAGAAGGTATTAATGTACTGGCTCACCCTACTTGGGAATGAGTGGGTGTGCATGGGGGGTGCTGTGAGTGCCGCTGTGCAAACTCTTCCCCATCACTCACCCTTCACAACCTACCCCTCCTGCTTTCCAGGGAGAAGGTGTGAATGGAAAATGAGTCTCTCCTAAGAAGCGGTATGGTGATTACTCTGTTTCTCGCATTCACAATTTACTGGGTGGCGAGAATGTACGGTGAGAAGGAGTGAAAGCAAGGAACATTTTCTGCCCTGGGGTGTTACGGCATCTATGCCACGAGGCGCAGGATGGAATGTAGAATCACCGTGTGCACCCCGAGTGGAGGAAGCCAATGGAATAGGTGAAGCTGAAAGCTTTCCTAGATACTCACCAGTATATAGACACGTTTGAATTTTGAGATTGGCTGGCATCGGGGGCGGGGGATATGGATAGGCAGCTCTCAACTTATAAGTAAATGGATTCTGAAAGTAAATTTGTTAGAATTTATACCTCATATCCCATAGAGCATGGGGTTATATATGCTAGTTACATCCCCAGATCGGTTACCAAAAGCCTACGTAAGTCCATCAGTGTTGTGCCACGGTACTAAAATGTGTCATCACTGCTTCTAGGGAGAGCTGCATTCAGGTATCCAACATGAGATGTCAGCCACAAATCTCTGGCTGCAGTGGCCTGCAGTGGTCAGCAGCCTCTCCCTCCAACTCCGCTTCCTTTCAGCAAACTTACCCTGAACACCTACAATGAGCCAGGTAGGATGTAGGTGCTGGAGGCTCAAAGAAAAATGAGTTCCTGCTTATAAGGGGCTTAACTGCCAACCCAGGCCACTCCTGGCTTCTGCACACACCCACACACGTCAGGAGAGCAAAGTCTCCCTTCCCACGTTGGTGGTGGTGACCTCTGTTATGGCAGAGATTGGGGCTCCCGGAGGAGGAGGAAGGGAAGGGTTGGATCTGGGGACTTCTGCTTGTGTTTTTCCATTTTTCATCAGAGCCTCTGACTTGTGTTCCCGTCCTTCTTAATAACCAACCACTGCAGACAGCAGGCAATTTTAGTTTCTCCCCAGCCCTATAGTCCCTGAAAAACACAGTCAAATAGTTATGGAAGGTTTGTAAGTAGAAGAATGGAACCCCTTAGGGACACCTGGGTGGCTCAGTCAGTTAAGCATCCAACTTCGGCTCAGGTCATGATCTCGTGGTTCATGAGTTTGAGCCCCACATTGGGCTCTGAGCTGATGGCTCGGAGCCTGGATCCTGCTTCGAATTCTGTGTCTCTCTCTCTCTCTCTGCCCCTCCCCTGCTTATGCTCTGTCTCTCTCTCTCTCTCTCAAAAATAAACATTAAACAAAAATTTAAGAATGGAACCCATGAAGCCAGTGATGGGGTGGAGAGTTCTGATCCTTATCACCCTCATTTCCATCCCCACTGCCCACAGACAATGAGAGTAGAGGTAGCCTAAGGTGCAGAAAGGTGTCATTGCAAAGCGGATATCAGGTCTTTGGGCATTGTAGTGAAAGAAATTACCTTATGAGATAGTACCCTCCAAGTCTACCACCAGGTAAGCTATTCCAGAGGACATGCAACAGAAAAGTTCACAGATAAAATTAAGATGTCCAACAACACGGTTTATTAGATGCATTTAAAACGTAAAACAAGAAGCAAAAGGAAAGATACAAGGCAGGGTAACACACTTAGGGTAGCATACAAGTTGGGTGGAAGGACCTCACTATCTGATTCGAGGGTTGTACAAGCTCATACTTCTTTCTTTTTTTCAGTGACATCAGCTTTGCCCAATGATGGGGAAGTTATGGGAACCAGAGCTGAGATTTGTAATACTTAATTGTATACGTCAACTTGGCAAGGCTATGGTACCCAGAAATTTGGTCAAACACTATTGTAGATATTTCTGTGAGGGTATATTTTGGATGGGGCTAACATCTAAGTCAGTAGAGTAAGTAAAGCAGATTGAACTCTATATTGGGGGTGGGCCTCACCCAATCAGTTGGAGGGCTTAAGAAAAAGACTGACTTCCCCAGAGACAAGAGAGGGAATTCTGCCTTTGGGCTCAAACTACAGCTTTTTTCCTGGGTCTCCAGCCTGCTGGTCTACTCTGCAGAGTTTGGACCTGGCAGCCTCCGTAATCACATGCATCAATTTTCTATTCTACACACACGCATATTTTGTTGGTTCTGTTTCTCTGGAGAACACTGCCTAGTACAAGGTTGAACATGGGGCCTCAGCCCAAAACCAACACACATTTGCCCTATCAGACATAGTAGCAAGGACATTAGATGCATCTTGCTGATCAGTGAGCTCCATGGCCATGGGCTTGACCTTCATTTCTAGGGCAGAGCACATATGAGGCTGAAGGGGCACCAATATGCAGTATGGGGGGCTTCAAACTGGCCAATGTAGGGATGACTTAGCTATCATCCTGACATGCTTCATGCCTTATGACTTGGTCTCGCCATTCCTTTTTATATACAAGGGACACTCTTCTTCATTCCATGTTTATAGGTTCCTTACTATCTACTTTAACCCATGAGTCTTGCTCATAGTTCACAAGCTATTTGCTTTCTCTCTCTACTTAAGACTTCTTTACCTTTTAAAGATTTTATTTTTTTTTAAGTCATCTCTATGCTCAACGTGGGGCTCACACTTACAACCCCAGGACCAAGGGTCCTGCACTCCAAGAGTCCAAGGGTCGCGCACTCTATCGACTGAACCAGCCAGGTGCCCCTCTACTTAAGGCTTCTTATGAGTGGCATCCATCCCATTTGTTTTCCTTACCTTCTATGTAGCAGAACTGAAGTTTATTGCATAATATGGCAAAGTGTGTTTTGATTTCTGGAGGCCCAGAGTCATTGCCTAGAAGCCAGGGTGCAGGCAAGGGGGCAGCACAAGGGACAAACACAGCACAATAATTGCTGTATCCATTGTGAGCAGGGACCTGTGCAGCTGATGTTGTACTGAGAGCAAAGATGGGCTCCCTTCATGTGTACCATTTCTGGGAATTAAAGTTTGTCTTCAGGAGATGTATTTGTATGCGAATGATGGCTCCCCAACAGATGAACAGGAAGAATCCTCATTCTATAATGGCCACTGGACAGGAGTTCTCAGACCCAGCAGATGGGTGAGATCCAAACCCTCTCCCCCAGAGCCCCCCTCCCCCAGTTCTGGTAGTAGGAGTGGAGGGGCTAAGTACATCAGACTTGGGGGAAATTGTCACCAGAAATTACCATGTCCATCTAGGGAGAAGAGGATGATGTGTTGTGGGGTGAAGCCAGCCCTGTGGATAGGGAAGGGGACTCCCTAAAGGGGAGGGTGGATATTTGCACCGTAGGCCTAGAAGAGGGAAGAACAGAGGATAAGAGAACAAGATGAGATTCCAGAGGGGCTTCCTTGTGTAGAGTCGAACATCTCTGATGCCTAACTCCTGGAGTCAGGAGGAGAATCATATGAAATGGACAGTTATAATTTTTTTTCCCTCTGATATGACAGTGCCCCCTATTTTATCCCCAACTGTTCAGAGAAGTCTGACACATCGAGTACCGTTGGTGCGGTCATGGTGGGACAGGACAGAAAAGGGACGGGCGGCTTGTGTCACCACAACCCCCTGGGATTGCCTCCGGGGACGGAGGAGTATCCCATCAGAGGACCTCTGAGTCAAAGGGAGTCAAAGCCAGCTGTGGGGTAGGGAACAAAGGAAAGAATATCCCTGCTGGAGGCAGCTGAGAGCACAGAGCTGGACAGCTAGGCCCCTGTGAATGTAACAGGCATGTATATTACGTCGGAGGCTAGCTCTATTAGAAAATAAAAATTCTAGCTCTTATGTGGAGAGGCAGGCAGTCTTATTAAACAACCAAATGTCAGATCTCAAATATTTACACATTATCTTGCCATGGCACATGTTCTTCCACCAGGGAAACTAGTGAAACTCTGTTGTACCACGTACACCGTTGCCAGAGTGAGATTCCCGAAACCTGCTCAAAAGCCTCGAACACAGTGTTTATTTACTGTTTGTGGTCACAATATTTTTGTGAAGCTGATGAAAGCTATGGTCTTCTTCCTAGAAAAATATATCCAAATTCGCATGTAACCATAGGGGGTGGGGCTGTAGCCCCTCCCCCCTCCCTTCCACCACCACCTCCCCCACCCCCACCTTGATGGTCTCCTGGTGCCTTGGATAAAATCTATCCCCCAAGCTGGCCTTCCAGGCCACCCTCCACACCTGCCCCAGCCCCCTGCTCTTTCCCATGCCGCCACAAACCTACCTTGTACTTTCCCACCTTTGAACCTGGAGTCAGAGGTCCTGAAGTTCTTTTAAGGTGCCTCAGGGACAGGAGCTGGGCTCCCACGGCCCACGCAAAGCCAGAGCAATAAAAGGCAAAGGAACAGCCACAACCTGTTCTGGAGCACCATCCCGGTCCCACCCACCTGTCTACGCAGCGCCAACTTCTGACTTAGTGTTGTTTTTTGGCCTCTCTGATTCACATCTGTCCTTGGGCTTGCATTTCCTGCTGCTCTCAGACCTCCTCATGGCTCAGATTCCTGGAAATTTGGGACATAGAGCCCGATAGAGCAAACAGGATTTGACCTCAGGAGAGGGCTCACCCTTTTCTTCTCTACCTACTCAATAAAAAACGAACCAGGCGTCACTCAGTGTCCACGGTGCTCAGGTAGGCAGTGGGCACACAGTGAACTAGACCCGGGTCCTGTCTGGGAGCTCAGTCTCAGAGGGGTGGCAGGCAGCCACTCAGAAATGTGCTTCCTGGGAGCCACAGAGAGACAGCAGGACCTGGTATCTGCAGGAGGCAGGTGCCTTCTAAGGTGAGGCCCACAGATGTCCCAGGGAGAAGGTCTGTGTAAAACATTTGAGGGGCACCTGTGTGGCTCAGTCAGCTGAGTGTCCGACTTTGGCTCAGGTCATGATCTCGTGGCTCGTGGTTCTGCGCTGACAGCTCAGAGCCTGGAGCCTGCTTTGAATTCTGTGTCTCCCTCTCTCTCTGCCCCTCCCCCACTCGTTCTTTTTTTTCTCTTTCTCTCTCTCTCTCTCTCTCAAAAATAAGTCAACATTAAAAAAATTTTTTTAAACATTCTAGACCAGAAGAGGAAGAGGGCAGCGTGATGGTCTGGGCATATGGGTCCGAGTGCCTGGAGGGAGTGCCCAGAACAGGAGAGAGACTGAGGGAGAGATACTGAAGGTACCAGAGTTCTCGCTCTACCCTGAAGGCGGGAGAAGCGGTGAAGGTTAGGAGCAGGCCAGACCAGATGGCCTCCTCTGAGGCCGCTGGTGTCCCGTTGTAGTTGTCTGCTCCTGTTAATGCTGCCACCTCCCACTCTGTCTCCTGGGGCTTTGGGCCACACAGCACGGGTTATAGGACACAGTCCTTCCAGCCCCTTACGGCTCCTGCACACAAACACACAAGTCCTTATTGTTTATGGGGTTGGTGCTTATGGTTTTTTTTGTAGCTGCTAATCCCCAAGAGGAGCCAAGAAAGGATAATACAATATCCTGAGGTGTGCGTACGTCCTGTGGTGGAGTGGGAAGGTTCCCGAACGTTCCACTCAGTCCCTACCCCTAGAACTGACTCTTGGTCCTAAACGCTCTCTCTTCTCTTTCATTCCTTGTGGTGGGCTTCCTAAACACCCCCCAGACCTCACTCTTGCACGCACTTTAGAGTTGTGGCTCAGCAAGTTTGTTGACCATTGACCATAGAAAGACATTTTACAACACGACCCAGTAGACACACACAGGCACACATGCATGCACTCAAACAAAATCAATTTCCTGAAAAAAAAATTATACTGTCTACAAAGGATACCCTCTGACATTTTCTTTTTTTTCTTTTTTAATTTTTTTTTCAACGTTTTTTATTTATTTTTGGGACAGAGAGAGACAGAGCATGAACGGGGGAGGGGCAGAGAGAGAGGGAGACACAGAATCGGAAACAGGCTCCAGGCTCCGAGCCATCAGCCCAGAGCCTGACGCGGGGCTCGAACTCTCGAACTCACGGACCGCGAGATCGTGACCTGGCTGAAGTCAGACGCTTAACCGACTGCGCCACCCAGGCGCCCCGACCCTCTGACATTTTCTAGTGTAGTCTATTTTTCTTTCTTTCTTTCTTTCTTTCTTTCTTTCTTTCTTTCTTTCTTTTCTTTCTTTCTTTCTTTCTTTCTTTCTTTCTTTCTTTCTTTCTTTCGGTGGGGGGAAAGGGGGCTGGGCACAACCCACAGAATTGATTTCCAGACCCACCAATGGGCTGCAACTTGCAGTTTGGAAAACACTGCTTAGTGGGAGGACATGCTGAGACCTTCCCTGAGAGCATCTCTCCCAGTCGAGACATTCCAGATGGAGGCCAAAGTCCCCATTGGCTGAAGGGGTTATTTTGAGTTTTGAGCTGCTTCCTGGGCCTCCCTTGGCCAGCTTAGAAATGTTCCCCTTTGGTCATTGCCACGAATAGCACAGTTCCTAGAGGAGCCTTAGATCTGGGTGTTGTTCCAGCCCTGGTGCACTGGTGAGAGAATGGCACAGGACACAAGGGGCACACGGTGTTGTCTGTGCCTGAGAACAACAACAGAAGCAGTGGCGGCAACAATGATGATAAGGCCAACATCTACTGAGTTTGACCAGATGCTCACTGTGCTGGGCTTTGTCTCACTCAGTCTTCACCACAACCTTTGAGTTTACAGAGTGTGAAAGGGAGCACAGAGGACCCACCTAGGGGACAGCACTACAAAGGGGCCAAGCCAGGATTAGCCTAGGTCTGCCGGACACCAGAGCCTAGGTCTTGATAAACCTGAGTTTATTTGGGGTATGGCCACTCACCTAAAACCACTTGAGAGACCCATCACCAGTACCATAGGCTGGGTGGCTAATAAATAGTAGGAATTTATTTCTACAGCTCTGGAAGCTGGGAGTCCAAGGTTAGGGCACCAGCATGGTTGGGTTCTGGTGAGGTCCCGGGGCTTTCTTCCAGGTTGTATCCTCACATGGTGGAAAGAGGGCTATGGAGCTCTGGGGTCTCTTATAAAAGGACACTAAGCCCATTCCTGAGGGCTTCACCCTCATGACCTAATCACCTCCAAGGCCCACTTCGTAAAACCATCACATGCAGGGTTAGGATTTCTAGTGTGAATTGAGGGGGTGGGGAGATGGGCACAACATTCAGTTCCTAGTAAGTGTGTGTATTTCACAAGCCGCCCTG